>NC_059426.1:118883955-119183955 GCF_021028975.2 Sphaerodactylus townsendi
CCCACAGTCTGGATCAATTTTTTTAACATCTCTGCTACAATGATATCAGGGCCAGCTGCTTTCCCAGACTTTTAGTTGGTAAATTAATTCAATAACCTCTTGCCTGTTAACTGGGGGACCCATTCAGGCAAATCCTGCCTGGGCTAATGCTTGATCTTTGGTCAATCTCTTGGTGGTATAGAAATTCCAGGTAGTGTTTTTTTGCCATAATGAAGGGTGATGTCAGCTGCTATTGGAGATTTTGACACATGCTATTTGTTGGATTGCCAGAATTGTTTTTTATTGTTATTGGATAGGGTGGCATGTAGTAGTTACTCCCAGTTAGCGGCTTTATTGACTCTTGGTACGTTTTATTTTAATGAGGTTTAGCGTAAAGTCTGTTTGAGACTGAACAATTCAGGAGGGTGGGAATTTGGCCTTGGGGCCTAAATCTGTTGTATATGATCGGATCTGTTGATTCAAATATTTACACTCAGTGTCGACCCAATCTCTGCCTTTGAGATTTGCTTCCTTCTTGGTTCCCTAAAGGGACACCAAGTAATGTGACAAGATTTTCATAGTTTCCTATACTGTTGCTAACATTATCTGCATTAACTACTGACCTAGGGCACTGCAGGTGGTATTGCTTAGCTCCTTGGTTTTATTACATCATTTGGATTGACCATCTTATTGTGGAGTCGTGCTAATTACCTTATGGTTTGAAACTATGGCAGTAGAGGTCTCTCGCGAGGGAGAGGATGAGTGGGAGGTGGTAAGCGGTCATGAGTCCCTATCCTAAAGGCTTTGGAGACTGGCTAACAAGTGTGGAACAGTATATAGTCTATTAGCTGCACCCATGAGGAAAGAGATAAAAGTGAATTCACCTGAATTTGGAAACTATTTAATCCATTTGCTTAAAATTTGTTTATTATTAGAAGGGCCAATTTGGCTAAATGGAATTGAGTTGGAATTAAGATCCTTAGATCTCCTTGCATATGGTGTAAATGTAGCTGAAAAGAGGAGTTCTTGATCTATATCTTCTTAGGGCATAATTGGATGGGATGAACCTGCCACAAGTTAAAATCCCCTTCCTACTAACTCTGACTGGGGGTGCTTGGCTTCTAAGTCACCTATAAAATTTGACCAGTCTTCTCCAATCACTGTCATTAGCTACTAGCCCATTTCTTGGGGGAGGTAAACATTCACTAGGATAAAGCTTTTGTTATTATACAGTATTCTGATGGCCTGTAATTGGTTCCACACACACATCAAGTTCAGTTGAGGCAATTCCTTGAGATATAAATGTTACTAAGCCTCCTGATGGTCTGCCTCTCTTCTTTAAAGTTGAGGCCTGGAGTCTACAAATGATTTGTAACCAGGAATATTGATTAGGGAGGTCATCATGTCTCCTGTAAAAGAATGATATGAAGTTGGGTGAGGTAGTGGGTAAATTCAGAGTTCAATGTCTTGTTGCCCACCCAGCAATGTTTCAGGAGATGATCTCAAGGCCTGTTGGCGGGACATTTGGTGGTAGTAGTCAGTCTGTAGAGTTCAACTTCCCAATTTCTTCATCGATATGGTGTACCACACATCCGTTTCTATTGCTGTTGTTTAAAGATGTTCTCACTGGAAGAGAGAGGGTCTGGGAAGTTGTATTTCCCATGCTAGCCCTATACAGACTACAAGTGACCTCTGTGTTTGAGTCCATATGGCGTCTTTATATGATGGATTATTGGGCGCTGCTTGTTGAAGTAAAGGTAAATCTTTATCCTTGTTGAATGCCTCATAAACTTCAGGTTCAGGTAACTCCTTGTCCTTCTTGGATGCCTCAGAACTTTCAATTCGATGATTGCTTCTGTTATAAGAAGGGATTCGGGGCACTTAGTTGTACTTGTAGATGGTGGTGGCACCCTTGCCTGCTGTTACCCAGATTGTAGGGGAGTCGGATGGCTGTTACTTTGGATCAGTGAAGGATATAAAGCCTCCATGGGTTTTGGGTCCACTTCCCATTCATACACCATGTTTTTTAAGAGGGGCGTGGACAATTGTTGTTGCTTTTGACTTGGAGTTTCCGCATAGGGAGCTTCACGAGCTAATGTTGCTGGAGTTAATGTTGTTAAAACTGGGGTGGCACTTGTCAGTTAGTTCTCATCCAAGATCAGGCCAGTCCTGTCCTGTAATGTCTTCTTTGGTCCTTCTTCTCTTTGTTGTCTATTTGATATCCCTGTGGTGGTGATTTTCTCCCATTAGCTCCTCTGTTCCTGATTGGGATGAGTAGGCTGTTGATCAGAGAGAGTTGTGATACCAATTGATTCCAGTCTTTCACTAAACCTTGAATTGGGAGACTAAGCATTGGTACTGTATTCTTAGGTTCCCTTCCAATCAGCTTATTCATCACTGAGTCTTTAAACATTCTTACCACCAGGATATCATATTTTTTTCTGCAAGTGCTCTTTAATTTGGAGCAGTCTCTTAGGAGTCTTGCTGCGTAAAGGTAAGAGCAAGCCTTCTGTAATGACCCATTTTTGGGAGTGACTCAAATTTAGAAAGATGTAAGCCTCCAGGTTTACACTGCAACAGAGAGCTTAGTGACTGCCTGATTGAATAATGACTGTCCCAACGGTTTGCATTCAGACTAGAGTCACCAATATACAAGGTTATTTGCTCCCTTTGCAGTACTAAGGACTGTGAGTTGTGCCAAAAAGGGCAGCTTGGTTTCTGGTCCTTAAAATAGGTGTTGAGTTTTCCTCCTATTGACAGAAGTTGCATACTAAATTGTTCCATTGTTTGACTGAGCTTGTCCAAGAACTCCAATTTAGCTCCTATCTTGTTAAAGTTATCTAAAAGGAGTTCCAGGGTTTTGGAAATTAAAATAGCTTGACCGGAGATAAGATCAGACAGTAAAGGGAGTCTTGCTTGGTAGTGTTTAACTCCACTCCATGGAGCGGGGGGCCGAATGACTCATTTAAACAGTTGTCTTCTCTATGCTGTTGCGCTTCCTCTAGAACAGCAAACCTATTTCCATGGTCCGTTTCAATTATAGGTCTTTCTTGCAAATAGTTGGCTATTTTGCTTTGTTTTTTCTTACTCTGCCCAACTGAGTTGGGGGAAGAAAGCCGGCGTTTCCTATTCCCCATGCCGTTTCCAAGCTCTACTGTTGCAGCAGTGATTTACAACGGTGATTTACAACTGAGAGCAACTCATTAGCCGCTAACACAGCGTATTCAAAGCCCCTTTCAGCTTGCAGGTATTCAGAGCTTTTGCAGAGTGGTTACAACAGAATAGTTACAACAGTTACAGCAGCTTAAATTTTCTTAATGGCTTAGTGGAAGGGCTAATAAAGATAAGTTGTTAAAGAAAAACTTGCGGAGGAGCTGGAAGCGTGCATCCACTTCGCCTGCCGGAACCGGAACCAATCCTATTCGTGTATATCTGAGTATGTTATTTCGACAATGTTTTAAAGCAAAACAAGTTTAAGAAATACAGTTAAAATTACTAATTTCCAGTATAAAATTTGCAACAGTTTCACAAAAGAGCACATCAGAGTTGTTCAGGAGATTGGGTATCTTATAACACTCTTGCCACTGAGAACATTGCAAGAAAATGGAATTCATGTATTTCATGCGTATCTTATTGTATTTAGGGCATACAAACAGAGAATGGTCAAGTGTTTCAACCGTAATCAGATCACATGAACAAACTCTTTTAGAACGTTCCATATTCTTGAATCTTCCCTCCAGCAGAGCTGATGGCAGCACATTACATCTTGAAGTAGCCAAGGCTCTCCTCTGGGTGGGATTAATCAGCAGACGAAGATGTGCTGCCATAATTCCATGCTCGCATGGGATTAGTCTTGGGGAATCAACTTTTCCAGTGTCAGAGTGACCACTGGGGATAGGGAAAAGGAGGGATTCTGATGTGGTTCTTGTGCTGAATCCAGTTGATTTCGTGCTCCTTGCCTGAGAACTGTGCTGTAGAATTTTTTTAGCTGCTCAGTGTCCCTTATGCTGTTACTAATGTTTTGATGGTTCAATGTTGATTATTTATGTTGCTGTCTTTATTATTTTATTGCATTATTTTTAATTGAGGGCTAACTCAAGCAAATCTCTGTAGAGGTGGCATGTATAGTGTCTAAATAAATGAGCAATTAAATATCCCCTTATAATTTTGTAACGTGAAGCCTCATGAACAGATTAAAAAGCAGCTGCAGAACTGTCCATGCTTTTGAGTAGAGATTGCTAGATCACCCAATGAGATTAAATGTAGGAAAGAGATTCTAATTGTGTGAGGATGCATCATGGTAAAACACTGGTAATGCATTCCTCCTTTCTCCATCTGCCTTTTTTGTAGGAATAAACAGTCACTTGTGCCGAGGAAGGGAAAGTGCAGACTGGTTCCGTGCAGCAGGTCACTGAGCTTCTCTCATATCCTAGCATGGCTTTACCAGTAACACATTAGTCAAGCAAAACATTGACATTATTTACTCAGCTTTTATTCTTTGGCTGTACTTGCTGTGTTTTATGTTTGTATTTTGCTTTTCTGCTTCAGTAGCAAAGGGAGATTTGTAATGGCCAATACATACCGTATAAAACAAGAGCAAGAGGTTGTTTGTCTGGGTGCCTACAGAGAGACATGCCTTCAAATAGTACTGTTATCCAGAGAGGAGAAAGCATTATAAATGCTTTGATTAGTACTTCCCTGGACCCCAACCTTATTTTGGAATCTTCAGTCTTAGTACATATGAATGCACTATGGAGTTATAGTAGGAAAGAAGTAGGAAAGAAGGGGACAATTTTGGATTAATAAGAACAACTTTATTAGCTAGCAGAGCAGGTGAAGAAAGGTGAAAAAAGGTGATAAAAGAGCTGTTCTGTAGCTGCAAGATCTTGACTAAATGATGCGGGTGAAAATGTTAGGAACATAAACTACCAGACCATGGCCAAACAGCCCAGAAAACCCACAACAGCTAGTCACAGTTCTTATTTACATCTGAACTGGTGTTATTCAGTGAGCAACAAGAAATGGCACAACTGAAAACTGAGAAGAGTTACAAGCTGAAGAACTTTAATCCTCAGACAGAAGAGTGGCCTTGGCAGTGGCTGTTTGAAGATCGTATAGATATTTTTTCAGTGTGCAAGTACACGCACACAGAAAAATGAAGGAAGAAGTGAAGTCTGGTATATATTCTGGGCATTGGCAAAATGGGTATGACATCAGTGTAATTGAAACAGAGCTCTGAAAAAAACCAGAATATGCTTTGGATCAGCAGCCTTGTTAAATAGCGCCCTTAGGGCTACAAAGTTGGAAATACCGCTGTGAAAACCACAGACTGGGAAATTGCTTTCCAGTTCCTTTCCCTTTTTTCCCTGAGGCAGAGATGAATGAGGAAATCTGCTTCAAATTTGGGTTGCAGACATGTTTTGCAGGAATGGCAGCAGTGAACCTTCAGAGTACCAACAACTACCAATGTCCGTTCTAGAGTTTCCATATGTAAATCATAATATGAGGGGGTCTACAAATTCCAAGCAGAATTTGCTCATATTGGCCTTACAGTTTTGTGCCTTGAGTGCTTTGAAGAAAGTAAAACCAGCACAGAGATTGTTGGAAAGGACTCTTTTTTCTTAATACTAAAACTTCTATGTTGGGTCTCACAGTTGGCTCTGTAGATTGTGCCACAGTCCATCTTTTCTCCTTCAGTATGTGCAAGAATACACAGATCAGTCAGTTGTGCAGATCATTCTCTGTTGCCTGTTGCAACGTACACAATGGAAGGTCTTGGTCAAATAACATGAAACCTTGGAAGAACTGAAGCAGCAGTTCAAAACCTAAAAAGCTAGGGCACATTTATATACTTCTGCATTAGCATGTGGGGCTGCTGAGAGAAAGTATTTGAGGAGCTGCTTTTAAGGAGTTGCTGAGAGAAAGTATTCTGGATTTTGCTGTTTGCAGTTGTTTGTATTTCTCTGCAAAGTGTAAGTGTAAGCACGCACCATAGAAATGTGTTTGTCTTTCTATTTCTGCAGCTTCTGATAGCCAAGTCCCCAGTTGCTCCATTCACATCTTTCCTATACACGATTGAAAATTCTGGTTTGGTCCTGCAAGGTAAGAATGTGAATTGAAAATGAACAATGTTATCTTTGTTTCTGAATCTCAGGTAGGCTGCTGTAACCCCATCTTTTGTTGAACTGATTCAAACGATGTGAAATTGAAGTGTTGTGCGCTGAGTTATAAAATGCCTGAAGTCTTGTTCTTGGCTCACCTGCAAAGCAGATGTATTCCCCGCTGAAAGAGGTTTACATCTTTTTCTTTAAAATTTGGATGTGGCACAGCCAGCACCATGTTTTGTTACATTGACCACACTGAACTCTTAATGGTATTATATGAACCTGTTAAAAGATACCTTTTGAATCTGTATATTATGAACATGTTTGAATATGACTTCTTCTCTGCTACTTAAGCCTATTGTAACCATTGACACTAAAATGTCTGGCTCACTATTGTTCTGGCATCAGTAACTGTGAAACGTTCAAAACATTGTATATGGTTGCATCAAATGTGGTAGGCTCATGAACTCAGAATTATGGTAGAATCTGTGTGTTGGAGTAAGAACATACTCATTATGGGAGAAGACAGGTTGAGGAAAACGTACTGTTGTCTTTGTTTGGCTGAGTCAGTGTTTGAAGGAATTCTTGAGATGAGTTTTCTGCAGATTCCTTCTTCCTGCCTATACTTTTAAACAATGTGTATAGTTAAATTTGAATGTAGGAAATGTAATCTTTCTTATTTGGTTTCTGAAATCCAACCAACCTCTAGCTCTGAGGAGATGAGAGGGGGCTCTTACAGTTGCTTGCTAGGACATAGACCTTGTTTGAAGGTTTGCTCCCTGCCTCTCCTCTAATTAAAGTGTCATCTTGAGCAGGTCTTAGACTTGTGCCACATATAGGAAGTTATACCCAAATCAGAATCTCTTGCGTCTCTTTGAATGCAGCATCTTCCTGATCACTGAATACAAAGTTCTGTCCAAGAACAGCCTGAATATCCAGGAGGTTGCTGTGCTCCCAGAAAAAATAGGATGTTAAGGCATTTCACATAGTGAGATGGGCAGAGAGTCCCCAGGAGCTAATGTTTGCTACTGGAGAACAACTGAAAGACTGTGTTTTTTGCACATTAGTGGTTCAGCTGTTGTGCTGTTTATCCTTGTATTATAATGTGTGAACTCACCTATTATTGTTTTAGGTTATATTGTCTAACAATGAATGTTGCTAATGAAGGGAGGAATAGAGGATGGTTGGAGAGGAAGTTTGGCAGTCTGAGACATGTCTCTCATCTCAACCTAAGAACATGAGCCCAATAGTCCTATAGTAGTCCTGTAGTAGCTGACCAGATGCCCTAGAAGGCCTACAGCACAGGGTACAGAAACCAAAGCCACCCTTGCTACAACTTGTATTTAATGGTATGCTGCCTCCAAACTCAGAGGTCCTATTTAGCCATCCTGGCTAGTAGCTATTGATATTCATACCCTCTGTGAATTTATCTAAACACATTTTAAAGCTAGCCAAGGTTAATGGCAACCTCCTCATGCAGCGAGTCGCAAAAATTTAGTAATGTGCTGTATGAAACAGCTCATCCTTTTGTCTGCCTTGCTGCATGAAGAGATGAGTGGGAAAGAAGTAAAGCCCAACCACTCAAGTAAAGCCCACTATCTCAGTGCCACAAGCAACCTATAGAGTGAACGTTTTTTCTAAAGAGATATTGAGAAATGTCAGGTAAAGGATGGTATCTACGCTGGTGACTGAAGAATGTTTTAGTGCTAATGAATGGGCTCAGTTCCATGGACTGACTGCAGAGGCAACATTTCCATTCATTCTTTATTGTGTGCAGTAGGCAGTGTCAGGAGGAGAGCACATTCAAAGTGTGTGACAAGGGAAGGAGTGGATGAGTGTGGGAACTGGTGAGGAACAACAGCTGTCTGAAAAATGAGGCTTAGGGGGGGAGAGAAGGGGAAATCCGATCACAACTCTGTTAACCAGTAGGCCATAAATAAACTGATATTAGAAAACATACCTGAAATCTCTTTTATTGTGGAGGGCAGGAAGGAAGCTAAAAACATAGTAAAAAGTTTGATTTAACCGCTCTGCAGGCCATTCCCCTTGCCATCCCTAGGGGATTAGGAGGTGGGAGTAGAACTAAAATTGCAAGAAGCTCTCGTCTTTTGTTCCGTGGGCCTGGTGATTAATAAAACGGCAGGAGAGGATGGCTAGTTAGGGATTTCACAGACTACTATTTGATGCAGTTTAAGGAGCTCCTTGGCTATTGTTACAGTTAAAATGGAAAGCGGAACTGTTCTCCATTTGCAAAAGTCTCCAGCCTCCTAGGGAAAAGCGGGCTGTGAGTGAAAAAGCTATTAACATGGTAATGCCACCTCATTCGGAGGAGTGCATCAAAATCCCCTTTGTTGATGTAAATTGCTGCTCTATTGCCTGGTCTCTTTGGATCTCATGGTCTCTGTACAAGCACAGAAAATTGTTTAGCAAGGCTCCAGTGGAGGGAAAACCACACCTCTTATATCATTTTAGTAGATCCCAAGCTGCCCAAGAGCACTGCAGTGGGGGACTTCTGTTGCCTTTGTAAACGTGAACTGTTCAGCGATGAAAAGAATTCAATTATTCAGTGGGTCTTTTATTAACGCTTTCACCCTTGAGAAATACTGCTCAACAATTTGGAGACAAGGATGGCTAGTCAAAGGGCTGAGTTAGATTTTAAACCATGTTTCAAGTATATATTGTGTGAATGCAAGCCCCAATGAGTCTTCTGCAAAGTCCCTGATGCATGAGAAAACTGGGTCTATAGTTCTAATTCTGTAAGTATTGTAATTTCTATAAAGTGACAAAAAGCCAGGGTTAGCATATTGCTGACTATATTTGTGGATCTCAGTTTTGCCACCTGAATCAGCTGCAGAGTGTTCCAACTGCTGATTAAAACTGCATTTTTATTTCAGTCAAGAGAATGTATTTTAAAAATACAGACATGGCTCCGCATTTAGACCTACTGTTAGGAACTCCAATGTTAAATAGCTAAATGTACATTTATAAAGATGGTCTTCCTAACAGGATCTCACCCGAGATGGGATAATCTATTTAGAATCTAGTGTGATTTCTTGTTGGCTAGTAGTAATTAGTCTCCATTCATTACTCACATGCTCATACAGTTGGTGTATGAGTCAGAACTGGTTCACTTTCATTCCTGTGTTACTATATCCTGTCAATGAATAGAGGAAAAAGGAAGAAATGTGCTAGTGTCAGAAAAGTAGTCATTTTGTCTCAACTTGCAATAGGTGGAACAGAAAGTTCAGGAGTTATTTTCATAAATACCTTCGTATCTGCATTGAATGGTACAGCCAAGTAGCTGAAATTACTGAATAACTATTTTTGTAATCAAAGATTGAAAATAGCAGTGCGTATGAAATCATATATTAGCTGGCTATTGCTGATATAAATGAAATCAGAATTTAACCCAGGAATTTTTTCAGATGTGGCAGATTATGTGGGGATATGGATGCTACTTGAGCCATGACAAGTAGCAAGTTTTGTTTACCAGTGACAGGTTTTATTTACCAGTGAGCTCAGATGTGGTAAACCAGGTATTATAATTGTAATTTCTTGCTATGGTTCTCAAACTTTTTACCTCTAGATAACATAAACCATGGCAATGTCTGCCAAGGAATTCTGTACATCTGCTAAGAAATCCCTGACTGTTACAGGGGGGTGGGGATGTTCTGAGGTGCTTATCAGACACTGGGGAGGTACTGTCCAAACTCCTGGGAAGACTGCTGATCTTCTGACTGAGAAACCACGTCTTGTGAGATCTTCCGGGTTCCATAGTTCAGTTTGCATACTATAGTTTTATCACAGGGGAAAAAAATTATATACCTGCATAGATTTATTTTTATATTTAGCACACTTTCCCAACATTTCCACAGTTCCCTGTCTTCAATTCCTACCAGTTTCTTTCCTGTCCAGTTTATATTAAGTGTGCCATATAGCAGTTACTTTCACGTTGTTTAGACTTAGGATTCATCTTTAATTCCATTCTACAACATGGGACCCACATTTTAAATAGTTTAGCAGGGCTTTCTCTCTTTTTTCCTTCTCTTCCTTCCTCTTCTTCCTTAGAACAATTATTGCAATGTTGGATGTGACCCATCTTAGAATGGGGTGAGTCCCAGATGTGGACTATCTAGATTGCCAAGACTAGCAGCTTGGAAGTAGGCTGGTATGGTATCAATTCAGCAGAGATTAAAACAAGTCTCCAAGCTGTCTGTGAGCAGCTTGATTCAACAGTTTTCTCAGGTTTAGGAGCCTGGATCATAAGCAGGTATATAAAGCCAAAGGAGATCCATGTTGGCTTTTCAAGCTTTGTTATTTCTGTCTAGCTAAAGTCCGCAATAAACTCTTTTGCCCATTGCAGTACCAGTACTTTAGTACCATGGAGTACAGGTCAACAGTTTCCACTCCTCACAAGCTGTCCTGATGATGGGTAAAGGAATGGGACACCTTATTCCTGCTTCTGAAGTGCCTTGTTTGAAAGCTGACACTTTACTTTTAATGAACCACAAGATATGTTTGAGCTCCTACTGCCACTCTATTATCTGAGACCACCTCATTGTGAAAAGAATACCTTTTGTGAATGAATCCTTTAACATTCCTTACAACTCCAGACAATATTCACTGTGCCTTCACCATCACATAATGGGAACTGTAGCTATGCTTCATTTCCCAAGTGTGAGGAAATGCAGCATCCTGCCATGCAGCAAGACTGTTTGAGGGCTGATTAGCAGTAACAATGGTACAGATAGGACTGAACAAGGTCTTCCATTTTTCTGAACAAAAAGGTGAGATGTTGTAAGACAACTGTACATGAATAAGGATGAGTGCAAATTATATATCTCTGTAAAGCTATGGGTTGGCTAGAAAACAAAAAAAGTTTCTAGCCCATTTAGTTGTATTTTATTTTATGTAATAGTGGGGTAGTGAGTAGTTAGCATTTAGCGCTAGTTAAAGGAGCCGCATGGTTAAGTGCTTGCACTGCCACTCACACGGTCAGGAGTTTGAGCCCCCTGGGGGTCAGATGTCCTGGCAGCTGGCTCATGGTCAACTCAGCCATCCATCATTCTTGGTCGGTAAATGAGTACCTAGCTCATAGCTAGGGGGTGAAGAATAGCCGGGGAAAGCAATGGCAAACTACCCCCCAAAAGAGGCTTGCAATTATTTAGGGTAGTTTGGATGTTAACAACCTCTTCTATAGTCTAAAATCTGAGGAATTGGCATTCAGCTCAGAGGCATTTGCAAGCCATTTTGCAGAGAAAGTCTTGTCCCTCCACCAAGCCCTTCTGGCCACAGTTGATACAGTAAAGGAACTGGAGACCCCTTGGCCATCTTCTGGTCTTTGTTTAGACCACTTCAGTCGCTTCGACCCCAATGTTGTAGACAGGACTCTGGCACCTGTGAGACCTACCACTTGTTTGTTTGGTCCATGCCCTTCCTGGTTGGTGAAAGCCAGCAGGGAGGAGCTTCGGGGCCACCTGTTGAAAGTCATCAACAACTCCCTTGATCAAGGAGTTTTTCCTGGTCGGATTAAAGAGTCAGTGGTTAACAAAGAAAAACCTGACAAGAGACTGGTTTTTGCTCCTGGTACCTTGGTCCTTGACTCCACTGGCACGTGACTTTGTAAGCAGCTTCTTTGCTTCCTACGAATCCTTCTCTGTGTTGTAAAGAATAATGGCTAAGGAAAATATCCCTAAACTTTTGCTCTTATAAAAACTTCACTCTAGAACATATTCAGATCACAGAGCTTCCTCGTTCTCCTTTACAGCATAGGATTGCTTTCAAGGGAATGCATCTGATAGATTAAATCAAGATGTACTTAAGTGGTTTGCTGGGCCAGGTCCAAAGTCCAAAATTTAATTAAATACCAAGTTTTACAAACTAATCTAATACAAAAAGGAATGCATGCATTGGTTCTTTTATTTAGATCCAAGCCAAAAATAATAGTTTTCACAATGAAATTTATGTGTTTAATGAAGGAGAACTTTTCCTCAGATAGTTCAATATACTGCATGCAAATGATGCCTTGTTAGAACTGTGCAAAAGCCTACAAAGGCCTGTTTGTTTGTTTGTTTTTTAAGAATGGGCAGGGCAGATCCTAAGGAAGCCCACAAGAGACAGGTCAGAGAAACTCCTATGTAATCCTTAAGCCTGAGTGACCAAGAAATTATTCACTTCTATTGTGCTAATAGGCTTTTTATGTATTCTTTGTAAATTCTAGAGATGTACAATTCAAATTCAGAAATATGCAGAAGCACTGAATAATGATATATTCCAAATAGTTATGCATAATCTGAATTTTATAGTCTAGTCTTGATGTTACACTGGTGTAGATCAAGGACGTAGGTAAGGGGGGGGGTTCTCAGGTTTAAACCGCCCCCATTGCATGTCCAAAGCTCCACCCTCCGTTTGTGGGTTTTTTGTATTTTTAAAGTGTTTTTGGTTTTTGGCCTACGGGGGGCGCAGTTTTTAGGCTAGCAGCACCAAACTTTCAGGGATTGTTTGGGAGACTCCCCTGATGATACTACCCAGGTTTGGTGAGGTTTGGTTCAGGGTGTCCAAAGTTATGTACCCCCATTGTTTCCAATGGGAGCTAATAGAAGATGGGGCTACACCTTTGAGGGTCCATAACTTTGGACTTCTTGGACCAATCTTCATCAAACCTGGGTGATATCATCAGAAGAGTCTCTTACTGATACCACCCAGATTTGGTGATGTTTGGTCCAGGTGGTCCAAAGATACCCTGAAAGTTTGGTGCTGCTAGCTTAATAATTGCACCCCTGACAGCAGGCACCCCCAAAATTTCCCCAGAGTCTCCTTTTAAATCCACCCCCTTCAGCATGGATTTAAAGGGAAAATGTGAGGTCCCCAGTTTAAACATTGAAAGTGATGTTGCTTCAGGGTGGGGGATAATCCGCCCCAAAACAGCATCACTTTCAATATTTTTTTAACTGGGGACCCCAGATTCTCCCTTTAAGGTGAATTTAAAAGGAGAATTTGGGTTCTCTAGTTTAAACACCATTGAAAGTGATGCTGTTTGGGGGTGGATTCCAGCATCACAGCGGCTGGCGGGGGGGGGGGGGAAACTGAGATTTTGCACTGGGATCTATTTTTCCTAGTCTGTCCAGAGGGGAGGGCAGACGGGGCTGCTGGCTGGGAGTCCAGCTGGTGTGGGGGCAGGGTAGGGCAGGGCAGGGGAGTCTGCTGTCCCTGGCCTCGGAGAACTTCTTTTATAAGCACCAGGGGCGGGGCTTGGGGAGGTGTGGCCATGCCCCAGGGGTGGGCATGGCCCTGACCCCAACCCCCCCATAAAAATCTATACCTACGTCCCTGGTGTAGATCCAGGTGGCCAGATCAGCTGTAACAAGGTAAGAGGCCGTTTTTTGAGCTAGGCTGAGTTGGAAGAAAGACTTTATTTGCAACTGTCTTAGCTTATTTGCAACTGTTTCTTCAGTAATAATTTTGGATCCCAAGGCTCTTAGCTGAGTCAGCAAGAATGGGCAGAAAAATCGAATCGAATGATAATTGATCACCTTATCTTTCTGTAAGGAGGGTTTTTAAAGTAGTGGATGGATAATTGCCCCTTTGAATGGCTGAGGCCACTGGTCCAACATGAAAGGTCAGCAGGCTATACACTTTTTTCGTTTAAATGTTCCATATCTCTTATGTAATAAAATTAGGGGCTCCTCAGACATTCATTTCTTTTCATCCTAAGTTCATATTGGACATAGTCTTAAACAGGGGTGGCCTTCCTGTCTTTCTCCCATATCCTAACAATTACACTAAGCACTCTCTGTATGTGCCTTGGCTGTAGTCAATCAGTGGCTTTATATCTTCATAGAATAGCACAATTCTGCAAGGATGTAAATTTTTTCCAGAAAACTCAATTTTCAAAAGGAATAGACCGTCTTTTCATGTTGTATTTTGTTTCCTACCACACTGTTCTATGAACTAACAAAGCAACATCTTTCAGGTACTATGATAGAAGGAACTCTTATTAGTTGCATAGAAACTGTCTTTGTATTTTCCAGGGGTATTTCACTTCCTAAGCTTTGCAGGAAAGATTCCTGGTTCTCGTGATCTTTGGAAGAAGCAGTGTGCTTCAGCTATCACAGCAGTAACTGATTCTACTTTTCCAGAGCCGTAAGCAGTATTTTACATGTGGTTACCAATACTCTCCCATAGGTACGTCAGTCTTCAATTTCCCCATGTATGCATATACCATAGGGTCCCCAACAGGCCTGGAGTGAGGAGGAACTGTGCCCGGGGTGCATGTGCTTTCTGCGCCCCCGCTGCACCCCTGTCCGCCCCAGAATGCCACGCCCCTGCACTGGTGCGTGACCAGTGCATTGCGCACCACCCCACCCCCTTGGCTTTTGAGTGGCAGCTGCAAGTACATGCTCCCCAACTGGGTGCCTGCCAAGTATTTTTAGAAATTGGGCAAGGCCAAGTAGGACTTTTGTCCAACAAGACTTGACTGTTGGAGATTTGACTGGTTATGCAATTAAAAAATGCTTTGGTTGCAGCTTCATCCACAGCACAAGTTAATCCATGGCAATCATTTTGTGGCTGACTCATATCCTTCCACAACCATTTTGTTGCTGTGTCCACCTTGCTGTGTCAGGATTAGCCTTGGAGATTCGGGTGCACCAAATCCGGATTCAACCCCAATCTGGGTGCATTCGGGCATATTTGGGTCCAATTCGGCCGAATATGTCCTGCCCGAATATGAATGAATCTGAATGCAAGGAATTCGGGCTTGTGGGAGGTATTTTTGGTGTTCTTTCAGTTGCCTGTTAGGGGCACATTTTTAAAGCTAGTGGCACCAAAATTTCAGGGTCTCATCCAGAGACTGTCTTGATGATACCACCCATGTACTTGCAGCTGCCACTCAAAAGCAACAGCCAATCAGAACAATCACTTGGAATATTTTCCTCAGTACAAGCTTTATTTTAAATCAATTAGCATACCTATTCACTTGTTTTCTCCCTCTGACAGCAAAATCTTCTTTAAACCATTAAAAACACAGATCAATTTCTTCCATTCCCACAGCACATACACAACAACAGCAATCAGAAGCAGACCAAGTTTATTTTTCCCATCCCCTGCCTGACTTCATTCAAGCTACCATCAAAAAACAACAGTCAATCAGAATGCTGGATGCTGGGCAAGCTCACAGGTGCTTGCAGCTGCAACTCAAAAACAACAGCCAATCAGAATGCAGAATACTGGGCGTGCTCAGACATGCTTCCGAAGTAAATACAGAAGTCTGGCTTATGCAGAGCAAACTGGAGCATTTCCTACTGGTCCTAACTCTGCTCCTGGGCAGAAGAGGGGAGTCGTGCAAAGGGAGAAACAGGGATCAAAAAGTCCAGGTATATATGATCCTGGTTCAACTCTGGGGTAATTGTGCAGTGCAAAAACAGCCAAAAAAGTTTCTAGAAAGTAGATCATGTAAAAAGCTGTTGTTTAAATCACCAGGGAAATAAACTAGAATTAATGTTCTGCTATACTGAATGAACCACTCTCCTCCGCACCACTCTATTCTGTCCACAATCATGTTATCCATCGTAAATATTTATAGATTCATGCAGAAATTGATCAGATTTGATATAGGCAATCTAAGATTAAAGTGGAGTGAAAAAATTATTAAAACATTAATGGTGTGAAATGGTGTGAAGAAGATATTAAAACATTAGAGGTTTTCTGTTATATTAACTAAATTATTGGCTCTTGATATGCCGCTTAGCTTAATTCAACTGAAAGTTTTGTAGAGAATAAGTTTTTAAGACTGAACTTGACTACAAATGATCTCTGCTGGAAATGAAAATAGCCACAGGGTAATTTAGTCCATATGTTCTGGCACTACCTTTGCATCGCACCAGTCTGAAAGAAGTGGGAGACTGCATAAACATTACCTTATCCGCAGGATCTAACTTTTACCTTTAATCATTTAATATTCGGATATATGTCAGCCATCTGGGCACTCCCAATGAAACCAAATGAATGGATTGCCAGGATAGCTTTAGTGACTAAGAGAATAATCCTCCAACACTTGGGAGGGAAAACCCAAAGAACTGAGCAGTGGTTGGAAGGAATGCTTGAACTTGCTCGAAAGTAGGAAAAATATCTTACAAAATATGCAGTTCACTTGAGCCATTTAATTTAATATATCATCAGTTCCTATAAAGGTCTGTGAAAACTAGTTCCTGAAACAAGCATAGAGCTTTACACCTCTTATTTCAGTCTCTCTTTCTTCCCCTTTTTCATTTTTCTGCATATCACAACAATAGAATTTAAAGGACTGGGAAGATAGGATAATGGTATCCTAACATAGAGAGATAGACAGCATATTGTAAAAACAGGGTTTTAAAAAAATAATCTTTATTAGTTTACAAATTTAAACAAATTAAAACATCCTGTATCCTTTATCCTCAGTTTCAATCAGAAAGAAAAAAATATCAATTTCTTCAGCTAAACTTTCTGCTAGAACATAAATTCTGTACAATCAATTTCTCCACATTCAAGTTGCGATTTAAAATATTTATAAGTACTGCTCTATTACCCAACTTTTGCACTATTTACTTAATAAATCTGTGTCCTTTTTAAATAACAAAACCTTCTCTTTTTTCTATCAGTGTTGCAGATTTGCTGAGGAAAATGGTAAAAAAGGTTTTAAAAGTCAGTTCTATCAAAGGATGAATTTAAAACAATGATTGCATAAATAATTACAGTTTGATTTCATTAATATGATCCTGTGATTTTCCCCTGCATGAGAACATATAATTGTACTAGGTCTGTGGGAATGACCAATGATGTAGAGGGGGATTTTTGTCAGGACGAGCAGTAGTCATATCAAAAGAGTTCTAAGATGCATCCTTTCCTTTATTTACCAACTTCATTAGACATGCCCTGCTTAAAACAACTTCTTAAAAAATGGAAATCAGATTTTCTTTTATTTTGCAAGAACAAGAACTGAAGACTAACTTCAATTTACCAGCTAGAGGAAATTCAATCAGTAGTTGGAATGTGACTTTTACTCTTTATACATGCACTACTTACCCTGCAACTGTTTGCTTCGCAGTGGGTTTTCCCCATGGCTTTTTTATTACACCTGGGATTCTTGTGCTCTGAAGTATCTCTAGCTAAGCCAATCCAATTTTTTTGCCTGCCCTCTACATCCTCATTCTCTCCAAGCAACTTCTGTCTGGGGAGGTTGCCTGCTGGCTTTTTTTTGGTGGGGGGGGGGGTTGCCATCTGTTGTGTTAATTAGATCGTGTAAGTTTTACATCAAATTCAGCAATAGACTCTCTGCATGACAAACAAACCTTGATCCTTCAGAAGTGTTGGCCAGAAGAGTGGGAGAAACTATTGTTGTAAGGACAGGGAAAAACGGGAAAGAGTGAGAAAACTCAAAGGAAGCAAAACACATGCTGATTCTCTTTGCTCTCCCTGCATAGGGAGAGGAAAAGTTTCACTTTCAGAAATCACAGAGATTCTCTAATCTGAGAATGTGGTGACTGCTGAAGGGAAAATGTGAGTGTAACTGAGAATCCAACCTGAAGGGAATGTGAAGTCAAATATGAAGGAGACCACAAGTGTGTAAATGGCCTTTGTTTCCTCTATTACAGGGGTGGCCAACCTATGGCACTCCAGATGTTCATGGACTACAATTCCCATCAGCCCCATCAGTGCAGTCAAATAGCATAAAACATCTAAGAAGCAATAAAATAAGGCTAGGGTTACAAAATATTTTTGGGATCAGATTGGATACCTCAAACAATGCAGAAAATGGAATTACAAAAGTAGAAATCAATGCAGTAAGAACAAGACAACCTATACAATAAACAGATATCATGCACAGCAAAGAAGACTACAATCCTGTTCCCTTGTAAAAGTGCCTTCCTGAACTATTGTGTTAAAAATAACCCTATTATTTTTATAAAAATGCCCTCCTGAACAATTCTTTTTATGTAGTTTTTGGAATGACAGACACATGGCAGCTTTCCTGACCTCCTTAGGCAGTCCATTCCACAAGGTGGGGGCGACAGCAGAGAATACACATGTATGGGCAGCTAACAGTCTTTTCCATTTGCAGGCTGGTTTTACTCAGATGAGTGAACCTGTTATGGAGGAACATAGCAGAAGAAAAACTTTGTATGTGATAACTAGAAAAAAAAGAAGGGCTCCCATAGTGGCTTCCAAACTCCTTTCCCTTCCTCTCCCCACAACAGACACCTTGTGAGGTAGGTGGGACTGAGAGAGTTCCAAAAAACTGTGACTAGCCCAAGGTCACCCTGCAGGCTTCATGCATAAGAGCAGGGAAACAAATCCAGTTCCAGATTAGACTCACAGCTCATGGGGAGGAGTGGGGAATCAAACCTAGTTCTCCAGATTAGAGTCCACCGCTCTTAACCACTACACTACACTGGCTCAGGAACCTTGACTTGAGCCTGTTATCTGAAACGTAGCCAATGGAGTGATTATACAATGGGTATATTTATACTCTACCTAGCTCCTGGCAGTAAATGAACTGTGGCTATCTGTACCAATTGGATGTCGCAAGCTGACTTCAAGAACAGGCCTATGTACAGTAGTATAGGCTTGAGGTAATATGTGGCCAGATCAGCCGGGTCAAGTTCAGGAGCCATCTTCCAGGCTAAATGAAGGTAGGAAAAAAAAACCATTTTTTGCAGCTGTGTTAGCGTGTTTCTTTAGCAATACTGCTGGATTCAGTATAACCTCTAGGGCTAGGCACTTAACCAAGTCAGCAAGGATCAGCTTTACCCCACTGAATGTGAGAAATACTACATGCTTCAAGACCTTAGCCTTCCTGACCAGTATTACTTCTGATTCAGCTTCAGTGTGCACAGCAGTCAGGAATTGGCTGAAAACTCCTACCTGATCACCAGGCAAGTCCCTGTGGAACCTCACAAGATAAAATCTCACACTGATGACAACTGCCCAGTCCTTTCCTAGGCTAGTGGTGGCTGGTGCAAAAAAAGAGTAACCTTCCTTGCCTCTGAATATTGCTCACAATCCTTCTAGTTCATGCAATGAGAAACCAATAGCTGAAACTGAATTTCCTGCATTCCACAGCAATACAGAGTCTGAACTGTGCAGCCACCAGAAGGCCGGCTTCATTTTCATTTCAAAAGTTTTCTTATTCCCTTGAGGGGAAAGACTCACAAGCAATAGCAAGGAGTGAGAGTAGCTCCAGACTTCTCCTCCCAGAGAGTTAAGTGTAAAATGAGTTAAATGCCACTGCCAAGTCTGAACAGGCAAGCGAAAAAGGCAGCCTGCTGGCTGGTCACAGCTGCATGATTTGGCAGAGGTAGCAGCAATTGATGTATCCCCCAAAGGCACAGGAAACTTCAGCACATCACTGTATGTACACAAATCAAAACCATCCATTGAAGAAGGGTTAAACTTGCTTACTGAGCCCTGAGAATACAATGAACAATTTCAGCACCCTATTCATTTCTAGCAGACTTCAGCTCCTCTTTCATTCCTGCTTCAGTTTCTGTGGTGCGCTGGCACATCCTTTCAAGAGAGACATGATTCAGGAGGAAGCTCATTAGGACTCTTCCTCAACCTATCCTTTCATCTATCACATTTTGTTGTCCACATCTCACTAAACTGGCCAAGAGACAAAGATTTACAGATGTCTGAGTCTAGTTGTGTTTCTCCTTTAAAAAAAAATAGTCCATTGTGGCCTGCCAACTTGAAAAACCAGTATGTTTGTTTGTTTTTAATCTGAAAAGGTAAAATAAATGCTTTGCTCCATTGCTTTGCCTTCAGTGGCTTTATGCAGCATAACCACTTCAGGTGCTTATATAAAATGACTGCTCAAATTTACACCTAAAATAAGCAACACTTCAAAAGCCATGGTTCCCAATGTGGGGATAAACACAACTAAAGAAGCGCAGCCATCTGATAGGATTTCCTTCCAGGCCAAGTTGGATATTGACTAAGACAGGAAGCAGAATACCAACCTCTCACCCTTGCTTTTGCAATCAGTTCAAGACAGAGGACTGCCCATTCCTGGTCGCCAGTACTATGGCTCACTAGGACTTGCCTGCTATTTTTTGTAGGTGTATTGTTTACCCAGAGTCAGTCCTTCCAAAAACATCAAATCATGTTGGGTTGGGTATGTTATATTCTTCAGTTTCTGTGGTGCTCTGGCACATCCTTTTCATTTGCCCTATTAAGGTCTAATTTGCCAAACATGAGCATTGCCTGCTGGAATAACTTCGGGAAGGTTTGCAAAATGTATTTTCTTGGCAAAAAGAGTCTCACAGGGGCACATTTACAGAAAAGCTGCCATCAGGGACTGAAAACTTGTAATGAATAAACTGGCTGTTGTGGATTTTCCAGGATTTTTGGCTGTGGTCTGATAGTTTTTGCTCCTAACATGTCACCCTCAGACTAAATGTTAGGAGCAAAAACTACCAGACCATGGCAACACAGCCCAGAAAAACCAGAAAAGCCTACTGAAACTTATCTAGTTGTTTTGAGGTACCATAGGCAAGGGTAATTATCTAGAAAACTGCAACCCAAAATTGCCTCTGATTATTTCAGCTGCTAAATTCTTCCCAACCCTGCTTTCTTGGCCTAATTAACAAAACAAAAATGGATGCTGACAAGTGAGGACCCAGCAGGTCTGTGGGGGGATGGAATCCCATCGTATGAATTGCGGGAGGGGAGCCCCTTCACCGCTGGCTTCTACTACTCCTCTGCTCACCTGCATTACTGCCCATTCACATTCACATAGCAGCACAGGAGTAGTCCTCCGCCCACTTGCTTTACTGCAACTCTTTGGCTCACATAGGATCAGTGTCTCCTCTCGCTCATACTCCATCCTTCCCCCTGCATCACCGGGCCTCTGCAGTTGACGCGGCAGCAAGTGGTGGTAGTGATGGTGTCTCCTCCTCCCCCACCTTTTTTGGAAAATGGCCATTTCCTCCAAGGCTGTATGAAGATCTCCTTTCTTTCTACGTGCCCCTGATATGTGGATTTAAGTAACCACAGATGAGGCCATGTTGAAAATTATATATAGTGATGATAAGATAAGCAAAATGAGAATGTGAGGAACATATTGTTAATTTCTTTAAATATATAAGAATCAGGAAATTGACCAGGGAGGTGGCTGAGCCACTTGGTGCAAAAAGAGTGGAAGAACTGTCAAGGAGTAGAATAGATTCTTTATCACATTTTTATTCTGCCCTCCTTCCCCCTTCCTTCTCCCTCACCCACAGAAATTCATAGATGAGTGAAATTTGAATTTTGGGCTATGCAGTCAGATGCCAGTCCAAGTCTCTATCTACTCTGCCACACTAGCTGTATACAAAGACAAGGAATGAAATCTTCCTTGCTTATTATCTAAGATATTATTGGACCTTTTTGGGGAGAGGGGGATTAATAGCAGGGCATTATTTGTTATAATGATGGAGGGACATGCTTGTCATATTAGCAGAGTTGATGTACTAGTGTATCTGCTCCACCCCAAGAAATCATACTGCCCATGGAAACACTGCACTGGATCTGAGCCTCTCTCTGGTACTTATTTTAAAATACCTAAATATGAAAATGAAGATATGTAGAAATAAACGTTTTTGTTAACTGTATTGCACAATGTGAAACTCTTTGCTATTTCTTGAAAATGAAGATAACTAAAAACTCAGGATCATAACTGTTAGAATCCCAGGAAAGGTAAGAGGAAACAAAATTTAAAAGTCATAAGAAGTTAGATATTGAGCAGGCCAGTCTAGATGGGTGGGCTGAACGCACTTATGGGTGGCACAGGGCCACACTGGCACATTTGGTCTCCCTCTGTGTAAGACACCTCTCCACCAGCAGAGAGCAAATGTGCCAGTGGCCAGCCACCCCTTGGCACTGTGGTGAATGAAAACAGATGCCCTGGCTGCCACAATGTTGCACTGGCATCTGGAACAGACACTAGCATGGGGGGGAGGGCATTCCCAGGGTTTTGTGACCAGCTGTGCCACTCCAGGTTTGTGACCAGCTGTGCCACAGCCACAGCCCTGGACTTATGCCACCCAACCATTGGGCCCCACGGAGAGCTTTCCAGCAGCAAGGAGGGTTTTTTGTTCTCCCTACCTGTCTCCAGCTGCCACAAATATCTGGATTCCACTCTAAACCGTCTAAACTAACATGTAGAGAAACTCTTATTACTTGTCATGCAGAGAACAGAACATAGTTTTACACTGCAGGAATGTACAGTGATGGTAGCTGTTGGGGGGGGACTGAGGAAAGGGTGGATAAATATAGATCAATAATGGTTTTTGGCATTAGTGATTATGCCTCACTACAGGAGGGAGGACAGGCATACAATGTTATGTACTGTTAGTTAAAGGTTTAAAAAAACAAAGGAAAGAGAAGAGGTTAAAAGGCTAAATATTCAGAGCCATTTGCAGTTTCCTTTAAAACAAAATGGACTACAACTGAATGTCAGGGTTCCAAGCCCAGAAAAGCATTACAGGAGGACATCCACTGTTGCTGTTTGACATCAGTGTTGTTTCTTCATGCAAAGCAAAGGAAGGAAGAGAGTTTTGCTATCAGATAGAGAGGAAGGATGCAATATTTGTTGATCTTGGCAGCATTAACGCTAAATGTGAGGAAATATAGAGCTTTGCCTAAATGGTCAAACTCAAAAAATTTGGAATTTCATACATATACTGAGCTAGGTTGAACAGAGAACCTCATAAGTGAAACAGCTTCTCCAGTGCCTCAGGGTTAGTTAAGCACTCCATCATTACTGGGTCTGGACACTCTCCTACATTCAAGTTATTCAATTTACACATGCTGTATTGCTCTAGGTAACTCATTTGTGACTGGAGTGACTTGGGAAATTGTATACTATTGTCTAGAAGGTACCTAATTTTTAAGTAGTCAAATGAGCAGCAGACTCATTTCTAACTCCCACCCCCACATGCCTGAAATGTTCTAACTCCCACCCCCACATGCCTGAAATGTTCATGATGGGGAGAAGATGAGGAAAAATCTTGAGAAGAAACACCTGAGAAGCATTTGCAATTGGAATATCCTTTGTGAAAGGTGATGATGTCAAGGGGGGGGGGGGGTTGATGGCCATGCTCCCACATCTGCGTGTTCAGATCCACAGAGCTTCAAAGACCTTGGAAGCATTTTGTTTACACCCTTATCTTGGCCCTGCTCTCTAGCTTTTCTCCTTGCTTGGTCAGAAGCAGAGGTTTGGCATGACCTCATAGGCCTGCTTCCTCCCTCTTATAACATCGTCCTTCCTAGTCTGTGCAGGCTTGTCAGGTGGCCTCAACTCCTCCCAAGGGGCAGACCTCCATCCCAGAGCAATAGCCCAGGCCACAAAGGCCCATCCCTATTTGCCTACAAGCCTATTTAAGGCCCAAGCCATGTTTACAGCTTTGCTGATTGGCCAGTGGTGATTTCCACCCCCACCCCCTCCCAATCCTGCCTCAACAGGCCATCGCCGGGTTGTTGCAGAGTCTGCTCTCCAATCCAAGTCCTCGGGTTGAGGGCCCAGAGGTAGCTGCTGATCCAGAGTAGCAGCCAGTCAGTGAAGTTGTCTCCCCCACCCCTGGCAGATGAAAAAGTTTAGTGTACTAGACAGTATACATTATATGGTTTTATTTTATTACTAGCTTGACCTAAAATTTGATTGAACTGTCTTTATCTGGGCTATGTTTTAGACTTTGGAAAAATTAATACAAATGTACAATATTATAGACTAGGTATTGTGGTTCCAAGATTAAACCGTAAAGTTCAACAAAAATTGTGGAAAGAAAACTACTAAGGCATGGAAAATAAAATGAACGCTACAAGACCACCCGTCTTTGGCGCTACTCGTATGGAAACAAAAAGAAAACATGTTTTTAAATGTAACATTCGAAAGCACAAGAACACTCAAATGGCGTGGTAGACCAGGCAGATCCATACCCCCTTCGGGGGTAGGGCGGTCCAATCAATCAATCAATCAATCAATCAATCAATCAATCAATCAATCAATCAATCAATCAATCAATCAATAAAAACAATACAATTCAGTAAATTAGTAATTTACTGTTTCACGTCTTTGGCACTGAAAACCACCTCAGTTTATCTGGATCAGGGGTAGGGAACCTGCGGCTCTCCAGATGTTCAGGAACTACAATTCCCATCAGCCCCTACCAGCATGGCCAATGATCTGGATGAACAAGAAAAAAGGAAGATATAAATTTTTCAATACCATGACTCATAGTGTCCTTTTGGGATACTTACTGGGATTGGTAGAGGGGTGCATCATTTTGGGGACATTGCCACATTTCCTGAGGGTAGATTTAGAAAGTAATGCTGAGGGATTTCAGTTCTGCCCATCTCTGCTGCATTCATGTTCAATTTTAGCTGCCATGCTTTTTGACATCTATGTGCAACCATTAGTGAAAATCATCTACAGGTTTAGGTTAGGTAGTATCAATATATCAAGTTCTACTTTTTGTTTTAATTGGAGTGAAGGAAGTTAAGCAATATGCTGAATAGGCAGAAGGAGCTGGATGTGGGTTATTAATATTAGGCTCAATCTAGACAAGTGGTAGTAGCAGGATATTCTTCTTTCAGGTTTAATGCCTGTTTAGGATGAAACAGTGCTTCCCGTAAAGGAGTAGGTTCATAGCTTGGGGGTGTTTTAAAATCCAGCTTTTTCTTTGGATGTCCAGTTGGCCCTTTTGGTTGAAACATCTTCAACTACTTTTGTCATGCCGGCTGTACCTTTTCCTAGAAAATAATGTCCTGATTATAGGTATGCATGTGCTGCTGAAATCAAGCCTTGATTATTCTGTAAGGTGCTCTCTGTGGAGCTGCCTTTGAAGGTGATTCATTTTAAGAAATTGCAACTGGTTCAAATACTGTAGCAAAAGTGTAAACAAGAGCATGCCACAATGATCATATCAGCCCTGTGTTAAAAATCTGCTTTGGCTTCCATTTTGTTTCTGGACACAGTTCTGGGACAATTCATAGTGCTGGTATTTAACTGGATAGCCCTAATTCCAGAGAGCCAGCATGGTGTAAGTGGTTCAGAGCAGTGATCTCTAATCTGATGGAAAAAAAGTTTGATACCCCACTACTATACATGAAGCCTGCTGGGCCAGAAGCAGTTCTCTCATAACTCTCTCAGCTCCACCTACCTCAACAAGGTGCCTGTTGTGAGGAGAGGAAAGGAAGGAGTTTGTAAGCTGTTTTGAGATTCCTTGCAGTTGAGAGAAGTGGGGTATAAATCAAACTCTTGTTCTTCTAAGTGGTCTGGAACCTAGAGTACTAGAAGGACCTTCTCCTGCTGTGGGCAGCCCAATCCAAAGGGGAGGGGTTTGGTAGAGAGGTGACTCCTCCAAAGAGGCAATCAGTAGCACAGATTCTGTGGGAGAAGAAATTCCTTTCTTCCCAAGGAAAGCCCATAGGTAAACAAGACATCTACTTCCCTTTTTGGTGGCATAATTCTGCACCACTAAAGGAGAGCGTTCCTGGGCCGAATGTTCCTTGGGAAACAGCTAAAGCACTCCTCCACTCCGGCGCAGCCTCCTGCAGTGCAGTATTAACGAATGCTTCCTGTTTCTTATGCCATAACACCCACTGCCAGGAAAAGTCTCTCTGTGGCAACAGTCATGCCACTGCACAGCGCAACCTTCCCACTGTTTCCAATGCATCTTTACCCCCCACCCCCACCCCAGATTTCAGCCAAAAACTTGTCTTGTACAAAGATCATCATCGTTCCTTTTCTGGATACTTCCTTCCAAGAGAGATCAGACAGATGGAGACCAGGAACAGAAACTTGTTATTGGTTTCATCAGATGTCTGGAATACCCTTCCCAGAACACTTGTCTGGTGTCCTTGCCTTTGACATTTAGGCGCCAAATGAATTACTTCTCATTTTAACTGAGTTCTGCTTTGGTTTTGAGTACAGTTGTTGTTTTGATGTGCCTGCCTCACAGATTATGTAAAATGTCTTCTGGTGGGTATTCATTGGTGACTTCTGTATGCTTTGTGACATGTGGTGTATAGGTATGCAGCACCATCCCAAGCAGAGTCACACTTTTCTAAGCTTATTGACTTCAATGGGCTTAGAAGGGTATAACTCTGCTTAGCATGGCACTGTAAGTCTGCTACCACATTTTGGTTTCTGAAGCAAAACAAAAATGAGTCTCTGTGTAATTTTTTTGAATTAAATCACAAGAAAAGACACAACTCTATGTTGCTGTCTACGTTTCATGTCTCTCAGGATGTAATTTTACCTGTCTTCTTCAGAATCCTCAGTCACCTGCAGATAGATCCTTACACTCATTGGATGTGAAGAAAGCATTGTTTGTTTCCATCTGGATAGGACCAAATAGTTCAGGCGGGATGATGCCCTATTTGTATATTTCAAGGGCCCGTGCGAAGGTCTGTCTGTTACATCCCAGACACTATTCCACTGGGTCACTTTTGCCATCTGATTGGCTTACAAAAAGGCCAGAATAAATGCTCCTGAAAAGTTAAAGCACACACCACTAGATCTCAGGCAGCCTTTG
The DNA here is from genome assembly GCF_021028975.2 of Sphaerodactylus townsendi. NCBI lineage: Eukaryota > Metazoa > Chordata > Lepidosauria > Squamata > Sphaerodactylidae > Sphaerodactylus > Sphaerodactylus townsendi. The sequence continues at coordinate 118,910,591 of NC_059426.1, forward strand.
CAGTTGTTGGGGCTAGAGTGGCATTTACTGATATGTGCAAAGCTGGCACTTTGCACGCATCAGATCAGTTCCTCCTTAGGGTTGCTAGCTCCAGGTTGGGAAATTCCTGGATATTTGGGGGTGGAGCCTTGGGAGAACGAGGTTTGGGGAGGGAAACAACCTCATCATAGAGTCCACCCACCAAAGCAGCCATTTTCTCCAGGAAATTCTAGATCTCTAGACCCTACCTTGAGGATGTCAACCAGCTGGAGATTTCCTGTCTCATTCCCTCCTAACCAGCAATTTATCATCCTACGTTTTATCTGCCTCTCATCTTCAGCTACATTTATGTTTATACCCCACCTTTCTCCACAGTATGGACCAAGCAGCTTACATTTTACTCCTTTTTATCTATCCAGCAACCCCATGAGGTAGGTTAGCTTGGAAGTATGGGACTTGCAAAAAAATAACCCAGTGAGCTTCCACAAGAAGATGGGGATCTGAATCTTGGTCCCCCTTATTCTGATCTTCTAAGTACTACATCACACTGCCTTTCATGGGGAAACTGCTGTTGAACAGTAGCAAGCAGCCTGGCCTAGTTAAATCATGTAAGTCAGGTGGTATCAAGTTACCCAGAGGTTGCTTCCAGGCCTACTGTAGCCAGTCTCCAAGCGGGATGTAAAGATCTCCCAGAATCGTAACTGAACTTCAGAAAACAGAGATTCCCCCCGCCTCCCGAGAAGATGGCTGCTTTGAGTGGTGGACTCTATAGCATTGTATTTGGTTAAAGATTCTCTTCTCCCCAAACCCTGACCTCCTCAGGGTTTCTTTAGTCCTTCTTTAGGCCCTGCTCCCGCCCCTCCCTTTTACTGGCAAAACTGCTGTGGTTGCCCAGCAACAACCACTGAGGGAATCTGTTGCTTAAAGCTACAGGTGCTCTCCTTTTATCATTTAAAAAAAGAGTTTTTTAACCCCAATGCATTTTTTTTTTAGATTTCAGATTTTTCTGCAAATCTTGGGCAGTTTTCAGGTTTGTAAAACATCTTTCTTGCCTGTTTACAGCTTCATTGGATTAAAGTGTCCAAAGATTTGGCCCAGTTTGCTATTAGAATATAAGATACATAATACCCTCTATTTTTCACAGTCCACAGTATTTCTGGACTCCAGTATTTGTCCTGGAGTCTGCTTTAACTTTCAGATATTTGGCCAATAGTATTTGAATAATATCAGAGGCCCAGTTCATGTACTAGAAATCATTAAGTTAAACTTGTTAGTGATTCCTGGAAGGCTGAAATGATTTTAATATTGTCTGTCAGCTATAAATGTTAATACAGTTTATTCTTATTTGATCTCTTTAGTTCTGCAAGGCCATCAAGGGAGTATTTCCTTAGACTGTGAGGGACGGAAAAAACTGACCTGAAAGATGGGTAGTTCACGACAGCACCCTTTTTATAGAAGATTTGCAAGAAAGATTTGTAATCTAAGTATCCTAACTACGATCTAGCCAAGTACATGTGGGATAATTTATCAGTTTGTTTTTCTTCCAGTGGCTCCTTTACTGAACAGTTTTTCTAGAATTCCACACCCACTCTGATTTAGCACTAGTTTGTGGTTTGGCTGCAGCAGCTGTTGTAAGAGAAATGGCTCAGCAAAACCCATGTGTATAATCTCTTCAGCGGTTGTATAACATTTTGTTTGGACCTCACGTCCCTCTCACTGTATTCAATTGTGTGACAGCAAATGTCACAGACCAGTCAGTAGGAATGGGTGGCAGTGGGTATCTGAATTATACCAAGCATGGATCTTTTGAGTCTGTATTTAAAAAGTATTTCTTTAGTCCTTATCCAAGAACATGAAAGGGAAATAAACTGTCAAGTTCACTTGAAGTTAAAATTGGTTACCTAAAAATAGTCAGGCCTTCCAAATTCAAATTTATCAATACAGTTATTGTATACCAGAATTCAAGAGCACTGAATAAACTTAACTTAAATTTTTACATAAAACACAGACCACTAAAACGAAATCTCTTAACAATCTAAAAAGTAAGCAGTTAAAACTTAACCTAATGAAGTATGACAAATTTGTATGCTACTACACAGAACTTTGCGGTTTGTTCTGAGACCTGTGAATTGTCATCTGAGAGTAATATTTTGGCCAGAACTGAATCTGTCCAGGTCTTCCAAAACTAAAATTCCCAAAAGAAGTATGTGGAAGAAGAGTATGTGGAAGAAGAGAGCATCAGGTGATAAGAGTTTCTTGTTGTAATCAACTAATACTGAGCTGAAACAGCATTTTCATTCCCTGTGAAATGTGTTCCGACCCTCAAGAAATGTTTATATCCATTTGCAAAATAATGGAAAATGGTTCACAAGGGGGTAGATGTTAGGGAAAAGGAATACCAGCCCTGTTTCTAATGCAACAAGGTCACGACCAGATGTCATCCCTGCACTCTATGTTACTTTCAATGGGATGCAGTTTCAGATGCACAGAATTATAAATTCACATTCTATCCCAACTAGTCTTGCATAACTATGCTGAGTTAGAGCTGTGGTTTTTGCCATACAGCGTTGGTGAGCTATTAAGCCACCAGTTCAACAAGATGGAACATCTGTACAATTGCTAGGCTTCTTTTATTCTTTCGTTAACATGAAAGATTATAGAAGGTATTTTCCAAATTCCAATCCTAAACCATATAGATTTAGTATTTCCACTGTATGTCATTACCTTCTCCCAGATATCTCTTTCCCCCCGATACATATTTAGTTGATAGGGATGTTCAGCTGGTCAGCAAATTTGAGCACATGTCCAAAAATGTTCACCCCCTTCTTTTGCTTCAGTTTATTTAATTAACCACACAAATGGTAATCCTTTTTAAAACTGAAGAGGTCTTCTACATGAAAGGAGTTCATCTAGATGAAAATCAGCTGCAGCCTATTAATGGCTTGAGCCCAAGACCAAGATTTTAGGAAACAAAAAACACTGAGCTGAACCAGACTAAGCTGGCCTCTATCGCCTGTTAGGGACTATAGGGGAGAAGATCTTAACTAATGTTGATTCTTTTCTTAAAGCTAATTTACCCAACACAAAGCATGGATAGTGTAGTGACGGCCAGTTTTATGGAGGATTGGATCCCACTGTTAAACAACTGGATTCCAATTTGGAAGGTTTGTGTTTGTTTGGCACATATAATTAAGCAGGTTTGATTAAGTGGTTATTTAAGAGCAGAAAATTTAAATTGCACATTAAAACCTTTTCAATAACACAAAAAACCCTTTCAGATATACTATTTGAACTTCTCTGCTTAGCTGTTTTCCAGGAAAAGCAAGTGAACCGTAATGACTTTTTGTGTAGTGGAAAATCATGTATCCAAATGGAATGATATTTCTGACTCAAAAGTATTCTTACTAATGGGATAGACATTGGGGACAGTATTCTGAAGTTTTCACTGCAAACATTTCTAATAAAGACAGTTAAAGTACTGGTTTTATTATCACTAAGAATTAATTGCCTCTTTTATATATTTATTGACTTGATTTATATTCCACCTTTTTCTCTGATGGGAACCAATGCAGCTTATGTTAGTCTCCTTTCCTCCATTTTATCCTCATAACAACCCGGTGAGGTAGATTAGGTTCAGCAGGTATGAGTGGCCCAAGGTAATCCAGCAAGCATCCACAGCAGAGTGGGTTTTCAAGCCTGGTTCGCCCAGATCCTGACTCTCCTGAGATACTGATTTCCACATCATAACTGAAACCGAGAAAAAGATCAGTTGCGAAATGAAAGGAGGAATAGCACCAGATGGTTCCATAGGTTTTGGTCTGGAGCAGACCTGGAGGGGTGGCATACAAATATTGTAAATAAAGAAATAAATAGACTTCCATTATACAAAAGTCATGAGGTTTGGCCTGGATACCTTCTTCTCCCTGTATCCCATATTGGGATGCAAGTCTGGAGACTATTATAATACAATTGTATTATCTGTTCCTTTTTGCCAGCTTCAAGATAAACCAGTGGCTACTGATCAGTGGCTTCATTTTGAACTCTGAACTGCTGGAGTATACTAGTCATTACTCCACCGCCCGGAGCCCCTCGGGGATAGGGCGGTATAAAAATCTAATAAATAAATAAAATAAATAAATTACTCTGCAGATTTGTATCCATCAATAAATGTCCAGCAGACAATTAGTCGTTTCTCATTTGATATCAACCAGTTCTTCTGTTTTTGCAGGACCCCCCAAAAAGGAGCTTTTACCACAGTACAGCAGTACATTAGAACATAAGAAGAGTGTTCTGGATCAGACCATTGATCCATCCAGATCATAAATCTGTCCATGAATTTGTCTAATTCCCTTTTAAAGCTGTCTATGCCTGTGGCCGCTACTACATTCTCTGGCAGCAAATTCCATATTTTAATCACTTGCTGTGTAAAGAAGTATTTCCATTTTTCTATCCTAAATCTACTGCCCATCAACTTAATTAGGTGCTCTCAAGTAGTAGTAATATGGGAGAGAGCGAAAAAGTTATCTTTGTAAACTCTCTCCTCCCTGTGCATAATTTTGCAAACCTCTATCATGACTCCCCCACCTCCCCCTGCCTTAGTAATCTCTTTTCTAAACTGAAAAGACCCAGATTCATCCTTTTCTGATGGGAACGTTGCTCTAACCACCTAATTGTCTTGGTTGCCCTCTTCTGTACAGCACTATTGTTTATTCTTTTATTGCCTAATAGTAGTGTCTGCTGCAAGAGAAGTCTCCAAGCCCCCTAAAAAGATGCAGTTAGTCTGTCAAAGCTGAAATTATTGATTGCAGTACCAAGAGAAGAGGTAGGGGAGTTAAATCTGAAGGTTTTCCATCCTGACAGAAGGTAAACATTACAAATCTTGAAAATTAGAAATCTTGAGATTAGACATCAATCAGCCTTTACCTGTAGGTCTTCAGCTTGCAGATCTGGGTCTGGAATAATATGAATGAGCTTTCAGTTCCTCGTTGGACTGAAAATATCTTCAAAGACACTTATACTATGTTATAGTACAGTGTAGAAAATCATGTCAGAGAATCATTTGCACTGAAATGTTTGGAAGGACATTACCAAAACTATTGTAGAAAACTAATTGTAGAAAACTAATGACATCCAAAGGAAAATGGATACATTAGAACAGCATGGCAGACACGGGGCAGCAATGTGGGCAGTGAGGAACTCTCCATTGCACCAGGGAATTTCCCATGCTAACAGAGGAGCAATTTCGCTATGAAAAACCAGCCAATGTCAAACATTCCTGACTTGTTTGCATGAGATATTCTGTGTTATTCTTTTTTTCTCTCTTATTCTTATTCTTTCTCTCCATGCTGGAAAAGCATGGAGTTCTGGGCAGAACAATTACTTCTCCATACCAACAAAATTAACACATATGCTGAATGAAACACGTGAAAGAAAAAATTGTCAAACCCTATATTGTAGAATATTTTTTCCAGCTTTACCTTTCTCTGATTTTTTTAGGCTTAAACCTTAGGGAAATTGGCTGGTATTTCTGTTTAATTGGCACCAGTTATATAATGAAGAGAGGTTCTTGTGTGAATTATCTGGGTGCTGGGGTGGGTGGGAGCATTATTTCATTTCCTTTTTACAGTACAAAAAAGGCAGCGTTTGTGGTATAAGAATCAAATGTACATTTCTACCACCATCCTCTCCCCTAACATCACCACAACTGCCCATCTCCTTTAAGTCATTCTCAGCTCTCATAATTCCTCTGCTCTTGTAACAAATAGGCTACATCAGTAAGTCAGCCTTTCAGTGCATGTCAGCATGCCAACAAGTGTATGTAGTCTCTGTCTGCTTTGGAAAGTCCCTTGTGTAGAACCAACTATAGCAGTTCCCTTACTGATCCTGCGCTGGTTGATCAATCCCTTATGAAGTATGGGAATCCAACCTCTTCCACATCTGCTTGCATAACTGCAGGGAGAAAACTAACCTTTCAAAGTATTTGGCATGAAATATGAAAGACTAGCAGTAGGGGGAATTGCAAGGGGGAAAGAGTCTTAAGTTGCCAGACTTGGAGGGTCATGAGACTCTTTGAGTTCTCCATCCTTTCCACCTCTCATCTTTTTCCTCCTATTCAGGTCAGTGGGATCAGGTTTATGTTAACAAACCATGAAGCTTATCAAATAAATGCAGCAGGAGCAGGTGTTTGAATCTGGCTGTCTCCACAGACCAGGCCTAACAAGGTCGACATTGTGGCTAAGGCCAAGGTAATGCAGTAATTACTTTTCTCTTGGTATGAAGCCCCCAAGAGATTTCTGGGAACAAGTTAGAAAAACAAACATTATCAAGAGCACGTTGTTTTTTTAAAAAAAGAACAGTAGTCCTCTCTGTGCCAGACTGTAAAAACATGCCTTTCCAAAGCAGTATCCAGAACAGTACCTAGTTTCTCTTGAACATGTCTCATATTACAGAGAAGAGAGATTGTGAGAGAGAAGCAGTATGTTTGTGTCTGGGTGTTCACATCTGGAAGGCAGCTTATTTTGGCTCTGACCAGAATGTGGGAAGGCAGCTGTTTTCTTAAGACATTAATAAGTGCCAGAAGAAAAAGAAGCAAGGTGTGGGGCAGGGAGTAAAGATGGTGTGAGGGAGCATTGGTACAGAGGAAATCTTTCTAATTATGCAGTACATTCAGTTTGTTTATCATTCAAGAACTGAATATCACTTATCTTGACCCTCTGTCTGTACTAGTTGCTCAAAAGGTAACTCTTCTAAACCATCTGTCTGTGTGGCTACTAGGTGTGATGCCTCTTTCAACTCACACAGAGAGTGTCCACCCCCCCCTTCAACCCCCCCCCCTTTCAGGTTCAGAGTACACACAAGTCGGTACATCACTCTCATCACCTTTCTCACTATATAGTGTGAGAATTTGACCATTTCCCATCTCAAGTCCTTTCTCTCATTCACAGAGACATCAGCAGACAGGGTAGCCCAGCCTCTTTGACATCAGGCCCTCACTCATAAAGAGTAATTGATTTTGGGAGCTCAAACACTGTTCCATTCACATTCTGCCACCATTTATATATATAAAAAGCAAACAGTGACTTTGTTAGTCACTCCCTAACGCCGAAACAGCTGGACGGATCGCCCCCAAATTTTCACATGACGTTCCTCCCTGTTGCGGGCAGGTAATCGGACCTTCAAATCGCCAAAAGTCCATAACTGAGCCAGGTAAAACGTCTTTTTCCTGGCACACCAGGCCATGAAGCTGTTTGTGCTTAACTGTCACCCTTAGAATGTTCGTGCAGCCTGTCTGTCTGTGGCCTGAGGGCTTAGAATGTTCGCGCAGATGGGCAGAGATGAGCAATGAAAACAGTAAATAGGTAACACTGTTAGGTAATACGACTGGAAGTGAAACACATACACACTTTGCCATGTGAGACACCAGGTGGGGTTTCTCCCCCTCACACACAGGTAACTTTCACTCTCTGTGCCTCACTCACTGCTACCACATAACACACATACTTTCATACACATCCAGCTCATCCTCACACACCTCACTCTGCCCTCCCTCACATCCAACCACCACTTACCCACTTCCTCACCCATATTCACCACAGCTCTCTTTTACTAAAAGCGAGCTGGAGTTTGCCTTTTTCTTCTAAGAAAATCCGCGACGTGGGGGCGAACCAACACTACTGGCTCAGCTTCTTTTGCACATGGCCCTTTATGAACCCAGAGAGCTGGCCTCAATCTGAGCGCCTCACCACCCTACCTCTGCTGCCTGACTGGGATAGCCTCCTTGCCCTAGTTCTGTGTGTGTCAACCAGCCTCATGGATAGAGGGATTCGCACTCTGGACAGTTCCGTTGTGGAATGGAAAGGGTTACATTATAACTAAAAAAACAAGACACCACCATATAACAATGTGAATTGAAAAGGGAAAGAGGGATTCCATTTGACCACCCTAAAAGACTATGCTGGGGATCACTGGATCTGCATGGACATCTGTGTCGGTTGTAGACTGTGATGAGAAGGACAGTTGCCACAGCAACGCATGGCCAGGCCCTGCTAGTTCATTTATATATCTAACTAGCGGGGCCCGGCCACGCGTTGCTGTGGCAATTGTCCTTCTCATTACAGTCCGCAAACCACACAGATGTCCATGCAGGTCCAATGATCTGCAGCATAGCCTTTTGGGATGGTCAAAAGGAATCCTTCTTTCCCTTTTCAATTCACATTGTTATATGATGGTGTCTTGTTTTTTTAGTATAACTCTTTCCATTCCACAACGGAACTGTCCAGAGTGCGAATCCCGCTATCCATGAGGCTGGTTGTCACACACAGTCCTGGCTTGGGTAAGGCAGAACTGGGGCAAGGAGGCTATCCCAGTCAGGCAGTAGAGGCAGGGTGGTGAGGCGCTCAGATCAAGGCCAGCTCCCTGGGTTCTTAAAGGGCCATGTGTAAAAGAAGCAGAGCCAGTAGTGTTGGTTTGCCCACACCCTGTGGATTTTCTTAGAAGAAAAAGGCAAACTCCAGCTCGCTTTTAGTAAAAGAGTATGAGAGTATGTGTGTCGTGTGGTAGCAGTGGGTGAGGCACAGAGAGTGAAAGTTACCTGCGAGTGTGTGTGTGTGGGGGGGGGGAACCCTACCTGACGTCTCACATGGCAAAGTGTGTATGTATTTCACTTCCACTCATATTACCTAACAGTATTACCTATTTAGAGTTTTAACTGCTCATCTCTGGCCATCTGCGCGAACAGTGTAAGGGCATACCAACCCCTCATGCTGCACGAACATTCTAAGGGTGACAGTTAAACACAGCCAGCTTCATGGCCTGGTGTGCCAGGAAAAAGATGTTTTACCTGGCTCAGGTATGGACTTTTGGTGATTTGAAGGTCCGATTACCTGCCTGCAACAGGGAGGAATATCATGTGAAAATTTGGGGGCGATCCATCCAGCCGTTTCAGCGTTAGGGCGTGACTAACAAAGTCACTGTTAGTTTTTTATATATATAAGATAGTGACATGTGATCCCCCTCTATAGATACCTAAATCACTGGATTGAATCCACATCAAAGTTGAATAAATGCTTCTGCAAACTTGAGGTGCTGCAAATTATACCCCACTTAAAAAACAACATTGTTTGCACATGCACAGACAACATTCTTAACTTTGGTGGCTGCTGCACAGATCCACTCTGGGCTCAATTTCAGCAGCAGTTGCTGCTGGTCCATTCCAGTGGTGACAGTGATGGATCTGAGGAGCAGCTCTGAGCTCAGAGCAGCTCTCAGCCCCCTCAACCACAACAGCCAGGAGCAGAACTTAAGATGGGTACTGAGACCTGGAGCTGTGGGGGAGGGGAGAGAAGGGATTTCCCACCCTTCTAGTCTTGCAGGCCTCCTACTGGTATCCTATAATATATTTACAGAGTGATATATTAAATTGTGTGTGTCTTTCCCTTAGACCAATGATGGTGAACCTATGACACATGTGTCAAAAGTGACACACTACACTTTTTGGATGACACACCAGTGTTCACCAACACCCAACAATAAGTATTCTTCTTGTTCGAATTTAAGTCATTTTTGTAATTATTTGATGTTTCTTTATACAATACATAACACCAAACATGATTGGACTGTATTTTTAAAATAGGTGAATATGTAAAGAACTGATTATTGTGGGTTTTCCGGGCTGTGTGGCTGTGATCTGGTAGATCTTGTTCCTAACGTTTCGCCTGCATCTGAGGCTGGCATCTTCAGAGGTGTATCACAGAGGGAAGTCTGTTACACACTGTGACCAGTGAGAAGGGAATGTTTTAGTGGGGTATATATTGTCCATGTCCCAGGGTGGGGAACCAATCAGTAAGTGTTTGGGTGGAACTTGCTATGCAATGGTGTGGTTGATAGTATTGTATTAGATGTAATATATTAGAGTAATATAATATGTACTGTTAAAATAGTAACAATGTAATAACATCTGCATTATTAAAATAATGCAAATATATGTTCTGTGCTAGGTGCAGGGATCTAAATGATATACATAATAAAATGAATTCTCACTTATAAATTGAAATGTCATCCCCATTAATCTGTCTACCCAGAGCAACTATGATTTTTTTAATATATTAAGAAAAGCAGTTGCTTTTCAGTTATTTTGGACCATTGTTTTATGATGAGTATGTCCCTAAACAGCTGATAAATTTATCATTAATTCAGGTTTTGTCCATGTTGAAGGTTTTACCTCTAGATTTTGTCATGGGGAAGCCAGTGCCATATAGCACAACTTCTAATTTCCAGCAAAGTGTGGACCAACATTTCAGTGGACACCATTACATTCTTCAAACCTTATGCAGCTGTGCCTTGTCTCAGTAAATTTATTCCACGTGAGTTGCTTCACAGCCATGAATCATACTGGTAGAAGAACTAGTGTTCCATGAGACCACCAAGAGAATTCCAGACTAGGTTCCAAGAAAGGCTGACAGAACCTCTTGAGCTTAATCCTAACTGCCTGGAAGAAATGACGTGATGGGGGTGATGGCCTATATTGATGGCAAAGGTCCTGTTTCCTTGTAGTTAAATCTCCCAATAGAATATCTATATGTATGAGCTTTGAGTTTCAGGTAGTACTACAGAGGACATTGAAAAACACCTCCAGTTTCTCCTGGCATGCACCATAGCATCCTTCCTAAGTATCTTGTCAAAGTTCACAATGAACCTCCATCTGCAAGCAGTTTTTCCCAAGGAAGTCAGATGTTACAGTTCACTGGGGATCTGTTTTTTGGGCCACTAATCTTGTTTCAGAGCACAAGTGTATGTAAATTGTTTGCCCTATCTAGATGAATTATCTGGCTAATACTACAGAATTTGAGGATGTCTTGTCAAATTCGGATAACATCAGATTCAGTACCTCCAAGGTACAGACTTTCTTGTCATGCCAGGTCCCTTGCAGGCCAGGGGAAAAGACGTTTGTCTAATCCAGCAGTACTTTGGAAATGATGAAGGGATTTTCCGCTTCAGGTTTTCAGAGGATCATCAGCCTTTATAAATAGAGATTAAAACCAGTGATCTTGCTGTGAATAATCAGATAAAACATTCTCTTCATCTCCTATGCACTGAGTTAATAATACAAATGTTTGAATACTGCCAAAGATAGAGATTGTTTACACTGTCAATCACACATTTGAATATAAGCAAATTTTCTCTCAGATTTCAGTCTATTTGTGAACCTCTCAGCTGTAAACATATTATTCAGTAGATATTATTCTCTTTATTCTCTAAATAATATTCATATTATTCTCTTTTAACATCTTGTTTTTATGTTTTATGATATACCCATTTCATTACAGGCAGCAATGCCCATGTTTCCTTTATAGTTATTGGAGTCCTGTATTTCTGCCAAAAAAACAGAACCATTTTGCTAATTAATAAGTGCTGTTACAGCACCATTCTGACACAGGCTTTATATGTTAGAGAAGATATGGGAAAAGTGTCTCCAACAGGATTTAGGTGTACAGGAATGGGAGGAACAGGAAAATAAGCATGAAGGAATGCACAAAATGAATTTTGCGACTGAAATACAAAAGTGAGGTAAAGGATTGGCGAGCTGTAAGAGGAAGCTAAGGGCAAAGAGTGGAGGGCTCACAGGCTGGCAGTGAACCACAGGAAAAAGTATTATAGCAATTAATAAGAAAAGTGCACAAAGAAGGTATCCTAATGAAGTACCTAAACCAAGATGACATAGAAAAAATAAGAGGGAAAAACAAGGTAAATCTGTAACCCAAGACTCTGGCCCCTTCCGCACACGCAAAATAATGCGTTTTCAAACCACTTTCACAACTGTTTGCAAGTGAATTTTGCTATTCCGCACAGCTTTAAAGAGCACTGAAAGCAGTTTGAAAGTGCATTATTCTGCATGTGCGGAATGAGCCTCTGTTTACACTGTCAAAAGAATCATTATAAAGATTTTAAAACTTATCTCATGTCTAAATAGGAGGGTGGCGTCTTCTGTGAACAGCAGCCATATTCGTTTGTGAACAGCAAACAACAAAAATAAAAGTGGAGCAAAACATGTTTTTCACAATACGCTAAATGGTGTATGAAAACCAGACCAGCCTGAGGGCAACCAAAATTATGTCAGGCTGATATAGTTAGTATGAATTTTGTAGGAAGAACCACTACTGCTGTGGCTCCTAAATCTTCAGGATGAGAACATACTGCCTCCAGGAGGCTTCACAAAGGTTCTAGAGAAGCAAGAGCTGTGTGAGGAAGAAAATGCTTTTACAAACTATAGGGAACCACCTAAAGATTCCAAGCTGGTTGTAGCAGAGGCTGGCTATGGAACTGCTCTTTTAAATGGCTGTTTCCTAAGAAATATATTCTGTAGTGACCAATATCCTCTAGTATGCCAAAAAAGCAAAGAAGAAGTCACTGTATCAGCAGTTTTAAGAATAGGAGTCTATGGCTCATTCCGCACATGCAGAATAATGCACTCTCAAACTGCTTTCAATGTTCTTTGAAGCTGTGCAGAATAGCAAAATCCACTTGCAAACTTTTGTGAAAGTGGTTTGAAAATGCATTATTTTGCGTGTGCGAAAGGGGCCTATGCCTGTAATAGTTTCACAAAATAGCATGCACAAGCATTTCTTCAGTTTTCAGTAGTGTCCCCACTATTACAGCCGGCCAGTAAAAATGCATTTTAAAACTTACATTGGAGAGTATGTGTTGCATGCTCTCTGGTAACCTGCCAACAAAATGCACACTGAGCCAAAATAGAAATAGTATCACGGGCAGGACAGGGCAAGGCTCTGCATTTCATTAGCTGGGCTTTGTGATTGAATATATATGAAAGATTTGAAACCATATTTAGTAACATGGTGAGCTATAGAACAGTCATCATTTGCTATTCTCAGCCATCTGAATATCAAGATAAACTTTTTGTTGTCTTTTATGAAGATACATAATATTGGTCTTAAATACAGATACATAAGATTGGTCTTAAATTACAGGGGCAAAAGAAATGTATTTTAATTGTTTTAATCTTGCCATTTGAGTAATTTTTTTTATAGTACTGAAAAGAAAATCTTTTGTTTTTAGAATTTAACTTGCAGATTAGATTACTGTAAGGCCCCTTCCGCACACGCAAAATAATGCGTTTTCAAACCACTTTCACAACTGTTTGCAAGTGGATTTTGCCGTTCCGCACAGCCTCAAAGAGCACTGAAAGCAGTTTGAAAGTGCATTATTCTGCATGTGCGGAATGAGCCTAAGTCTCTAGCATTTTCCCTCACAAAGATATGCCTTTTTCCTTCTATGTCCTCAACAGAAAAATCTGGAGACATACCTTTTTTAAAAATGTCAGCTAAGAATTCAGGTAACCTGCTACACCAATTCTTACAATGCTATTTCTATATAGCAACATTCCACTACCCATTTTTTAAAAATAAAAAGCTTCCAACATGTTGGGGGAGGAAGTGGCTGCCATAGGAACTTAGTGAGGGGAAATGGCTGCCTTGAGGACTAAAAAATTCAAAAATTTCCTCCCACATATCACATATCCAGACTTTACTGTGATTTCTCCAAAATTTGGGAGCAAAGCAGGTTTGAAAAAGACTGAAGTAAAGCCAGGGAAACTGCCAGAGATCCATGGACTTGGGTAACTTTGGGCAAGTAACCTGCATGGTAGAAAACTTCCAAGTTTACCATGATTTCGAAAGCATGATGGAAAGTACCATCAAGTCATAGCTAGTTTATGGTGAACCCATAGAGTTTTCAGAAAAGAGACAAACTGGAATGATTTGCCACTGTCTGATTCTGGACTTCCTTTGTGTCCTCCCATCAAAAATACCAACCAGGGCCAAAACTTCTTAGCTTCTGAGATCGAATGAGATCAGACTAGCCTGGGCCTGCAAATCAGAACATTGAAAACATTCACCTGGGAAAACTGAAATTTGATCCCCTCCCAACAAGAATCCCAGTTCAGGTAAGAAACAGACCAGTTTTCCCATTCGTTTGTATTTTGACATCATGGCAAACTGAAATTTGATTGAAGGCTTTGCAAACCTTGAAACTCTATGCAGTATTTATGTATACTTAGCTGTAAATGTGAATGTGCTTGGGGAAACAGTGGCTCATTGGGACTTTCAGGTTGGAAAAATGGTGCTTTGTGTGGAAATGGCCAGTGTCTCTTGGGATCTGTAATGCACCTAATGATGATTAATATGTGATTAGTTTTGTATTCTTATTTCCTTGAGCCTTTGTTTTAGTGAGTTTTTCCTTGTTTTCTTTGAGCTTTTTTTGCTGCTTCTGATTTTTCTGTTTTACTTTCCTCGTTTCCATTTTTCTCACATCTCCTGTTGTTCCTTTCTTTTAGATTTTTCTTCTCTGCATCTTCCCTCCACCCCAGTTCTTCATTACCCCCTCCCCAGTGTTCGATTCTTACTTTCCTCAGAAGTATGTTCCCAGCTCAGCTGTCCCTCTGCTCCACAGGACAGCCCAGGCCTCCTTTATCCCTTTCCTACACCAGCTGTTGCCCTACCTCTCCTTCCAGCTATGAAATCAGTACTGTTTGTTATGATTCTTCCATGCAGATGGGAATAGCAGAACCAGTCATGTAAAGAAATAACATTTGCAAAGGAAGATCAAGAGATGGGCTAGAGCAGGCATAATTCTGTTTGTCTTTCCACCACGGATGACAGATTAGGGCCCTGCTTATTATGGCTCTCTATTCCATTCTCACTTACAAGCAAATTCTGTTCCCCCCACATTAACAAGGATTTGTTACATACGTGGTTAGTAACCAGCTTTAACCCCATTGTTAAGAGCAAACACTAGTCAGTATTAAAATTCCTAATGAGGCACAGTTAAATCTTGCAGGTTTCATGCAGGGGAGGGGGAGGGGCTGACTGTACAGGCTTGCACCTCCAAATCTTTAGCTTGGTTAAGGAACAAAGTGTTTGAAACGAAACAAAAGCCTTTATTGGCATCATACAAAATAACAAAAAGTACAGTAAGAGAATAAGAGACCATTGGCCCAAATACAATTGAAGGTACAAAAAAATGGACAAAAAGCTATGGTTACAAACAAATTATTAGCAACAGTCTCATAGTGAGACACATTAACTCAAAGTACAAATAGTGTGAAATTAAAGACTATCTACAATTTCAAGAAGAAAGTTAGCAACTCTCTCACAGCAAACCGTGTCAGTACAATTCAGCAAAAAAGGGATCTTTAAGGAGTCTGTTAATCTCTCACATTTAGCAAATATAGAGTTACCAAATTTCATTCTGATTTGTGTGTATCTGTGGTAGTGAAAGAGAGTATGTTCTAAAGTTTCCACACCCATACCACAAGAGCAGATTCTTTTATCTTTCTCTGTTTTATTGTACCTGCCGGTTGACAGGGCAGAAGGGATTACATTGAACCTGGCTAGAATACACACGTCTTTGTTTAGGATTCCATAAGACACAAAGGTAATTAGCCAGACAGCCACGGATAGGTGGGATTCCAATAGATAATGGAGAGCACGTTTTATTTGCTGCCCGTACTAAATATTGGAAATCTGAATCTAATGAATGGTTTTTAATAGTATACCAAGCTTCAGAAGATGACAACGTGTTCAGCGAGTCAACAGATAAATCAACCTCTGATAATTTGTTCTCAGTTATGGAATGCCAATGAGAGAATGTTGACTCCGTAAGCAGTAGGTATACAAGACTAGAAGCAGATTGAAAAAAACTGGATCTGAAGCCAGAATTTAAATGTTCTTAATTAGGCCATTGTTTCAATAATAGTCTACCCTGTCACGATGCACAAGGCATGGTAAGAGGCACTCTTGGCTGACACATGATTTCTCAAAGAAACGTAGAATGGATAGAATTAATCAATTGATTGACTGCTCTGATCCAGATGGGAATACCATACAGGAGTTGAGAGCCAAATCTGGCACAAAATATTTTTATGGCCACCAGGATATATTGATTGTCGGTTGTATAGTGAAAAAGAGTTATTGCATCAGTGTTACAAGAGGCACTAGTTAGGGCTTTTTTCCTCTGATGTGACCAGGATAGATTGTAACTTAATGTGATGCCAAGGTAGTTGAAATGCTTGACTTGCTCAAGCTTATGGTTGTTAATAGACCAATGATAGGGTTTCCACTTTTTAGCAAAAACAACTACCTCAAAATTCTCAAAGTTGAGCTCTGATCGGTTTTCTTGACAGTACTGGGCACAACAATGTAAAAGTCGTTTAAGACCCGCAAGAGATAAAGATAACAGCACTGCATTATCAGCATAAAGCTGGACTGGTACACAAGCAGCACCAAGTTTAGGACTGTGTCCATCTAACTTGGACAGAACTGGAGCAAGATCACTCAAAAAAAGATTGAACCAGAGGGGAGTCAATAGGCAACCCTTCTTTGGTGGTTGGCATAGTAGATGTAAGCATCCCTTCACTGGAAAGTCTAACCTGACAGGTTGTATTGGAGTACAATTGCTTTGTTAAGAACAGAAATCTTTGATCTATTTCAAGAGACAGCAGTTTGTCCCATAAAAGACCTCTCGCAACTGAATGGAATGCCACCTTCAGATCTAAAAAGGCGACAAACAACTTAGTAGAGCAGGTGTATCTACTGGCAAGATAGTTCAGAACTAAAGCATGGTGCAGTGTGGATTTCCCTTTGATAAAACCAATTTGCTCAGGTCCTAGACTGTGGTGGGATTCAAATAATTTAACAACTGGTTGTTTACAAGCACCATTTTAACAACCGGTTCTGCTGAAGTGGTGTAAACCTGCTGAATCCCACCACTGGTCCTAGAATATTAGATTGGGAAACCCAGTAATTAAGTTTGTTAAGGAGGTAATTGGCATAGATCTTGCCAGCCACTGATAAAAGACTTATAGGGCGGAAATTTGCTGGAATGGTAAGATCGCCCTTTTTATGAATTGGAACTATGATCACATTCAACCAAGATTTAAGTATTAGTCCAAATTCATTAATTAAAGGGAACAGGGCTGCCAGTACAGGTGCCCACCAATCTGGGTTCATCTTCAGAGTTCCAGAAATGAGCGAGTCAGGGCAAGAGGCCTTTTCTGGGTTAAGACACTTAATCAAATTGACAATCTCCTCAACTGAAACTGGGGGTCAAGTCTCCCACACTGAAGGTACAAAAGTTAAAGTAGAAACCGGTGCAGAGGGGTCATAATATAAATCAGAATAATGAGCATACCATTTGGCTGGAGCAATAGAAGAGACAGAAGATAGCTGGGAGTAGGGTGAGCTATTACCAGGGAGTAGGTGTGCTATTAACCAAAAGACCCAAACCATTTAGCTTTATTAGTATTAGTGGCCTACAAAAGTTGATTCCATTTAAATAATACAAAATTCTGATGTTTAATCTTGGCAATTTGACGAAGATGGGATCTAAATTCTAAAAGCTGTTCATACAAAGAATATATGTTTGACGATAAATCACATAAAGCTCTCAAATTTGATTGTTTATCATCATACCCTCTTTATCAAACCAAGAATTGATAGTATTATGCTTTCTATAAGATGAGGAGGAGTCATGTGTCAGAACTTCCCACAAACTGATGAATCTGAACATCATATAGTGAAATCCCCACCCATGGAAAGCTGGTCTTAGAATTTATATATGTTGAGAAAATAAAGGGGAGGAAAGGAGAGAGTTAGAGAGTTTTCCCAGATTGGCAGACCAAACTATTTTTGGAAGCGGCTCTTGGGCAGCTGTATCAATCTCAGGAGCAGTAGAGTTAGCAGTTTCAGTTATAGCAATAGAAAACAAAACTGGCAAATGATCACTAACAAAGTAATGATCAATATCACAAGAAATAATGTGAGATGGAAGGGACAGGGGAATCAAAACATAATTCAGTGACACTGGAACCATGAGAGGATACATATGTGAAATCACCAGCCCTTGCAAAAGTTTTTAAACCATTTAACCAAAATTTGTGGGAATGAGTGGCAAACTTAATCAGGTTAATACCAGCAAAATTAACTACTAAATCTTCAGAATATCATAAGTAGGAAGTAAGCAGAAATAAAGTGTTCTCATCATCTAGAGCCTCTTTAGATTATATACTAAATAAATCATTACCTACCCTAGCATTAAAGTCACCTGAAATAATTATTTTTGCAGAGAGTGACTTCCTTTCTAGTTCCTCTATGAAACAAGAAAAATTGTTCCAGGTCTGAGTTGTGGTAGTTAGATCTTGACCTGTTGGAAAATAGATATTTACCACAAAAGGCGTGGGGAACCCCCAACCAATGTTAATTGCCTGAGCAATTGGAGGACAACTCTGTAAGGGCCTAGATGTAATATTATTGGACACCAGGACAGCAAAACCGCCCTTAGGTCTACCGCATTTGCTAACTTTGATGGTAGATAAAGAGTATGAGGTATAACCATTGAGAGTCAGAGGGTAGTGTGGGCATGTCCCTCCAGAGCAGCTGCCATCCCCCTCTGCCATCCCCACAGCCACAATCCCCCCTCTGCCACACGGAGAGCAGGCGGCTGCCTGCTCCATCGGGCGGAGGGGGATTCCCTGCCTGGCGGCGCCGCCTCCCGCAGCACAAGAGGTAGTGGCACCAGGCAGGCTGCAGCTGCTATCCCCCCTCTGCCCCATGAAGTAGGTGGCTGCCTGCCCCGTTGGGCAGAGTGGGTTTCCCTGATCGGCGCCTCCGCCTCCCAGCGCTGGAAGGAAAGGTGAGTGGAGGGACCGAACCGGAGGCTGCTCCGTGCCGAGCTGCCTCTCCATCTTGGTAGATCTTCGGGCCCGTGGAAAACGAGTCCAAATGGCTCTTTGGGTGGTAAAGGTTGCCGACCCCTGTCCTAGATGAAGTCTGAATACAGTCATTGGCAGTGCCACTATTATAAAGTAAATCAGGCGGAGGGGAAACTAATTTATCGATTGCCTTTGCTAAAGAGCTGTGAATGGCAAAGCATCCAGGTGGAGGTTCATGGATGCTTTAAAAGCAAATTTCTTCAAGAAATTAAGAAATACAAAGTACAGGTGACACACTGATTTATTTAGGATTTATCAATGTACTTCCTTTCCACTTCATTCACAAATACACTGCATAATGGTAAGGCCTGTTGAAATTAATTGAATTTTCCGTTTTAAAAATATGACAGGTATGTTCTGTTGTGATTCCCTCCCCAACCCACCCCATGCCTTTTCAAGTCAAGAATCTTCAGAGCAGGCATAAGGAATTACCCACTGCTCATGTCTTCTTGGATGTAAGAAAATATTGTCTGGACTGGCCCCTTCTATTTGCCAGGAGCCGGAGCGGGGGAGGGGTACTTTCTACTTTATAGAAATCTGTTTTTTCTTCCCGTAAAGTTTTCTACAGGCCTTTTTTTAAGCCACTAACAAGAGCAGCAGAACAGAGGCAGTTTATGATATTGCCAGTGTTCTTTTCTGTTCTTCTTCCCTGTAGTGCAGTCAAATTGCTAATTAATTGAATTCCCTACTTGCCCTTTGTAAGTAATTTCTATTGCCCATTAGCAGATCAGCTTGGGATTTGTGCTATGTTTTCACTCATCTTACTGGAATTTTGCTCTCCCTCTCTCTCCCTTTCCTCCTTTGTTGTTGTTTCTGAGCTCTGTGAAAGGCATTAGAAGAGCTTTAGCACCAAGGGCCTATATTGTTCGCAGACCCAGCTGCATACTTCTGCACTCTACCTTGTGCGTCACAGCTATTCATCTTGATTTGTACTTGGCTCAACTGCAGATGCTGTAAACATGGTAATTTAGATTCTCTGTTTGGAAATAGTTTCAGGGCGGGTCTGATTGCAAGAACGTTCTTTGAATTATAATGGTTTGTATTCCCTCCATAGAGCTGGGTGGAGAATAATGCTACATCTAAAATAGTTTTGATTGGAACCTCTTTTTAAAGACTGAAAAGCTGAGTCCAGTACTCTTTTGATACTCAGACATGCAGTGCTAGTAACGCTGAAAGGTTCCTTGAGTTCAGATCCTTGCTAGAAAAAACAGGAAATATAAACTTCATAGTGCTACTGTTTGCTATTGTTTTTGTTGTGAAGGAGGTAGGGGCCACACATACCTGGTGCTGTGGTCCTCTAAGGGGTAACATGTCCATTTATTCCAGATTCGAGCTGAAAAGTAATCTTGAGGTTGATAGTACATTTGTTCTAATTCCCATAAAGAGGTTTCTTTAGCAAAGCTTTCCTTGATAATTTAGAAACGAAAAGAAGGAAATGTTTGATGTTCCCTTCACTTTTGGCTTCTTGTGGATATGTGGTTTGCCTAAGAAATCTTGTCTGTTGCTTTTAGCTTTGTTGGCATTTCTTGTCTTCAGGAAGGAATGGTGAGAAAGCAGCAAAGGAAAAAGTATTCTTATGCCAGACACTTTCTCAGAGATCTCAGTGTGAACAACTTTTGGACCTGCAATAGTTATCCACTTTTAAAAACTGCTTTCAAAAAGTCCTTTATATTGTACATACCACAGGTCTTCAGTAAAAATTCTCTTATTCTCATGAATTATTATTTGAATCCAACCACCGGAACTGGTTGTTAAATTATTTGAATCCCACCACTGGATCTCTCCCAAGTAGTCCCAGTCTCAAACATGGCCAGTGGGTTTTTTAGGAGGAATTGCATTCTCATTGTCACCTCTGGCCAAGCTGAGCTGAGGGGTCCTTCTAGCAGGGTTGACTTTGGGCATCAGAGGTGGAGGGGCTCCAAAACCAACTCTTTCTCCACCCCACCTCCCCCATTGTTAGAGTCTGCCACAGCACGTAGTGTTCCTCATCTCAGTGGTCATCACATAGTGAACCTACATCTTCCTTTTATCCTGCTATCAGGAGAGCAAGGCAGGCCCTTTTGTCATTTCCTCTTCTTTCAGTCAGGGGGCAGGGCCATTTTCCAGTGTTTTTGCCTCCCAATCTGATCATGTTGGAAGGCACGATATCATGGAAAGCTCCAGCCACAGCAAGGACAGTGTGAGTGCTGGTGATTTCTGCATGGTGCAGCGGGAGGAGAAGGGCTGTGGTGGTTTCCTGGTAGCCTAGGGTGGTAATAGTTAAGTAATTCAACTAAGGCACCAAAAATCCCAGGGCTGGCCCATCCTTTGCAGCACTTCCAGGACTGCTTGGCTCTGGAATGTCCTGTAAGTCAGAGAACATTTTGTGGGAGGGGGGGGAGGTCCAAACATTAACACATTTTCAGTTGTTCTGGGTACAATTTAAATTAGTATTTTCACTTCTTAAAGCCTTTGAACCAGAGTATCACAAGAACCTGCCCATATAAGTGTCTGAACATGCCCCTTAATTTAATGTTTGCATTCCTTCACCTACATACCTATAATCTGGAAGATCCCATTCTGGAATACCCTCTCCAACTAAGTTTACCCAGTGTCTACACTGCTATCTTTCAGGCACCTGACTGTTCTCTTCTCCAGGACAGTTTCCTGTTTTTCTGTTACATTTTGCTGCTGCTTTTGATTCTGCTTCTATATGCTTCTTTTATTTTATTGATATTGTTGAATTATTGTTGGTTGCTTTATAGTTTTGTATTGTGAGTAACCTTGAACACACCCACTAGGAAGGCAGGATAGAAATGTTTCAAACAAATATCCATATTTACAGATACTAGAAGTAAAACAGGTCACATGCTACTTAATTGACTACTCAGCCTTTCCAGGTCACATAATATTGTTCTCCAACAGTATGTTTAGTCTGATCATGGACTTATGTTGCTACATTATGCCATCTAAATTTTTCAGTGAACCAAAACAGGTTACACTTGTTAACAAAGACACATGTTTATGGTACTAACATTTTTTATTTGTAAAAGATAATTGTAAATTATAGCACTTGCCGATCCAAGTTTTTAACAATATGGTTTGTTCTTCTAGTTCTTTCTATGTGTTGATTCTTGCACAGTCTATCTCAGAGTTCCACAGCCTTCAGAAACCTGACACAGTGTAGTGGGTATAGCCACAAAATGGCTATCACAAAATGGATACTGTCCCAGGTGCATCCAGTAACAAAATGGCCACAGCTTACTTTCAGTGAAGATCCTTGTGCTGTGGTGACAGTTGCTACTGAAGCATCTCCAGTGCAAATCAGAAACCTTGTTGGGCAGCCGCCAGAAAAGATATTGGCAGGAGCACTACATTGGGACCCATGATCTATCAGATGCATAGAATCAGTAGTTCCATATGCAAATCCTTCACTTTCACTGAGAGCTTTAGGATGTGCAATAGATTGAGATAATCTATATCCATCAGTAAATATGCCACTATCATGCTTACTTGTCATCCACTTTTTATGGGTCCATAGATGAAGTCAGTCCCAGATCATGGTACCTTTTAGGAGCTTGTGGTTCTTAAGTTATTTAAGGTTTTAAAGATTAAAACCACAATGTTAAATAGAACACAGAAACCTCTTAAACTGAAAACAGAAATTGGAGCTTTCATTGGCTCTTTATACCATCAGCCATGACATCCTTCTGGGTTATCAGGATGCTACATTCCTGTATTTTGTTTTGATTTTGGGGGGGTGTTGCAGGACATTTCTGTTTGGTAACATTGCCAAGGGTTATTAGGTCCCCCATGATTCCATTTTATTCCCATGTTGTTTAACATCTATTTTATATTTCTACGTATGTATTTCTATTCCATTTTTGTCCCTGCCGAGGTCTCAAAACAGCTTACAAAGAAATTGGAAAATAACATTTGAACACAAAAGATAATCAGCACAACTCCAGTTCCTGAGCTGGTCCTGTATGCACTGGGCCTGTGCTTTCAGGGTTCAAAGCCCCGCATAAAACGGCTGGGAGAGATAATGCAGAGATTTGGCAGTGTCACCAATGAGATAGTTTCAGAGGGTAGCTATGTTGGTCTGCAGTAGAACAGCCAGAAGTAAGTCCAGTAGAGCCTTAGAGACCAACAGGATTTTCAGGATATAAACTTTCGAGAGTCAAAGCTCCCTTTGTCAATGTCATCAATGACACACAACACTGTTGTTTGGATCCTAATTGTCATTTCTGCTTATCGTAGGTACACAGAATAGCAGGATTTTGCTGATTTCCCTCTCTCACTGTACCCCCAAACTTTGTCACATACACACCCATTCTGTTCTTGAGGGCTTACTGATCCAGGCAGGCAGGATTTTAGGAGGAAACAGAAGGCTGCAACAGGAAGGGGGAGGGCAGAAAACACATGTGAGGAAAATATGCGAGAAGGCGCTGAAGAAAAAATAACAGTCTGCCGTAAGTAGCCACCTTGTTCCTTCAGTTTCCTCCCTTGAAGATTAGAACCAACTCTTTCTCATGTGCCTTCAAATACCTACTGTGGTTTCCAGACAGCTGGCTGAGAGAGTCTGGGATCTGACTTGAAAAATGGGTCATGGGTCAAGTTATTTTCAGGAAAGCAATAGCTGAGCTGGTAATGGTGACCTTTCTTCCAACTCTAGTTTGTCCTGTAGTTTTATTCTTCATACTTCATGGTATAGTTTATAGAACTGAACAAAAGATTGTTGGTTTTTACTTGGTAAACAGTAACCATAACATTTGTCACTTTCCTGTTTATTTCTCTGAAGGAACGAAGGACACTGCATCAAGTCTGATAGAACAAGAAGTAAACCTACTGCCCTTGAATTTTGAACCACTCTTTTTCTCTTCCCCCATTTCCAGCTTTGCTCTATTCTTTTAAGCTAGCAGGATATTGAAATTTGCATTGCTTCTGCTCTTTGAAGAGCTAAGTAAACAAGGTTGTGGTAAATTTCAATTGTATCTTGTGGCCATAAGCAGGGAACATAAGTGCTGCGAGGTGAAAAGAGAAGGTGCTTCTGAAATACAAGCATTTTTGAAAAGCTACTGTATTTATTTGTACCTTTACATTGTTTTGTTCTGTGACGATCTACGGTTTTGAAAGCCAATGTGAAAACAAGTGTACCCTCTTCCACCTGACTTCACAGCAGTTGTGTGTGTGGGATGTGTGTGTGTGTGTTGTTTCAGCAAGTGGATTGTAGTTTGTAAACTTGACAGAGGAGTGATCAGTTGCATCCTTCTACAATCCACCATCCCTGCTGTTCCTGGGCATGTTTCTAACATTGTCCTAAAATTGGAGCATGAGAAACTGGCTTGCAAGTATGTCCTTCATTGTCAACTCAGTCTAAACCCAAATGTCCACAAAGTCTGGGTTGTTCAAATGCATGATTTGTGTGGGGCCCATTTCCACTAATAACAGAACCAGGCCTGTTCCAGGCTTTCATTATGCTAAGCTTTGGTGGTCATAATGGCAGCTTTTCAAGTCTTCTCAATTTTCTATTTTTCCACTGTATGTGGAAACCATCTCTGGCTTTGTGGGGGTGGGGAAAAGTATTTTAAATAACAAAACTGTGAAATCTTACGAGACTGTATAATATATCCCAAAGCCCAGATCCATTAGCATGTAAGATTTACCTTGGCATGGCCTTGCTTAAAAGTTTACCAAAATGTACACAAATAGTTACTGGTTCTAAGAACTGAGCAGCCCTCAGATTTGCTTATGGCAGAATCGGGAAACCACAACTCACGAAAGAATTTCAGAGTGATGTTTGGCTGACTGAAGAAGGGCAGCGTCGCTAAAGCAAGCTTGTGGTTTGACATCCCTGCAGTAGGAAGATCCAAACATCAAGTCAGATTTTTTCCCCCATCAAACAAGTCCTACTTTATTTTCTTCTGCAGTTTGAAGCAACAACACCTGTGGAACCTGGGCTAGAGACCAGCTCCAAGCATCTTCCTGTGCTCTATGCATGTCCTGCCAATTTAACAAACAGTTTCCTTTTAAAGCACATAACAGCCTGAAAGCTATCGCCTCAGCAGCTGAAAAAAGGAAATGATTAGGAAATTATTAACATTCTGAACATCTACCTTTCTGTCTGTGTTACTGCAAATGCCACTGTTGTCTTCTTAGAGTTGATTCATATGACAACAATGATCTTAGTTGTGCCAATTTGTTAATATAATGATATTTTTGTACTGATAAAAAGCATAGGATCCTAATTTCTCTTCTTTGGTGCATGGGACTTATATTTCAGGTTGCTAAAATCCTATTAAAATGGAGGGAAACCAAACTGATACTCTTCATTCTGATTAATGAGGCAAGCAGTGACATAAGGCAGTAACACAGCTGACATTGCATCGTGTGACTCCCTTGAAGCCAATGATTTCGGTAATTTCAAAACTGAAAGGAAGAATGTTAGTCCCAGAAAACCAGAATGAAATTCTTCATCTATGAGAAGCATTTCATTGTTTGCCTAACTTTTTAACCAGTACATATTCTTGGATGCTACAAAGGATGTTGGAGACTGAATCCCTTTTTCTGGCCTATTCATCCATTACAATGTACTTGTGGCCACCATGAAGACTTAGGCTCATTCCGCACATGCAGAATAATGCACTTTCAAACTGCTTTCAGTGCTCTTTTTAGCTGTGTGGAATAGCAAAATCCACTTGCAAACAGTTGTGAAAGTGGTTTGAAAACACATTATTTTGCGTGTGCGGAAGGGGCCTTAGGATCTCATGTGCACTAGGATGTTCATGTTTTGCAGGAAAATAAAGGCCTGATTTGGATTGGACCACAGTATACATGGGGAGGGGGCTTGCCCTTCCTGACCTGAAAAAAAACCAGGGAGCCATTATTTTCTCCACTGGGAAAATTGCCTGTAATGGTAGGCACACCTAAGTTTTCCCAACAAGGAAAATAGCTGCTTCTCAGAGCCATTTTAGGTCAGGAAAACAGGATGGGGATGGGCTTAAGTTCCTTTTCCATGTGTATCTGGAAAGCATGGAACTTCCAGTATGCCTGTGATCTGGAGTCCATGTAGGAGCCATTGAGGTTAAAGCAAGGAGAGAATCAAAGCAGTCTTTTTCATCTTGGCCTAGAGGCGCAATAGAGGTCTCTTGGCCTAGAGGCGTAATATGGTGAGGGAAGATAATCCTTAGTGACCTGTTTGCTTGTTATCATCTTTATTGGACATTCTCCTTAACCTGAGAAGCAAGACATGATAGTCCCTTGGCGTGCTGGACAGTTTGGGGGCAGATCAGAGATGAGAAGTTAACTGTTTTCTTACCTACAAACTACCTCTTGCTAATGCATCCTTCTGCAGGCATTTCCTGTTTTTTTCCTCCAGTCAGACTCCAAGATTAGAAATAAGCCCAATTACATTAGAAATAAGCCCAATTACAGAATGAGGGAGAAACTGCTCAAAGCGGTATTTATGAGAGATGATTGGTAGGCATCGGAAAGTTAAACATATCTCCTCTGCAAATCCCTCCGTTAGCTGGTTAATATATGTAGGCCATCTGTGAGGATGATAATGGGGCTATTGACATTGATACTTTCTTAGGATGCACACATACAACGTCTGATCTGGCTTAGCCCAAGGTAGTTTGGTGCCTGAGGTAGTGTCCAAATGACATCCCACCCCCACCAGTTAATATGGAACACGATCTCTTACAAAGTTCTCCAGGATAAGTTCCACTGAAGTGAGTTTGGCATGCTGTGTTGAAGGTCTTGTATTCAAGTGGATTATTCCTTATTAGTCAGCTCTGCCTGCTTTTTTACTTGGCTACTCCTAACAGCATCCAAAATATTAGGTGACTGGTTTGCCTCATAGTTGTACCACCACTGAACCAGATCAAAAAGAGTCTGGAAATATTCCTATACCTGTTCAACCTCACTCTGTTTACTAGTTTCTTCTTTTCACAATATCTCTCACCCCTTAAGTAGTCCATGATAGGAGCTTGTTTCTGTTTCTTTCATCATATCACCCTTCTTAACATACTTTTGTCAACTTTCTTCTTGAACTGAAGTCATGATAAAGTGATGGTAAACATAAAGTGATCTTATAGAAGGACTCTTGGCTGTTATCTGAACTGGCCTTCCTCTTAACTTTGCAACTGAAATGACAAAATGAACAGTAGCCAAACCCCTTCAGCAGCCATCTGCTTACTTTACGTTCCATAAATTCAAATATCCAACGTTTGTAATCTTATTTAATCTAGGTATTCGTTGGGGGTGAGTTAAGGCGGCATAATGAAAGTAAGCAAGGCAGTACATGTTCAGACCCTGTAGTGGAATGACTGATTCATATTCAGTGCAGTGAGAATGCCTCCATAGTTCCCTGCTCAAATATTTTTATGACTGTCTTTATTCACTGACAATTGTATTCACATCTCTTCTGTAAATGCCCTCTAGTTTATCATAGCATACCTAATGCATGGTAGTCCCTGTGTTATGATTTTCACTGACTAATTTTATCCCCATATATTTGCTGTTGGCAGACCGTGCTGTCCCTTTAGAAATATAGGCCAGTGTGTGCTAGATATGCTTCATCACTTTTTATCCAAGAATGTAGAAAAACAGAACATGGGCTTATTTTTCTTCCCATAAAATTTACTTGGAACCTTCCTATGACTCTTGCTTAAGAAAAGCCATAATAGCTTTGCATCAGAATTATCAAGGAGAAAAAGGACTATCACATGACTCTGAATTTTGGGAATATTTAAAAAATGAGTGCTCATGTTGTAGTATACAACTTTGAGGGGAAGGGGTACGTATGATTTTTTTCTGTATTACAAACCAGATTCACTCACATGGTGCAAGAAGAATATCACTTAGGCTGCATCCAAATGGGAAAGATGAGTTCCCTGCTGCCACTGCAGAAGCATTTGTTCTAGTAGTCGAATATCCATGTGGGGAGTTTTGTGCATACTTTCCTCCATCAGCTGCATTTTTCCTATGCTGCACCAACAAAGATATGAGAGCCAGTGTGGTATAGTGGTTAAGAGCAACAGACTCTGATGTGGAGAACCAGGTTGAATTCTCCATTACTCCACATAGTAAGTAACAAGCCTTTACTCCACATGAAGTCTGCTGGGTGATCTTGGGCTAGTCACAGTGCTGTCAAAATTCTCTCAGCCCACATGGAAGCAGGCAATGGCAAACTAACTCTGAACTTTCTGGCCTTCAAATCCCTGTGGGGTTGCTGTAAGTCAGCTGTGACTTGACAGCAAAATCACACACATACGCATACCCCAGCACGTAAAAATTAGTAATTGCTGGATATGTATTTATTTATATTATTTGCGCCCCAGCTCATAGTAGTGTTTCTAGGCAGCTTACAAAGGTTAAAAACAATAAAAACCACAATAAAACCATCATAAATAAAATATTACAATTAAAACAACAATAAAATCACACCCACACCCCAGATCGGCAGCTGTAAAGGAAGTTTCCAGGAAGGCTAACCAAATGCCTGGGTGAAAAGGAAGGTCTTTGTCATGCGTCTAAACCCATAAAGGGTAAGTGATTGGTGAATGTCTGAGAGGAGACTATTCCACAGCCTGGGGGCAATCACTGAGAAAGCTCTCCTGTGTGCCCCTGCCCCCCCCCACCTCAGCAGTGGGAGATGCTGCCAAGAGTGCCTCCCCCTGTAACCTCAGTGTCCCGGCAGGTACGTATAGGGGCAGGCTCCTTCAGGTAGCCAGAGCCCAAGCCGTTTCAGGCTTTGTAGGTCACTTTGAATTAGACCAGGGAGCATATCAGAAGCCAGTGCAGTTTCTTAAGGATCAGTGTGATGTGCATCCGGCCAGATGTACCAGCTAACTGCCTAGTTGCCACATGCTGCACCAACTCCAACTTCTAGACTGTCTTCAAAGGCAGCCCCACATAGAGTACATTAAAGTATATATAGTTTTTAATTGAATTTTCCACAATCTACTTGTTTCTGTACATTCCCTATTTTTGCTTTAAAAAAAAAAGCAAGCTTCTAAATAAGGTCTAGAGATTTTTTTGTACATGTAAGTTAATAGACAAACTAGTAGATCATGGTGACAAACATAGTGTTATTGTGATATAGCTATTATCCTTTTTTAAAGTACAAAAACGTATGTTAATGGTTGGGGGGGGGGGTGTAGCAGCTGCAAGGGGAGGAGTCAAGAAAAATGGCAACCGTGTAGACCTGAGCTCCAAAAATGTGTTCCCCTCCCAGGCTTGTGGCAGCAAACATGCTTTGATTGCAATCTTTCCAAAAAGATCTAATCAAACCAGTTTGTTCCAGAGTAAAGCAGGAGAAAACCTGGAAAGAGAATGCTTTTGTATGAACACACACAAAAAAACCCCCTTCAGTTTTGATGCCAAACCTTCATGTAGAAGCAAGTACCTACGTTAAACATTATGAAGTGATTGTTAGAGAACGCAACTGAAATTAGTTGATTTAGATTGCTTTCCATAGTAATACATTTCTCATTTGGAACTGGTCCTTTCTTGTTCTGAACTTTTTGTTTGATTCTTGAGACCTACTTCCCCAATTGTGACCAGGCACAAAATAAATACTAATTAAGGAAAACAAGGGTTGTATTACTCTTCCATTCCAGTTGTGAGGCATAGCCTGTTTCATGGAACTATTGATTCTGGGAATAATATACAACACGTACAAGAAGCTTGTGGGACAGCTATCCCATTCCCCCCACCTTTGCTTCCTCACCTCTCCCCCTGTTTCTCTCAGTCTCTCACGCTTTTCCCCTCCTACCACCCCTTTTCCTACTCTCTCTCTCCTCCATGCCTGTCATTACACTGCCCACATCACCCTCTGTTTGTCCATTGCTGATGGGTTTTATGTACTGACTCAATGTAAACCAGTTGTTTTTCATGGTGTTGATTAATGCCCCTATGGTATTGCTCTGGAAGCTTGTGTTCTGCTTCTATTCAGGTCTGGTTTTTACCTCTTTATTAGCATAAATACATATAAATCAAGGACAAGTCACACATTTCTCATCATGTGATTAATCAGTGCCTAACTCCAGGCTCACAGTGTGAAATGAACCTATTGAAAACATTACATTTGAGGAATAGCAAGATGATAGAAAGTTCTGTCTGTGTTATTTGATCTGTGATCATTCATTCACACAAGCAGGGCATCACTGGATACTGAAATCATTAAGTGCTGAGCACAGATGCATGAACCAGTCCTTGGGTCACAGTAACTGCCATGCCATGAAGCAGATGAAGTGTTGAGGTTAGGATTTTTAACCTCAATGAGGGTCTTCATTTCCCCCAGAATTACTACTGATTTTCCTAGTACAACGACTGGTTTCTCTGGAGGAAATGGAAGCTTTGGAGAATGGACTGTATGGAATCACATAGCCTCTGAACTCTCCCCACAAACTCTGCCCTACCCAGGCATTGCCCTCAAGTCTCCAGGAATTTCCAGGTATATGACAGCCTTAGGTGAAATGTGCATAAGCTACAAGCACATTATTTTGGCAATAATTTCGGTAACAGGTAATTATCTAGGTAATAAGTGATGACTTATTGTTTTTTCCTGGCATTCCTCAGCCTGGGGCCACCAAGCACACACTCCTGCTCATGGTCCAAGCCTCAGCCCTTGCCTTTTTTCTTCTCTGCTCTTGTGTCTCTTCAGCAGACTGTGGTGAGCCTGGTGGTGGTGGGCTCATGCTGTAACCTCTTGCCTTAAGGGCCCTGCTGGCCCTGGGTCCTTTTTGGGAGGCCCTGTAAGACTGGATTCACGGGTGAGGAGGGGGGTCTGCCAGGGTAGGACTTGGGAAGACATTGTCATCTTCCTCCAATGAGGATTCATCCCATAGTAAACCAGGGTGGTCCATGACTGGTTGCCAGCCTCCGAATGGTGCTTGTGGATGTCCTGGAACTGCAAGCGATCTCTACACTACAGTGATCGGTTCCCCTGGAGAAAATGACTACTTTGAAAGGTGGACATTATACCCCTACTGACGCCTCCCTTCCCCAAGTGCCACCCTCAAATCTCCAAGAACTACCCCACCTGGAGTTGGCAACCTTGGTATCAGGGGGGTTTTTAGAGTGAAGATTTCTGAATTGTGTGAGAGGAGGATCTGCAGTTGTACTGGATTTTGGAAATAAGTTGGGGGGTAGGAGCAGTAGGAATAGTTGTTGCCCTTGGCAAGACCATTGTGGAGGGGGGAAAGGAAGAGAAACTGAATTCCCTTTTTTTCCCCTCTTCCTTGCTATCACATACAAGATACAGAAACAGGACTGATTTTTCCTCTTATGATATCTGCTTGAAAAAAATGTTGTGTCTGTCTGCATGTATATAATGTATATAAAACCAGCCTGCCTACCTTTTGGGAGGCTCACTTACAGTATCTGAATGCAAAGGTTTAGTTCAGAACCATTTGGATTCCTCTGTGCTATGTACCTTCACAAACGTGCTCTGCCCCACCCCAGCGGAGAATCAACTAGACATTTCCCTTTTAACGCACAGCACAAGCTTCCTGTTGCAACTGGTAATTATCATCAAGAATGTGTGTACAGACGTGCATGCACACACATACCCAGTAGTCATCCATGAGAACACAGCAAGTATTTGATTTGAAAATGGAGATGGGGAGGCCTGTTAGCAAAGCAGGTCTGCAGTCTTTTTTGGCCTGATTACTATTATTATCACTGTCTGCCCTTTAAGGAGGAAAAAGGAAGGAAGATTACAGCAGCTTTGCTATGAAACGAAAAGATTAACATGCCGTGGATGCCTTGCCAGGGCGTGATGAGGTTTGCAGGAGATGAGTGGCTGCGCAGCAGGACAAATGAAGAGCAGGCCTAGGAAACCCTGTTCTGTGCACCCCTCCCCCTCCATCCACCCAAAAAATGATCTTACTTTTCTGCTGCACAAAACTTTACAGATATTTACTAAAATCTCCATTAGAAACAAACAAACAAAAAGCCAGCACTGAGATGGTTTTTGACACCCTTTCATTGTATGGTGCTCAGAAGCGATTCACACTCTTATTTCACAGCTTTTGTTTCCTCCTCCTGTTGAAAGGAAATGCAATAGTACCACACTGTTGTGAAGGGGTAGAGTTGGATTGGTGGGTAGATATGCTGAAGGGAGACAGGGTGTGATTATGTCTGTGTGTTTTGGATTCAAGTCCAAGCTTATTCAAAATGTGTTATTCTTTCCCCAACAAATATCCTTTCCGTTCCACAAGGTAAAAACTAACAGCAATCTCCTGTCAAGGTCTGTACTAAAACGGAATGTGGTATAGCAACCTACCAATGTTTCTCCCCTTCCTGCAGGTTTATAAACTGAGTATTTTGTCTTGAGGGTGTGGGAAGGGAGGGAGCATATTAATAAAAGCTGAGGGTGTGTGCTTTGTTCTAACTGAAGAGTGATAGCTGGTATGGCTAGAAGGGCTGCCGTTTGTTTGGTTTAGGATTACTACCTGAAGGGACTTGTTCTCTCATGTTGGTCTTACACAGCACTGTCCCTTTATTCTCCTTTTCGGCTGTACTTAGCCACTTCCTCCACTCAGCACCCTGCTGCTAGCTCCCAATTACTATCAATGGGCTGTCAGAGGGAAGACAAGGAGGAGGCAGGCAGCTTCCTATCATTGCTGCATTCAGCTGTAGCAAGGGGCTTCCTCCCTCCAGCTTTTATTATTTTAATTGATTTGCATTGACAGTGCCAGTGCTGCTCATCTGGGCCTTTGGAAGGTGTTCTCCAGGATGACCTTAGCCAGTAGCACAAGATGACCCACTGAAGTGAAGAGACTTAGAACAAGTTTCCCCAAATGCTTTCGCTGCTGTAGCCTTTTGAGCAGGTCTTGCAGAAGTGGAAGTTGCTGTCTTGCTACTGCTATGTCAAATTTATCTGAATAATCTTGTACAGAAATGAAATGAAGTCTCCATGATGCAATCCCTTCTTCCATTGGGGCCAATGTTCACTATCAACCATTCTCCCAGATGTAAATCTAAGGGCCCAACTAGTCACAACCCAGGAGATTTGTGATTAGAATCTCACGTGGGGTTTTTCTAGGGCTTAAGAGCTGCAGAGGCTCTGTTCTGGTTCTTGAGATGTTAATCCTTTCTTTCCTTCTGTTTTCCCAAGCTCAGATGTTAAGCTCTTTCTTGAAGCTGCTGCTTTGTTTGTGGGTGAAACTTGTCCTATTCCCCATACCCTTCACAAAGGCAAATAATTCCAGGGATGGCAACTGAGATCAGGAAGATGGCCTGCAGGAAAGGAGTTTGCTGCTCTTTCCCAGTGCCACAGCTCAAAACCATATTCTATCTAATTCCCCTGTGACTGTTTTTAGTTTGTTTGTGATTCTCCTATCACAGCTGTTCTGGCCCTGAGAAAATACCCAGTTCTATTAACTCCAGTGCTACACTCAGTTGCTTAGCACTATACCCAGTGGTGGGATTCAGCAGGTTCGCACCACTTAGGTATAACGGGTTGTTAAAATGGTGCTTGTAAACAATCAGTTGTTAAATTATTTGAATTCCCACCACCTGAACCGGTTGTTAAATTATTTGAAACCCACCACTGACTATACCTGTTTATAGCCAACATTTTAGATATCTAGGATGATTAGAAATGAAATACAAGAAAGCATGCTCAGTGACATAGGAATTTCTGGCTACCTTTTACAGATACATTTCTGTGACTTCTGTGAAAAGTGGTGTGTAGGGATGAGCTGCTGACCCAGCAGCGCCGTAAGTAGAGCGCTGGCACACCGGCAGCTCCCTCACGGATCTTGCCTGAGTCGCTTTCCCGGCTCTCCCACTCCTCACCTGATGAGTCCGCGGGTACATGAACCCTGTCCACCCGGCTCACAACCACCGGGCGTCCCAGACAAAGGGACAATGGTCTTGCCCCCAGGTGAGGATTAGGCCCAGACGCTGATGCTCCTCTCCGCACGTAGCAGCCAGGTGAGATCATGCATCACATGATGATCTCTCAGCCTCCCGCTCTCCCGGATTTCCCCCCGTTCCGCCCTTCTACACGCCCCCGCTAGAATCATAATAAAAGGTGCCAGGAACCAGCACGCGGCAGAGTCGCTAGGAACACGGACACCCGCGCTCCCGCTGCTGGCGCTCTCCACCAGATGAAACCTCCGCGTCTCGCCTCTTCCTTAGCGACGACCCTGCGGGGATGACTACAGTGGTGTCCTTTGCAAAGCTGTTGCCTGACACTTTCAAGGTAAAAAGTATCAACAGGAGCTATCCCTTAATGTCTGCGTGTGTTGGGGTTGTCTGCCATTACTTTTGTGTTCAGATGATCATCAGTGGGTACTCGGAGGTGGGTGGGTCAGGGAGAATATTTCCTCTATATATAACAGTGGTGGCGAACCTATGACACGGGTGCCAGAGGCAGCACTCAGAGCCCTCGCACACGCAAACACGCACAAACAGAGTGCCCCCTCCCACACATCTAGGCTGGCCTGGAACCACTGGGCTTGATGATTAGCATTAAACCTAAAACCTAGTTTTGGAGAAGCAGTGTAGGTAACCCTGTTAAACCCCACTGATTTTCATGCGAAGAACTAAAGCGTGATCCTTTACCTGGTAGTAAGCTCGGTTGCTGGCAATGGGACTTGCTTCTGAGTAAACCCTCCTAGGGTTGTGATTCACCTGTTGGAAGAGTTGCATGGTTGCTTCAAGGCAAAGCCACCGACTACCACCAAACTTACTCCTGAGTAACACACGCCTCTGAGCCAACTGTTTTTTCTAAACTAAAACATCAGTATTCAAGTTAAATTCCATGTTGACACTTTGCAATAAATGCGTGGGTTTTGAGTTGCAATTTGGGCACTTGGTCTTGAAAAGGTTCGCCATTACTGATATATAACAAAGTATCTGACAGAGCAACATTGCGCAGCCAAACTTTTTGTGGCTAAATTTTCTGTTGTATGATTGTTTTTGCCTCGATACAGATTATTTAGAAAATGCCCACCCCATAAAAACGGTTGATCTTGAATCAGAATAGTTATTAATCTTTGGACCTTGCTGCATTATACAAACCCTTTTTAATCTCATGGACAATGAATGCAGTGATACAAAGGCAGGATCAATGCCAGCGCAGGGCTGTCCTTTTAACTTGTTGTTATGGCAGGAACTTATACATAAACCAGAGTGTCTCTCCCTTTATGGTATCAGGAATGAGGAAAAGAGTGAAAGAGAGTTAAAAGGGTCAGAAGTCATGCTCTCTGATGGATGACAGAATCTCTTTCTGGTTTATGGTCTCTGGTGACTTCTGGACTTTTTGAATTTTATGACTGACCTAGCAAGACATTGCACCTTCCTTCATTTGGGCAACAATTAAGAATGAACACATTGTATTTTGATCTAAGAGACTATTTTTAATTGGTCAGCTGAGAGATAAAATATCAAAAGGGCCTCCATTTACTCCTTAGAAGCTCTGACTTGGAAATCAAAAGTTTCCTTGAACCTTCACTTCTGAATTTTACTGGTGCATTAACTGAAAGTGAATGGTAGAAAAGGCACCTTGTACATCCAGATTGATTAAACTTCGTGGCTCACTTGTTGGAACCAGTTGAAGGCCTGTGATAGGAATCATAGGATCATACCGGTTCTTGTTTCTTGTGGTTTGAAGTCATGCTTTCTCTGCATGTTAAATTGGGTGCTGGTGGAGGAAAAGAAATATAGTCAGGGAACTTCAGGTTGTTGGCAGTGTCGTGCCTTTCTGTCACTGCCTGGAAGGGCTGGGTATTGTCTATTATTATGTCTCTGGAATGTCCAAGCCCTAAGCATGTGAGCCTGAGGTTGGTGAAAGGAAAAAGTCCTGGGCCAAGAAATCATTCCACGGATCATTTAAAATGAAGAATATTCAAACAATACATGCCAATCTAGAAACAGTCAGATTAACAATGAAAACTTAGCTAAAAAAAAGTACAACAGTCATGTTCAGAATTAATTTCACCCAAAGAAAATGCTAGGTTTGGAAACAGTAATAGGTGAGGGTGATTCACTCTGGTTGTATCGTAATGAACTCTGAGGTTGTTGGGGTTGCAAATCCGCTGGTGTAGCACCATAGCAGCACTGGAAACTTGGGCTAGCAAATTACAAGAGTCTAAAACTGAATGGCATCTGTGACAGTTTTATTAGAAGTATTTAGCATTATCCACAGCCTTTTCATAATTTTTAAAATGTGTATTGCAATCGTAATTGACATTGGGTTCCCAGACAACATAGGTGAGAGGTGGAAGTGGCTGGTTGGCCAAGGCTGCCTTGGCATCATTCATTATCAAAGCCTCCCCCCTGTCCTCACAGATGTTGTGCAGGATGAGACACATACAGATGAGGGAGCTGGTGCTCTCTGGGAAGACCACACTCCAGGCTGAAAGGCAGCACCACTGTGCCATCAGATGGCCTAACGCTCTCTCCACGGCATTATGCACCCTGGACATGTAGTAGTCCAAGTTCCTTTGGCGATCATCCCTTTGTGTCTTATGAGGCATCATAAGCCAGCGCCTCATTGGGTATCCCCTGGAGATCAGCCTGTTGCTCCAGTCCAGGTGCTCTACAGGCCCTGTTTCTCAAAAATGCAGAGAAAACAGCATTACTGGGGTTGTGGATGGAGACCAATATCAATGTTAGCCAAAGAGAGGATCCGCTGTAGCAGCTTAACTTTTTTAGCCTACCTAAGAAAAATGCAACTGAGGCTTCACATGAACTTACTGGGCTCCAACAGATGCCGCTCCAGGGATTCCTTGTTGTCCTGCATGGAGTCCAGGCGATCCTGCAGTCTGGGTGGCATTTCTGGGGGCCATGCTCGTTAGGAAGGGGAAAAACAGGATTAAAACTTTGGCCACAGGAAGTGGTTATCGCTGCTGGCCAATTAATGGAGAAGTCATGGGTTCTTCCTGTTATGCACATGACCCCTCACCCCTAACAACAACATTATATGCACCAACAAATGCCTCTCCATGGACTCCAGGGTGTGCTGCATGGAATCCAGCCTCTCTTGCCCTACTGATGGCAGTGTGTCTCTCTCTGTAATGTTCAGGGGGAATAAAAAGGCACCAAGGGATAGTGGGGTGGGGGGGAAAGGCAGCTGCCCCATAGATGGGGATGCAGTGTTCCCATCACATCACACAAGTAACCCAGAGTTTTTTAGGGATAAGCACTCATCTGCCTCTGCAGCCGTTGCTCCGGGTGCCCATGGCACGCTGCATGGAGCTCGATGCTCCTAAAGGCCTGGGGGCATCTGCACAGGTCCTGTGTTGGGGGGTACATAGGAAGTGAGAAGCAGATGTAGGTCTGGAGAAAGGAAAAGTTGGCCTTGGGGAAAGAAAAGCTGGTATTGGCCCTTGAGGTGATCACGACCATACATCTGAAAGTTTTTTAGGGCATACTCATGATCTGCCTGCCAAAGCTGCTCCAGTGTGATCCTGACTGTCCAGCCTCTCCATCAGTGCCAGGACAGGTGGTATGGGCACTGTGACGAGTAGTGAAAGGGGGGGGGGTGATGAGCGCATGTGTTCTCTCCCACATCGCTTGCTTGTTACAATAGGCAAGTTCAGCACCCTCCTGGAGGTGCTCAACTGCCCTCACATAGAGCCTACTGCTTTCCATATGTGTACTGCTCATCAAAGATGCCCTGTGCCACATGGCTACTGAATGTGAACTGTGCATCAGATAATAAGCAAGGCACAGCCAATTAATTCATACCAACACAGAAAACTTGCAAAATTATTGGGTGTTGGGAGGATGCTCCAATCTGTGTGTGACTCTGCTGATTGGGAAAGGTCCAGGTCACATATCTGCTGAGTCATTCTCACCTTGTTTCACCTTCTTGAACTCTCAGATAGGCACTGGCTAAATGTCTGGGTGTTTTCTAATATTGCCAACATCTATTAATGTCTCAACTTGGTTTAGTTATAATGCCAATACTAAAGAACATAGTGTGTTAAGTTTTGATTAGTTACCATGTGGCTACCCATCTCTAGGAGAGAGAATTAGGTTTGGCTATGGAAGCCCCAGGCTGAAATCCCCATTTAGCTATGAAGATTAGTAAATGCTCAATCACTCAGTCAGCCCATCTATCTTGTGGGGGTTTTGTAAGAGTAAAAAGCTGCTCCAAACTCCTTGGAGAAAGGATAGGATGCAGAAGTTATAAATAATAACCGAAGGCTTCAGTGGTATAGATCTTCGCTGGCTACCTTGCTGGTTAAAATAGTAGCCACAGGTTCACAGTTCCTGTCTGATCAGGGCTGCTCTTTCAGAGAGCTCAGTAGGGGGTTGTTGACAAAAGGACTGGAGTGTTTCAAGCACAGTTTCTTTTGAAAGAAGGGGAGGAGAAACACTTTGTGCAGAGGAGAAAGGGAGGATTTTGTAGAATGTTGATGCCTACAGACGTAGTGATGAATGTTATATAGGGTGGATTATTGCAGAGAGGGAGGAGCAAAGGGAGAGCCATGAGACAATGCAGTTTTGCAAGGAAAGTGGAAAAATGCCAGTCATTTAAGATACCCACATGTTCCCAGGATGAAACACTAGAAAGGACTGAGACACTGTTGGGTGGATGGAATGATCCGGTGAGGCTTTCCTATGAATGCCCTCTGTTTGCCCTTTGAACTTCCCAGTGCTTCATTCCTAAATATGAGATTCTCAATTCTTACCCTCCTCCCACCTTAAAACCTGCACTTTTAAAGGATTGCATAAATGTCTCTATTGATCCCTGGGGTAGCAGCTTGTAGTGTTTCTGGGGCTGTTGTAGGCTTGACCTATTTTTTTAAAGACCTTAACAGCTGTTTCTGCTTAGAGACCACTGGCATCTTTATGAACTGTTTTTTCCATTCATCCTCTCTCCTTCTTTTCTCAGCAGCAATGAATTATGTAAGATTACATTTCTGCTTTTTCCTTATTAATGTTCTGACAGACATATCCCTTGAAGTGCATCCACATATTCTCTCTAACTCTGTAGGACAAACACACTCTAGTAATCAAAATTTACGCTTAAAATTATAGGAATATTCTCTTACTATTAGTATTTTCATGGACCTGATATTCCAAAGGCAAACATAAATTATGTTACTCTTAGCTAGCTGCAGGATTCTAATGAAATTATTGTGGCTGGCATTACCAAGTTGCAATGCTACGCCACAGACTTGAATGTCTTTCCCAAGTCACTCCCTTCTCATGCCCACCCTACCTCAATCAGCCTTAATCTTTTTTTCTCCTCCCTTTGTGTGTGGTTCAGGAATTGAAGACTTCCTGATCTACAGCAAACCATGGTTTCTCATAACATCTGAACCACAAAGTATGGTTTGTTTCATGTCTCTGAACTTGGGAGTTCCAAACCAGTTAAGGCCCAAGGACCTGCAAGACTCAAGAACGCCATGGTTCTTTGTCAATTTGAATGCAGACATTAACTTTCACTCATGTTAGACTTGATGTAACCGCCACCTATATGTAAAGCCGGGAAGGAAGGATGAGGGGAAATTCTATCAAAGGGGGGAGGGGCTGGAGAATGGAGTTAGCAATCCCAAGGACCCCCTTGATTCTTTAAGTGTTATAGGTTATTGTCGCTGTAACTTGTACATGCAGAAACTTTTTTTTGGAAAAGAAATTGTCTTTATTTGCATCTTTTATTGCACAAAAACACTGCAATTGATATTAAGTAACTAAAATCAGTGATTCCGGCCGTGAAAGCCTTCGACAATACATTAACTAAAATCAGTTTAAGAGATGTTGTCACTGGTCCACTTTCTGATGGGATAGAGTCAATTTTTATTTGGATGTTTTGCATTTTTTAAATATCAAGGAGTTTGTCCAATAAAACAACGCTTTACTTTCAAGCATGAGTTCAGACAGACATCCCTATGAAGTATCTGGAGGTAATATAGTAATATCTCATGCATAAGTCAGGGCAAAAATAAATGTAACACTGGGGAAACCAGGGACAGATCATCCCAGTGCTTTCAGAAGGGGAAACTGCAGCCAGGCAGGAGTTTGGTTTGCACTGAGGTTGCTCTGTAAGATGGCAAAGGGAGTTTAGCCCTTCTTCTTCTGTGAGGTTTTACTGTTTGGAATAGTTGCTTCCCAGCAATTAACCTGAATGCAGGAAAAATGAATCTTTTCCCCCTTCCAGGGCAAATAACAGCATGGAGGGAAGACTGGTTTTAATAAGTGAAACCTTTTCTTCCCCTCCACACACATTTTGGATTGGGTCTAGCCAGCTTTTTCACTGCTGAAAAATAAAAGAGAGAGCCCTTTTTGACCAGCTATACGGTATGGATGATAGAACCTGAATGGACAAAACCCATATGGGACAGGAGCTGTAAAAGGGAGGATTATTAGACAAGACTGAGCAAAAAACAAAGAAAGAAAGCTGATGGGATCCAACCTAATGACCCCAGTACCAGCCCTCACAGCTGTTAATTCTGTTTATATGATGCTGGGGAGATCTAGTCACATATCTGTGAGCATTATATCTGTATTGTCCCACAACCTGAGTGAAAGTTATAACTATTCAGTCCAAGTTATCACTATGATACACTTCTCGCTGTGAGTTTTTCTCAGTGTATGAAATTGGGCTATGGAATAACCCATGGCCCAGATCTTTCATATATTTTCCCCTTCATATATATTTATTAGGAGTCCAACTATTACTATTTGAGGAAGTATCACATGTTCTGATAAGGGGGAACATCTATACAAAAGCCAATAGTTTGTTCAGTGTGATGAAAAAAAATCACTTAATTTTTTCTGTGTGTATGTGCATACAGAGTGCCGTCAGGTCCCAGCCGACTAATGGTAACCCCTGCAAAGGGGCTTTCAACACAAGTTAGAAGAGGTTGCTTTCCAATGCCTTCCTGCAGAGTCTTCCTTGGAGGCCTCCCTTCTAAATACCGATCCTGCTTAGATTCCCATTTCTGTTGAAATCAGGCTGTGCCATGCCACCTCCCCTCCCCATTAATTGTATTACCACATTTTAAAAGTACTTTTAATAATCTTGTCATTTTTTCTGGCTGTAAAGTATGTTTCCCATTATTGGGAGGAAAAATTCAAAGAACCACCTACTAAGACTGCTGAGAGCCAGAACTAGAATGCAGACTTTTGTGGTTTCCCAGTCCTCAGTTGGATCTTTTAGACCAAACTACTTGGGGCTTGTTAAGTCTC
The DNA here is from genome assembly GCF_021028975.2 of Sphaerodactylus townsendi. Lineage (NCBI taxonomy): Eukaryota > Metazoa > Chordata > Lepidosauria > Squamata > Sphaerodactylidae > Sphaerodactylus > Sphaerodactylus townsendi. The sequence goes on from NC_059426.1 coordinate 118,951,494, forward strand.
TGGGATCCAGCAGCAGGTGCCAAGCTATTAGGTCTTGTCCAAGAACATTGTCTCCAATAACACTGAAAGGAGCACACAAACAGGGAGGCCAAAGAACATGAAACTTCAATTTTTACAGAGTCTTCATATCGAAACTCTTCTTGAATTTTCACTCAAAAAGATGAAGTCTCCCAGCAACCTGGGGTCTGGGACCTTGGCCCGCTAGCTAACATTTTTTGGCCCACACTAGTTTGTGTGTTTGGTTCCTTGGCTGACACTTCATTTAATTTTATTCCCTGTATTCTGGAAAAGCAACCATTCTAAATCTTGTCAGCAAACAAACTTCATTATCCCAGGGAGCTCAGAAAGACCTAAACCATAAGTTGCTGAACATAACTATGTTTATACTTGTAGCCTATAGGGACCTATATTAACATATAAATTGGGGTTGGATTTAAACCAGCTGAAAGATCTGGTCTGTAGTCAATGCCCTTTTCAAATAATTTTCTAGAGAGAAGGACAATTTTCCATGGGGTTATTGCGGTAAGAAGGGCTCAAGAGGATGGGAAACTTTGGTCGAACAAAAGAACTTATAAGAACAGAAATGGATTGAAGGGTGTTTTTTTCTGCCATGATTACTTCAGGTAATTCTATGGAAGGGGAAACATTCTTTAAAAACAAGGATGGATTGTTCAAGTGAACTGGAGGAGGATTATTTACAATTTTACAAAGAGTGTAAATTGTTCATCACCGAGGATTTAACTGCACATTACATACAAACATGCATTAAAGCCTCAATATCTTTTCTTTTTCAAAAAAGCAGTTTTGCGGAGGCAGTTGACAGCTAAGAAGCAGTAGGGGGAGGGATGCTTAACTCTTTCCTGGCTTGTTGCTCCTTTCCCCGGCCCAAAGTTAGTTTTCTGTCCATATATCAAAATTCATGTTTAGCTTTTCCAGTATGTGGTGAAGGAAGTAGGTGAGGATGTTTTGGAGCAGAGAGACAGTAGGATGGAAAAGGGCTAAGAACTCCCTCACCTTACTGCTTTTTTGCTCTCCACTTCATCTGAATCAGCTTTTCTGAAAGAAACGCAGGCTGTACAATGGGAGGTTAGCCCTGAATGGGTCTGTAATTGAACTGAGACTTAAATCAGACATGCCCAAGTCTGAGAGTTCAATCTAGTGATCAGTTACATGGGAGTAGTTCCCATTGAGTATAGAAGACCTTACACAAGTGTTTTCTTCCAGAATACTAAATATACGTTTGAATCCTGCTTAATTTTTTCAAAAAAACCAATGAAAAGTTATCTTCCGTCTCACTCCAAAGGAAGCCCTAGAAGCACAATAGAGAGAGGAAGTTTGGCTTTTCTTCTATTTTACCTTTTCTTTGAATAGAGGCCTCCAAGGCCATTGGCCCATCACCTTGGCAGCACAAATGCACTAAAAATAGGTTTGTGAATAATATTTGAAGGCCAGCATGGGAATATTGTGAAGTCAAGCTGAGGTGCTGAATCGGTGTAGGGGTGAGGCCTTGGTTCACCTGCTGTGTTTTCTCTGCTCTGGGACTTGATAAATCTCCTTCTCTTCACTGGACCTTCAGCCCTGCTTTCCACAGCAAAGAGCATATACAAGAAGACCCTTTCATCTTGCCATATCCCCCTGCTGATTAATGTAAGGCAGTGTTCCCATGTAGGCAGAGGCAACAGTATGTCGGCCGTGTAATTAGGAGCCAGATAATGAATGCTTAGAAGCTATTCAGCCCGCACTCCCACCTCCCTGCCGACCAAGGCTGTTTCTCAGCAGTGAAGCCAAGTGGAAGAAAGGGTGGCACAAATCCTATTGGCCCTATGCTTAATTGTGTTGGAAAGCAGGGCCTCATACTGCAGGGGGAAATGGGGGCTGCGGGGGAGAGCTGGACAAATGGATCTCCTTTAATACTTTAGGGCCAAACTTTCAGTTGTTGTTTCTAATGTGTTTGACCTTGTGGCCACAGTAGCTCTAAACATGTACAACCACTGTGTGCATTTTTTTTTGTTTCAGATCATTAGGGGAAACCATCATAATAAGCGCAAGGCTCTGGCTTCTCAATAACCCAGGGCAAAGATGCTGCTGCTTAGTAGCCTTTGAAATGTGGGAAACAACCCAGAGATACAATAGGGTTATTCTTTTTATGGGGCTTTACAGTTACACCGCAGTTCATTGTCCAATTAGTAGTTGTAAAGGATTCTCTCCCTTTCTCCAGCCCTCTGTGCTCACAGAAGGAAAATAATAACCCATTGGTGTAAATGCTGCTACCCTGGGTTGGCCAGATGTCTGAGAGAAATGAACCACAGCTCTGAAATAAATTTTAGCTTCAATCCGGAAGATTTTACTGCCAGACTTTCCTCTTCAATCCACATAGCTAAATAGATCCCAAAATGCTTTCTAATATGTTTGTTATTTTTGTAAAAAAACCCCACTCAAGTATGTAATGAATCTCACGTATCCTGTTTACATGCATTTAATTTTGAGTGTAATCTCTGATTCAGCCATTCTATGACTGTACAGGGTTGAGCAAGTGATTTGGAATTTGAACATCGGATGTGAACTAGTACACAGCCCAAGCGGAAAGTTCCTTGGATTGCAGGGTAAAAGTAAAACTGAGGACTTTTGCTGAAGGTTTACGACACCATTGCATTGGTGCTGCAGGTGGGGAACTGACTCCACAACTATTTTTGTCATGCTTTTACTTCCAAGCTGTTTTTCAGAGCAGCCACATAACTTCATCCTCCAGTCTTCTCCCCAGATTTTTCCATATTTTGTGACCAACTTTTCCAGTGTTGCTTGCTACTGTCTTTCCCAACATGGCTTTCTACAATTTTTCTTGCATTTTTTTTTCTCCAATACAATTTGTTCAATACAATTACCTTTCTAAAAGGGGAAGGAGCTAAAAGCCTCCAGTGGTAGCCCCAAGGGGGTGAGTGAAGAATGCACATGAGAAATCTCCATGTGAAATCTCTGTTGCTGCTACAAATGTTCAGTGGCAATAAATTCAGATGAATCATTTCTGCGTGGAAGTTGGCAAGGCATTCCAGTTATACCAGATCCATCAAGGTATAGTGCCTAATCATAAGACTAGGATCTGGGAGATCTAGATTCAAATCCTGACTTTGCCATGAAACATTTGAGATGAAATTGGGCCAGTCACACAATACCAGCCTGTCCTACATCACAGGGTTGTTGTAAAGATAAAATGGAAGCGATTAGAAGATATGTGCCATCCTCAGCTCCTTAATGAAAGGGTGGCATAAAAATGTTCTAGATAAATAAATTGTATCCAAAACCACAACACAATAGTACTAATAGTAGAGTTCTATTGAAGTCAGTGGAACTTTAGGCCAGTGACTGGGTTTGAGTGTACTATGTAGAACAACCCACTTGAGATTCAACCCATTTGAGAATACCGTATGGTTGAACTAATCTCCTATAAAAGTTTATGTGCCAATCTTTCCCTTGCTGTGTCAACCCCACCCTGCTCTGCTTTCTTGTTTTGATTGAATGTCTAGCCCACGGAATGATTCTTGGGGTTTGGAAAGTTTGCTTACCAGGTATAACATTTTAGCTTCTCTATTAAAAGGTATTATGCGGCTGTTGGTTTTGGATAACTGAAGTAGTCAAGTTTTTCCATAATACGTTTCCTAATATTGCACATTTGTTTTGCTTAATTTCACTCCATGCTTGTTTAATAAAAGTTCAACTCCACGGGGGAACCAATAACAGTCAAATTCTTTTTTAAAAACAAAAGAACAGCAATTAAGCAAGTTCCTTATGGAGTGTACAGGGATGCCTGGTGCCCTGTGCCATCTCTACTTGGTGCTCCTGGGCAGCAAATAACAGAACAGAGCAGAGTCTAGCATGTCCCTGACCTGTCCAGGGGGACAAAACAGAAGAACTTTTGTTATATTTGTTTATACTGTGACTCACTCTGTAGTAACTGTGTTAAAGTCCACTTAGAAAGAGAACAAAAGGCCTCCTGTTAGTACTGGACATTTGCCTCTTAAGATATCATAGAAAGGATCTTTTTAAAAGTTGCAGCAGGATGCAGGAAGCCACAAGCTTATGGGAACATAGCAGTACTTTGGAAAGGAAAACACAGCCTCTGACTTTCATCTGCAGACATCTTCCTTCGTTTTTCCCCCAGCTTCTTTACCGCCTGCTGGAACTGAAAGAATCTGAACCCCACATTTCCATACCTCATAGGCTCCTGAAGAGAAAGGAAAAACATAGGAGAGCTTGAATCCTCAAACGCTGCAAATCTCAGAGGCTGACAGAGACCATTGATTTGTGTGGCCTTTCCTCTTTTTGCACATTTACGTTGTTATATTTACATTATTGTGCTGTTCAAATCTCCAAACCCTCTGCCACACAGAAAATTTATCACTGCTAAATGCCACTGTTTCAGAAAAAAATATATGCAACAGTAATTGTATAGGCCCACAGATGGCAAAAGTATTTCTATAAGGGTTCCTTATCCTATCAGGAGGAAGAAACTCGAAATATGTGTTTTCTGTCTGCTTAAAATCTTAGAATGGTGACTAAATTTCCATATTTGTTGTTTGACTTTAAAATGCTTAGGTTGGCATTTCTATCTCATTCATGAGGATATTATTTATTTATTATTATTATTTATTCAATTTCTATACCGCCCGATCCCCAAAGGATACATGATATTTACCTTTTTTTTTAACAACCTGAGCTTCTTTTGCCACCTTTCTAGATCTTAGGGGAGAGAGGGTTTCCTCCATATTTAGTCCATATGGTGAATCATTTGGGAACTTGGCCTTCACACAGTGAAGCCCCTAAAACTGTGTTTGACTGCCGGAGACCAGCTACCAAGTTTCTTGCAATTCCAAATTTCTGCCATACAGTCAAAGAGAACACATGAGGAAAGGCTTGTGGTTTTTAAAAATTGGCCTTTTGTTTTTATTTTCCTTGAGAGGCAAATGCTTTGCCAAAAAAACACACACACAAAAAAAACAACAAGGCCAGAAATGCTCTCTGTCTGGGAGGATGGGCCTGGATTTGCTTTTGAAATTCTATTTTGTAAAAGATCCTTACATGAATCTCCGGAGTTCAGGATATGCTATTTGATAAGTGCAAATCAGGGCAGGGGGAATCTTCAAATCCTCTGAGCATTGAAAGCGGCCTACCTTGACTTGTAGCCATGGTTGCCAAGTCTGTCCAGGGCCAGAGGTTTTCCCTAAGCCCCAGTTTACAGATTCCCACATGGGCATGCTGAGCTTAGGTAACTCATGCCACAGAAATCAAATGGGCCCACAGCTCCCATAGCATTAGAGCAGTGGTTCTCAACCTAGGGGTCAGGACCCCTTTGAGGGTCGAACGACCCTTTCACAGGGGTCGCCTAAGACTCTCTGCATCAGTGTTCTCCATCTTTAAAATGGATAAATGTTAGGGTTGGGGGTCACCACAGCTGCATTAAAGGGTCGCGGCATTAGGAAGGTTGAGAACCACTGCATTAGAGCCTATGTTCTTCTTTACCCTTACCGAAAGTAGAGCATATGTTAAAAAAAAAACCCAATCACAGAATGACTGGAGCTTTAACCTTTCCTTCAGTTCACCATCTCCACACTCTTTTAAAAAATACATATTTGTGTGCATCATTTGCCACCTGAAAATAGCTGTTTTTTCACTGGAAGGAAGTTGCTATGCTAACAAACCAGAGTGACCAAACCATCAATCACCTGCTAACCATCAGTAAATCAGTATGCATATAAATCCACTCCTTAATGACCCCACAATAACAAGGCCTGTCCAGAAAAGAGGCGGTAAATGCATATTCATAAAGTCTGAGGAAGTAGCAACCAAAGAGCATATCGGGATAGAAATGCCAGGGGAAAGGAGGCAATAGACTGGTGCTGTGTTGTATTTCTAATAGTTACAATTAAATTTTTGTTTGAGATTCTGAATTATGAAATATGTTCTCTTCAGGATCAATGGTGTTTAGAACACATGGTTTCTGATCTAAGCCCTAGATCAGTAGGAGAGGACCCTTTGGCACACCTTAGATGTTATGATTCGAGCAATTCTCTATCAGCTCCCCCCTACAGCACAGCCAATTGACCATGCTGGCAGGGGCTGATGGGAATTGTAGTCCATAACATCTGGAGTGCCAAAGGTTCGCCACCACGGCCCTAGATGTTCAAACTGTGGATGGAGTTTTCAGTTAACCAGAAAGACATATTAAGTGGGATCTCCTCCTGAACAACTCATTATTTAAAACTGCTGAGAGACAGGTTGGTTAATAGGGAGGATCTGCCTGTCCTAAAAATTTGTTTTCTGTATCATATAGCCTTGATATCCCATGGAAACTCTTGGAGCATGACAGCCTTTGAGGAATTGAATATGTTGTCACTGCTGTAATGTGTGTGAGATAGCCGCATTGCAGACAGCTGGCTCAACCATACAATGAGAGAGTTGTTTTAGTCCCCAACCTTTTTCTGGACTATAAGGAGCTTTGATCAGCTGCTGGTTTTTTAGAATGTAATCTGAGACCCTCGCTCAGTGCAGTTAGAAGCACATATAACTTGGTCACGGCTAAGAGGGCAGGAGGCCAGATACAGAATGCTCTAAGAGGTGACAGAAGCCTGGAGTTTACTGCCAAGGTCAGTGATGCTGGACCAGCCTGTCTTCAGCTAAAGCCATTCAATGGCTGATGAGTTCAACTTTGCTGTTTCCTTCCAACTGAAAAAAAAATGTAATGGAAACAGAAGCTAATTTTTTTTTTAAAAAAATCTTTATTGTTGGCTAACAGGGCTCAGGAACTCGTATGGAAGTGGTGCACCAAACCATGAATGGCTCAATCCAGGCAACATACTGCTGGAATCTGGGTACTACTTGTGAGGAAATGGGTGGGCGGCTTGTACTGACAGGCTAAAGGCCTCTGCTTCTTTTCTCTGATATTAAACCCACTCTGTCCTGAAGCTGTACCCCACCTTGTTAATCCTTCTTCCATGAAAACTCTAAAACTTGGCAACCCTGTGGCTTTCCTGAACATATCTTTCTCAAAGGAAGTTAACTTTGAGCCTCATCTACTTTTTCAGACAAGAAATGGTTTACTTGTATAGTTGTTCCTAGGGTTTGGCTCCAGTGCTCCCTTGTCCTAACTGGAATATGCTTTAGGTTCTACGTCTACAGCCAGCATATTTCTTGAACCGAATCCCTCTTCAGAATGTTCCTGTTGGATCTGATCTAAATCTGATTGGGCAAGGCAAAAAACAAACATCCCCTCATTCTGTAAACTTTGCACTAGTATGGCATCTCACTTATCCTGGGTGCTCCGATTGCCAAGGCTTCAGGTTCATGATCAGCATGCCACCCATTCCCAACATCCTCCAGGCTCTGGTTTCCTAATTTAGCGTCCCTAATTACTTTGCATGGATAGTAACCAGTAGGCAAGTGCAAAGATGTGTATTTAAATCCCATCTCATATCAGCAAGCTGAAGCAAGAGCATTTGCTTTGTACATCCTAGATCTGATTAAGAGATACTCTCATGTATTCTGGTTTAAGTGGCCTTATTCTATCAGTAACAAGAATAAAAACTATTCTTGTAAGCTCTACAATGGGAAATTACATGCACAGTCACTTGAGACCAAAGAAATGACTATCAGATAACACTGGACAGCTAGGAAAAATGGAGCCCAGGGCAAAATCTGAGTTTTGCGGGGGGCCATATGGGCAGCCACCCTCCCCCATCATGACCAAAGGCCACCCTCCCCCACTACAACCAAAGAACGATTTTTCCACCAGGTCATCTCAAAGCCACCATCACATTATAGAACATATTCCAACTCACAAATCTGAACACAGCAATGGGCCATGCCACACATCAGAAATAATTTTTGACAACTTTTTCAAAATGCTTTCAAAATATTTAACAACTGCTTCAACACTTAAAAGTGTTATATGACTTAAAATCAGTCATATGACTTAAAATCAGTGATGGGATTCAGCAGCTGAGGTCATCCCAGTGGTAACTGACATGCTGGGCACCATTCTGGAAACTCTAGGACAGCATTTGAAACATCTTCGAATTGACAAAATTAACATCTGTCAAATTCAGAAGGCAGCCCTGCTGGGATCTGCACGAATACTATGCCAATACATTACAGCTTCCTAGATCTCTGGGTGAGGCTCGATTTGTAATGAATGGCCAACAACCAGGTAAAGATCTGGCAGTTGTGAAATCTACATCAACAACAATAATAATGCTGTGTATTACTGTTTTGGTATCAATAAAATATCAACCACAATCATCATCATCATCCAGGATATTGATCTTGTTTGCTGTGTATTACTGTTTTTGTATCATCATCATCATCATCATCATCATCATCATCATCATCATCATCATCATCATCATCAACAACAACAACAACAACAACAACAACAACAACAATAATAATAATAATAATAATAATAATAATAATAATAATAATAATAATAATAATAATAATAAAATGGCTAACAACTGGGAAGACGTACTTGATTCAGAAAGATCCAGCCAAAGGAACAACACCTGGACACTTCAGGCCAATAACATGTTTGCCCACGATGCTCAGACTGCTAACCAGCATAATGGCAGATAACATCATGGACTACTTGGAAGCAAATAACATCCTGCCGGTGGAGTAGAAAGGGAACAAAAGAAGGAGCAGGGTTACAAAAGATCAGCTCCTGATAGACAAAATGTTAATGGAGAACTGCAAGAATTGAAGAACAAATTTGCATATGGTCTGGATCGATTATAAGAAGGCATTTGACTCATTGCCCCATAGTTGGATCTAGAGCAGCACTTGAAACATCTTTGAATTGACAAAATTAACATCTGTCAAATTCAGAAAGCAGCCCTGTGGGATCCGCACGAATACTATGCAGATACATTACAATTTCCTAGGTCTCTGGGTGAGGCTGTAATGAAAGGCCAACAACCAGCTAAAGATCTGGCATAATATCTTAGGCACCGTCTGTCCCTAAATGTCCCTGTTCAATCTCTGCGTTTGACAGAGGCCATTTTGCTGGTGGTCCCGGGCCCCTCCATGATACAACTGGCCGTTACCTGGGCCAGGGCCTTTAGTGCTCTGGCCCCAACCTGGTGGAACACCCTCCCTTCAGCCATCCAGGCCATGCGGGACCTAGAACAGTATGTAGGAAGTTGTTCCGCTGGGCCTTTGGGGAGGTCGGCTGTTGAAGGTGCCGTCCTCTGCGCCCCATATTCCACCTTGGGGGGCTTGTCCATATTATGCCAACAACCTGACGAGTTCATATGTCATCATCTGATTTTAAGATGGAGGTTGGAGTTATTGGTTGTTAATTGTGTTTGGCTGGTATTTAAAAATGTTGTTTTATTGATCATGATTTAATGTGATTGTTCTATTGGTTGTATACCGCCCAGAGCCCTTTGGGGATAGGGCGGTATATTAAATCTGATAAATAAATAAATATCAACAACTCAGTGCTTGAACAGTGTTTAATATTTAATTAAATAATTTCTAATTAACTGGGGGAATAGTTCTAACTTCTAATTCAGATTTAGGGTTTCCAGCCTCCAGTGAGGCCTGCAGATCCCTCAGAATTACAGTTTATATTCAGACTACAGATTTCAGTTCCTCCAGAGAAAATGGATGCTTTGGAGGGTATGACAATGTGTTGTACTGAGATCCCTCTCCTTTCCAAGCTCCAGTCCCAAATCTCCAGGGCCCCTTTCACATAGCAAATGTATTACAGGGTGCAGTCATGATAAAGGAACCCATTTTCCTGTTTTTGCATTCACAGACATGCATGCAGGTAGTGGTTGGAGGCCACAGAAACAATCCAGGTTGCTGTCGCACCTTCATACAGAAACGCGTCTCTTTAAAAATTACTTCCTACACATGCGTAGCTGCTCAGGCATGCACAAATGTACCCCCACAGCCATACCAATGTCCCACAATACGACTGGCTGCACCTGTGTAGCTAAGCAGATGCAAGCTGCAAAATTTAAAAAAAGAAAAGGGGCCTCCCCCCAATGGTCAGGCAATGGTGGCAGTTTCTCCCTGACTGTGGAGGAAGGGGTGGAAGGGAGGCAAATAAAATGCCTCCTGCCTGGACGTTTGCTCAGGAGCAGCTCCAACCCAGGATTTTTAAAAAGAATCACTTGTTTAGCGAAATAACACGGGGCAGACTCATTTGGGAGGATCTGTGCAAAGTCCCCCCCCCCTCAAAAACGGATTATGTATCATCCCACATCTGTGTTTATTGGCCAGTGTGGAATGGGCCCGGGAGTTTCCCTGCATGGATCTAGCCACCCTACCCATTCATCCCGCTGCCTGGACCTGGCAACCCTACTTAGATTTCATATTTGCATTAACTAATTCTAAAACAATATTATGTTAAAATCACAAATACAAATTATGGTGACATATTTAAGCTGAAGTGTTGTTTGCTTTTGATATAAACTTAAACTGAAGCATTCAGTATTCCACATTTTATAGTCTCTATTAAAGATCACAATGCATACAAAGGGGGTGGGGAAATCACCCTTCACTACTTTAACAGATTCTTAGACAACATTAACTTGACTCCTTCCCACTTTCTATTCACAATATGAATAGAGGTGTATGTATGAGTGTATTAATCATCTTGAGCCACAAGGAAAGGTGATGTATAAATAAATACTCAATAATTATTTGCTTTCATCTAGTGATAAGCTTTTATCTGAAACCAAGAGTCTTGGCATTTGGGAGAGATTCATTAATTTGTATCTTATTATTATGAAACAGGTGGAAATATAAAATCCATTTTAACAGTGAAACGCTTGAATATTTCAGATACATTGAATATTTGAGTATTCCAGGTACTTTCACTTTTGGCATTAAATACTGTCAGATCAGTTGTTTTCAAATTATGTTGCAGGAAATCTTGGGGTTCTGTGAAGACATGTCAAGAATTCCTTAATAAGCAATTCCTTAAAAAACAACACAACTTTGTAATTGGGCCTGAAGAAGCTCACTAATAGACACAGATTTCTTTGAGAGACTACTGCCAATCTTCTGCAGTCTTCATGAGAGTATACAATTCTTCCATAGGGCACGCTCTCAGGTGATGCATGGACTTGGTGAGACCATACAGGCATGTGTACTCTAGAACGTGCTCCAGAAACCTCTGCAACATTCAGCAGAGATGTTTATCAGCAGACAAGAACAGAACATGTGAAAAAGTTTCCTGAAAAGCAGAAAGTTTGAACAGCATTCTCTGAAGTTGTCTACTAGAAAAAAAGCATAACATCAAGTTGAAGAAAAGTGCACCCAAACAGATTGACAGGACAAGTATAGACAAATTTATCATTAGCTAAAGTTCTACATATCGTACACCCATAGTTTAGTGTATTCTAATTTTGGTTTGATGGTTGAGCATCGCCAGGCAAGTGGAGAGAAATGTTTATCTGAGCTCTCAGAAACAGTCTTTGCTTTATTAGGACATATCGCCCCTTAAACAAAAAGTAAACAGGAGCTTAGCTAAACTCCTGGATCTTGTAGGTGGTGGCGTGCTACAACCAGAGATACTACAAATGAGCCGGAAGCTGGTTGGCTGAGAGAGGCTGAAGGCCTGTTTCCATCTCTCCAGATTGCCACCATAAACTGCAGAGCCTGGTAATTAAAACTGAGTTGCTTATTGTCAGAGCATGGAATGTTCTGATGATGTCAGTATGGATTTGCTATCCTTGGCTGCTTCCTGGTCTGCTTAGCAATTTGTCCTGCTTATAAAACTGAACAGTCAGTGTCTTCTGCATAACAGATCCACTTTTGTATTTTCTGACCTGTTAGTCTTTTGAAAGGGATTGCCCTGATACTATATTTTATATGCTGTGCTTGAGAGAGACAACCTGTTTCCTTATTGTGACAGGGCAAGTCCCGTGATCGTAGTCTTATGTAGTCTTTCCCTTTGGGTGGTTTTGACATGAGGTGGATTTCCAGATACATTATTTCTGTCTTCTAAGGTTATTAATAATCTTCTCATCTTATACAGGTATTACTACAGAAAGTGCGAAAAGGAGAACAGCCTCACAAATTGGCAAAATGATCCATTTGTTCTTGCAAATGCGTATTGCTGGGAAAATAAAACTTCTGTTTTTTAAAAAAAAATGGTGTTGGCTGTAAGTAATTAAAGTCTAGTTCAAACATCATTGGCAGTTTGCTCAGTCACACATGTTTTCTCAATCACTGGACAGAAAAATCAAAAGAAATAATTCACATGCTAGAGAGGCATAGGTAATATGCCCAAATAGAGTTATTGCTGTTGAAAATACTAAGTGCAAATATTATTTGATTCAATCTATATTAGAGCAATTTGGAGGTTCAAGGCAACCTTTACAAGAGCATGTTCCTAATATTAAAATATTAAATGTTAGAATTAAATGTTTCTAGCATTTTAAATTTCCCAGCAGCTGAAAAAGCGATTACTTCAGTGAAAGTGTTGTATCAAATCCTTCCTCAGCCATAAATCTTTCTGAAGATCTTTAGGCAACTTACTATCTTCCAGTCTAGTATACCTCTTAGGTAGTTTTTTTTAATTAGATTTTTTAAAAGACATACAAAAACTACAACTATTGGATAAAGAAATAATTCAGCCTACAAAGATTATCGGGGTGGATCAGGCAGTTTTCTTGCAAATGAAAAGGGGAGGAAGGGACCCACAAGATTATGCTGGGGATCTTGGGACCAACATGGCCAAAGGCCACAGTAAGGAGCAAAAATAGGCAAGTTTGAGCAGAAAAGTTGGTTGGATCCATTCCACTAGTGTAAGTAATTACAGAGAACCAGCCTGGTGTAGTGGCTAAGGTGTCAGACTAGAATCTGGGAAACTGAGGTTTGGATCTCAGCTCTGACATGGAAGCTTGCTGGGTAACCTTGGGCCAGTCACACTGTCAGCACCAACCCTGGCAAGTATTTGGATGGGGGACTTGCAAGGAATACCAGGTCCTTATGTGGGGGCGGCAATGGCAAACCACCTCTGAATGTTGTTTGCCTTGAAAACCCTACCAGGGGGTCGACTTAAGTCAGACGTGACTTGACAGGAAAAAAATGCAATTATAAAGGCATCTGGTCAGCTCCTGGATGCAAGTGAGCCTGATATCTCAAAATATCCTTAGATCATTACTTTAAAAGATATCTAACAGATTCCACAGGGTAAACACAATTCTAATATAAAATTCATCCATTGTTTTTTTTTAAACGCCAGTTTCTTGTAGATGTGGCCTTTTTTGCCCTGTTCATTTGAACACACAGAGATTTTGTCTGTTGACATGACACCCCCAACTTTATCCACCCATGTTTGTAGTTTGGTTGTTGGATCTACCATTGAGCCCAAAGCAATCTTGCTGCAACATTTAAGTTCTTGATGAGATATATTATACATCAGGGATTGTTTGAACAGGGTGACCCAATAAATACACTGGTGAACTAGCACCTAAATCACAGGTGTCAAACTTGCAGCCCTCCAGATGTTATGGACTACAGTTCCCATCATCCCCTGCCAGCATGATGCTGGCAGGGGATGATGGGAACTGTAGTCCATAACATCTGGAGAGCCGTAAGTTTGACACCTATGAAAAATCATAACCTATTCTTTTATATACTTCATTGTGAACATTCTCTTAATATATTCTTGCAATCAGGCACGCCCGGGCTTTTTAGAAAATGCATACTTGTTCATTTCTTCGGCTACATAACTTAGAAATATCCTACATCTTAGTATGTTTCTGTTTTGTTTTCATTGCTGCTACAAGAGCAGAAGTGTGCACAATGGGAATGGGTAGGGTTGGCACGTCTATAACTATCCCAAGAGACCTCATAGCAATTCCTGATGTTGTGCACTGTGCCTAAACAGCCAGCAGGAGAAAAAAGTAGCAAATTGGGGAGATGGGCTGGTGCAGTGTAACTTCCAAAGAAATCTGGAGGTGACAGGACACGGGTGGACACCCAAGGATTTGCCAAAAAAAATCTATTGCTAGCTTATAAGAGAACAACTATTGCGTTCCGAGTTGTATGTGCATTAAAGGAACACACACATCTTTCATACAGATGCCCTCTCTGATAACTGAACTACAAGAGAAACCCCAATCTCTGGGGCCTTCTTTTGCAGTAAATTCCTGTAAAATAAATGTTCGTAAGATATTAAAATAAAGCTGACATGCTATAGGAAACTTTGAGGTAGGAATGTTTTTTCAGTTGAATAGTGATTTATCCATTTAAGATAAACTGCATAAATAACAGGGGTGGAATTCTACACAGGGCAAATATAATGGCTGTAGGATGCAATACAAACCATTTGAGGGGGGGGGGGCTTTGTGCAGGTTGTGTCCCCAAAACAAGTCTACCCCGCTTTATTTTCCCCAACCTGGGATTTTCGAAAATCACTAAACCAGCGATTCTACTGCAAAATCTCATATTGGAGCTGCTCCTGCGCGAACAGTCAGGCTGGAGGCGCTTTATTTCCCTCCCTTCCACCGTGCTGTCCACAGTCAGGGAGAATCTGCCTGCCACAACAATACCTTCAATATTGCCCTGCCATTGCAGGGAGCCCCCCCCCCCCCTTAAAAAATGTGTGTTGCACAAGTGCAGCTATGGAGATGCAGTCAATTGTATTGTGGGACAGTCGGCATGGCTGTAGGGGTTTATTTCTGCATGCCTGCGCAGTTTGCATGTGTTGCAGGAATTTTTTTAAAAAGAGAAGCATTTCTGTGCGAAAGCACAACAGCAACCCGGATTGTTTCCGTGAGCTCCAATTGCTGCCTGCACAGCACGCATGTGTCAGGCTGGAGCCTGGCACCCAGCAGAGGAGCATCAGGGGGGATGGGAGCTCCACAGAGTTATCCAAGTTACTTTCGTTTTCCCTGGGAAGAGATTCTCATAGCTAATGTCTTTATCTCATTCTTCTGACCTTGGGTTCATCTTACATTCCTGCTCTTCTCGCCTTCTGTTGTTTGGGAGGGTATTATGGGCTAGGGAGAGGGGAGGAGTAATGGGGATTGATATACTGGGGTTGTATGAAGATTCTGGCAGAACCAGCTTTTCCCCTCTTACCTCTGTATCTACCAATAAAGGCTTCTTAACCATCAAGTTACAGAGCCTGACTTGGGTTGCTGATTCAAGATTTGACACTGCATCTGAACAGGAAAAAAAGGAAAACTAGTTTCTTTGTAACAACTGCACCCTGTTATACATTTGCTGTGCAGAATTGACCAGGATTCATCTGTATACAGTTGACACAATGCATTCCTTATTGAAATGCATGTGATATGTTCAAAAACAGATTTGTGAGCAGGAGGCATTCTTAGCAGATAGTGCCTTGTGTGTGTGTGTGTGTGTGTCTGTCTGTCTGTCTGTCTGTCTGTCTGTCTGTCTGTCTGTCTGTCTGTCTGTCTGTCTACCAATAGATGGATATTTAAAATTTTCTATAAAGAATTTCCCGGATACAAATGAGGCTGACTGATCAATTGTGTAAGTATCTTTTCACATAGTAAAAACCCTTTGTTGGGGGTGAGGGGAACAGGCATTGATTTATGAAGTTCCCATAATCCCATCTTTCATGAACAGGCCATTTTGTACTCCTTCCAACATGCTTTTCTTTCCAGAAAGTAAGTGCAGAAAGTCAAAATAATGCAGATTCCTTGTTTCCATTTTTCCACTCCTTTTCTGCATGAAAAACCATGGGACATATGCCATCTTCTGCCCATTACTCCAGGTTACCGTGAACCAGCTCACTGAGTCTCCCAAAGTGCATCTTAAATTTCCAACAGGAGGCTAGTGTGAAACTGAAACGAACCTTTCACCTGCTCTGCTGGTTAGGAGCTTTGAGTGCCTAGCATTGACCTGTCCTGCCCTCTGGCCTCTGACCCCTCCTTCTGACCCTCCTGGATTATTCCTGCTGTGCCTCCTTCAAGACAAAGCCCCTCGGCAGTGGCTTTAGTGTCAAGGATGATTGTGCAACCAAATAAGAAAATCTCTCCTAATGACTTGCTATTGTTGAAGGGCGTAATCAATACTCTGAGCACCAAGCCAAGTGGCACAGGAGAGGATCTTTAACCCTATGCATACTGAACTCTGCCCAGAGAACAATCATTATGTTAGCTAAATAGCAGCACCAAATCATATCTTCTAGAAGCAGGATAATTTCCGAGAATGACACCTCTGGTCAAGGTGCTAATGAAAACATGTTGCATATGTATTTGTACCCCAGTTGGAATAGTCTTTGTTACTCAGAAACATGTAAGGTTGCCAGGTTTCCCTTATCACCAGCGGAGAGTATGTACTGCAAGTTGTATTACTTTAGTATATGTGTGTGTTAGGAAGTAACCGGCATGTATGCCTGAGTATAAGATGGTCCTATGATTTCCATATCTAGAAAATGTAATATGATAATTGGTTTCCATTTGAAAAATGAGTGTTGAGTCTAGTTTTCACAAACAGCAGACAATGGCCTGGATCTAGCTGAGCTTCGGAAATGCTAGCTCTGAGCCAATAATCTTTGTCTGGAGTATACCATTTCAGACTGCAAGTAAGGGTGAATCTCATTCATAAATACTCCATAAATACTGCTTATGGAAAAGAATGTATCTGGGAGAAGAATTCTAACTTTCCCCCTAACTTGTCAGCTTTTCTGTGAATAAAGTTGGGAGAGGGTGCCTGATCTGAGAACTGAGGTCTCTTATGGTGAACTACCCCAGTTGGAATAGAGTGGAAGGAGACCTTGTTCCCTTCCTTAGACCCCATTAAGGCTCTACCTTACTAGCTATCTTTTCTGACTTAGCATTTGCTGTCAATATTTTCAGGTCAGTTGTGAACCATTGCCTGGCTTGCTTTGCCTGTTTCATTCAATTGCTGCATTTGCCCGTCTGCTTTCCTGTTTGCCTGCATTCTTCTTCACACCGCTTCATCCTGCTGCTGGTTTCCTCAGCCAGATGACTTGGCTTTGACACTGGCAAGTGGAGAACTTCTTCTTGTGTAACATTTTGACCCCATGAACTTCTAGAACTGCCAGGCCCCTTAGCCATTGGGAGGTGAAGGGTAGGGTTGCCAGATTCTGGTTGGGAAACTCCTGGAGATTTGGGGGTAGAGTCTGGGGAGGACAGGAATCTCAGTAGGGTAAAGGTAAAGTTTCCCCTTCAGTCTTGCCCGTCCCTGGGGTACCACTGCAAGCTGTGATTTCATAGGCAAGCCGTTTTTGTGGGGTAGTTTGCCATTGCTTTCCCTGGTTATTCTTTACCCCCTAGCTATGAGCTAGGTACTCATTTACCAACCAAGGAATGGATGGATGGCTGAGTTGACCATGAGCCAGCTGCCAGGATATCTGACCCACAGGGGGCTCGAACTCCTGACTGTGTGAGTGGCAGTGCACGCACTTAACCACTATGCCACGTGGCTCAGTGGGGTACAATGCTGTTACCCAGCTTAACAGTATACAAACTTATTTTTATACAGCAGTGGGGAATTACTTGGCTTGGCAATGCAAGAGGTAGGCTGGGAGAAGATCTTTTTAGAGAACTATACCAGAAACGGCTTGAAATGTACCCGCAGAGAATTCACAAAAGACCAAATTGCAGTTTAAATATTTTTATATACGTTTTGGTTGCAAACAATCACACAGTGAGACGTTAAGGCACATACACACAGTTCCTAAGTATAGAAACAGGGAGGAAAAGATAAGTTGGATGATAGAATGGGAATTGGGGAAGCAGGAGACTTATACGTTACCTGAAATCTGCAGAGAAGTTCCAGAAGAAGGCAAGGATCTCTATGCCAGCATAGGGACCCAAGCGAAGGACAATATATCATGTCACACACCAACTTGACCAAGGGAGGTTCAGGTTAGAAATGAGCACTGAGGCTGTGGTGAGCAGAACCTTTATACCCCTTTGCGCAGGTAAGGCAGGAAATTCAAACTGCTTGGGGTTTTCTTGCTGGACTTGCGGGGTTGTGCTAATTAGCAGCTCTATCTAATGCCTCTACTCCCTGGGAAAATGGGGTCAATTGGTCCTAGATTATATCAGTGATACCTTGAATGGTTTATGCAGAGGTGCTTCCTAAAGTCTCTGCCTTAAGTATTCAAATCAGGAAGTATTCAAATCAGGAAGGGATCTTGTTAGGGAGATCGTAGGTGGGGGAGATGCAGGGAAGAGGCAATTGTTTGGAGAAATGGTTTTTCAAAGGCACAGTATCAGGGGGTTCCAAAAAACAGCTTAGCGAGATGTGGTGTTCAGGAGTTCTACAGATTCCATTATGTTAACGGAGTACTCTGGCAGGGTGGGATAATCAAAGATGCATGTCCTTGTTATGAGGCGTCCCGATTGTATCACTGGAGTAACTCATAGATCTAATCTCTGCCAACAGACTGTTTTGCCTTAGGCTTGCTTTCAGCTTGGACACTCTGCTATCCACCCATACAAACATGGACACTGGCATTTTGTAGCATGCAGTATGAGAAAGAATATTAAAATCCAATATTTCATAAAGCAGGGGATAAAGGCCATACTAACAATGCCATAAATCCACCTTCCAAAACATCTATTTTCTCCAGGGAAGTCTGGAGATGAATTTAATTCCAGGGAACACCCAGATCCCACCTGGAGACTGGCATCCTTTTGAACCTCTCCTTGAGCACTCAGGTAACATTGGTTCCCAAAGCTAAAGGAGCTCTGTTTGGATCCTGTGAACAAGTTCCATGTGTCCTAGGTAGTCTAGGGGAAAATAGCAGTTCCCTGGGGCCATTTCAGTTCAGGAAACATGGTGGGAAGAGACTTAAACCCCTCTGTCTGTGTGCTATGGTTGAAACCCTAATCAGACTACCATGCACTTTGTGATCAAGTTTCATCTGAGAACTGCCAGAGCATGTTTGCTTGAGGGGGGTGGACCTGGAAACAATACATCATTAGTTAGGCCCTGCCAAGCTAATCCTTTGGAGACTGTTTTAAGTGTTGATACTGAGACAGGGTTGAGGGCACTTTTGTTTATTTTTTGAGGCTACTTCTTGTGTGTTACATAAACAGAGAATGACAAAAATATCTAAAATGGCCTTCTTTCTAACAATGGCTAGTGCAAGTTTATTAAGTTATATCATCTAGGCTTTCATCTGTCCTATTTTAATCTTTTGTTGTAACAGCAGAAATCTGTACCGGCGGTTGAGTAGTATTTTGAATCTGAGTCATCATATTTCATCAGAGATTTCCAGGAAGATAGATATGGCAAACAGCAAAACAGTCTCCTCTCTTATCATGAAATGAGGTAATGAATCTCAGATTACACATGGACTGTTCAGGGACTGGGGCAGGGGAGTTGTCTAGAAAGAGCCTTGGTAGGCTGAGTCGCTGCCACCCTGTGAGAGACCTGAATAATAACAGAGTATGTATCAATGCCGAGTCAAACTTGCCTCATGCTCCCAGACTTCTCTCATTTTTCTCAATGCTGTTAATTTGTTGGGGAGCACAAAGGGGAAACTGCCCAAGGGAGAGGAGCAACTTGTGTATTTTAGGGGTCTGCTCAGATTATGTTGGATTGACTGCAGGAGCTCAGAAGGGAAGTTCTTTTGCATTTTTCTTGCTTTGAATGTAATGTGGGGTGGCAGTAGACTATGAAGCTGGACCAGACAGTGGGTTCACTGATCACTAGATTTGATGACATCTCATATCCTGCCACCATTGTGTTTTTGTAGCGAATTATATTTATGTTTTAATGTCACAAGATTTCATAATGTAACCTCTGAGCCTTTTTGTGGAGCTTAATCTTCATATGTTCAACCAAATGATTGGATTGGTTTTGGTGTTTATTGTACCAACTAAGCATTGCTCAGTTAAAATGGTTGAATATGCTGAGTCATATTTTGAGACCCCAGCCCAAGGCCTTGGTTTTTTGTCTTTCCCAAACCAAAGTATAATGTATCCAGTCCTGTTTTTAAAAAATCTATTCAAATGGGTTAGCAATCTCTCAAATGAATGCACACGTAGAAAGCTACAGGTAGCAAGAATTGGTAATAGGTTTTTTTTATCTAGCAAACTTACTGTATTTCTCTGTTTGAAAACATTCCAGATGCTAGTTAGGACCAAAACATTGTTATTCACAAAATCCTGAGGTCAGCACACAACTTCTTTCCCTCAGAGCATGCTCCTAAATCCAGGCCATCACACCTCTCCCATTCTTTTCTATAACAGAGGAAGGAAGGCGTGAGTCTAATCTCTTTTCTTTTTTGCTATATAGTTCAAAAATCTGTCCTTTGCTGTGGCCTTGGGGGAGGGAAAACAACTGTGAGGAAGGGAGGGATAACTTTGTTTTTATTGGACTTCTTTAAAAAAAACCTTGATCAGACTTTAGCAAAGCATATAACAACAGCAAATAAGAATGTGGGAGGAATCACTTTTAGTTTAGAAATGGAGTTAAGATAAAGATAAAAGAGACATACATTGTTACTTCTACATTTGGTATCCCTCCAGAATTTACCCATAACTCTGCAGTACCTATAGATTTTCTTTATGTGTTACTGTTTAGTACTTATCTAAGTTGCCAGCATGACCATCTTGCTAAACCAGTGATGGCGAACCTATGGCACTCAGAGCCCTCTCTGTGAGCACGCGCACACAGAGTTCATCATGTGGGGGGCGGTGGCACTCAGAGCCCTCCCTGTGAGCACACACACACACATCTAGGCTGGCCTGGGTCAGTGAACACGATGTGTGCGCACCGCGGTGAGCAGGGAGGACTCGGCTGGCGAGCCTGGTACCTGTGCTGCTGCCTGAGGGGTAGGGGCGCAGAGGAGGCAGAGATGCTAGAGAGGCACAGAGTGGTGTGTGTGGAACTTGCTGGAGGCTAGAGCAGGCTGGCCCCTGC
The DNA here is from genome assembly GCF_021028975.2 of Sphaerodactylus townsendi. NCBI lineage: Eukaryota > Metazoa > Chordata > Lepidosauria > Squamata > Sphaerodactylidae > Sphaerodactylus > Sphaerodactylus townsendi. The sequence continues at coordinate 118,972,383 of NC_059426.1, forward strand.
TCGAACGTGTGGGGCGGAGGAAGAGGGAGCCAACCAGTTTTTTCTAAACTAAAACCTCAGCATTCAGGTTAAATTGCCGGGTTGGCACTTTGCAATAAATAAGTGGGGTTTGGGTTGCAATTTGGGCACTCGGTCTCAAAAAGGTTCGCCATCACTGTGCTAAACCATTTTGGAGAGGAGGAAAATAGAACTTTTGTTATATATATTGTTAGGCTCTCCAGACTTGTTCGTAATGCTCTTCTGTTCTCTTAAAGAATTTTCATACTTGTGTTTACCCTGTTCTCTTTATCTGCTTGCGATCTTGTTTTCCGGTCTGCGAGATATGGCAGTGCTAACTAAGAATAGTTTCAAACATGATGCAGATGACAATTGAACAGAAAGCATGGAAGTAAAAATGAGCCAAAGTGAAGACATAAACTATGTAAGGCACACTGTGGTAAAGTTATATAGACTAGGTGGGATGTGCTGCGACTGCAACAATAAGTGACCTCGAAACTAGAACTAACGGGAACAAGCCATGACTAGTTGCAGAGAAAACATACGAAGAAGTCAGTTTCATTGGAAAATTCCAAGTTTACGTTCTAATTGTGCATGCTTATCAGGGGGAAATAAATTTTGAAGAAGTAACTGCCCTGAGATACTGCTTTTGCAGTCTCCTACGACTGTACAGTAGTGAATTCAACAGCTTTGGAAATTACTTTTTGTGTCTTTCATTGACAAAGGCAAGGGGTTATTTTCAAGGAATGTCATCCTTGAACATCAGTCAAGATTCATGCCCAGTATGAAATCTACCACCAAGCAGGTAGACTTAGGGCATTTTTACACATGCTGAATAATTCACTTTAAATTCACTTTCAATACACCTTAATGATCATTTGCAAATGGATTTTGCTGTTTCACACAGTAAAATCCAGCGGTAACGTTCATTGAAAGAGGACTGAAAGTATATTATTCAGCATGTGTGAAAGCGCCACTGGACTATTGCTCGTAACAGCCATGGAAGATTGGGAAACTAGCATTCAAAGTAGTGTTGTGATGCTTGCATTCCCAGCAAATATCAATTCATGTAATCTTTCATGATGGACAGTACACATGTCTACTTCTGTGTGGAGATTAATTCAATGCAAGAAAAAATGGTATGTGTAAGTGCCGCTAATATGCATGCCTGAGAGTTATATGCATGCCTGAGAGTTACGATTTCCCTCAAAAGCACAAATTATGATGGTTTCCAGATCATTGCACTTTGGTTCTTAGAATCATCTTTGCCTTCAAAATTCCTAACTTTTTTTTGCCTCTGAAGTTTAAAGTCTAGAGCCATTTTACTTAATTTGCTTGGATTTGCTTAAAACTGTAAGACTGGAAAATTCCATTCTGCCTTGGTAGGCACTTAGTGAGTTTTTGTTGCCACAAGATCTGAGATATCTCCCAAGTTTTTAAAAATAGAATTATCAGTAACAATCTCTGTTTTCCTTCCCTCCCCTGCAGGGGGATGGTTCAAAGAGTTCTTTCCCCTTTCAAATCCTGTGATTGAGTGCAAGTAATCTCCCAGTAAATTGTACCGCTTACAATAGAATGAGGGGTGGGGTAGGATGAGGCATCATCAGCTGTAGATACTTGCAAAGTACTCTTACTTTGTGCTCCCTCTGCTGGCTCTAGTTGACACATTAAGTAACAAGCCCCATTCCCGTAGTTATGCCTGCTGGTGCTTTGCAGATGAATGAAGAGATAGTTTGGCAAGATCAGAAGTTGCATAAACTGTTGATGATGTTTAAAGGAAAACTGGTGTGTATGTTAATTGCAGCTCCAAATGAAGGACGGTGGAGTGTTTGCCAAAGGGAAAGTAATTTGCAAGACATAGTAATCCTATATTAAGGCAGTCACACATTTAATAAAATAGGAAGTATTAACAGCAGTGATTACCTTCTGTTTTCCTTTGTCTTCATGATTTTTTTCCCCACTTCTTGATGCCTGAAATTCAGACTTCAGTGCTCAGTCCGATTCTTGCCTGTTCACATTTTATACGGATCTAATACTGTTTTAGAATTTTGTTACGAACTTGCATATGTTGATCAGTGCGACTGTCACCTCTTCCATGAGATGAATATAATGTTCATACTTTCTTAAAGCAGCTTCAGTTACAACAAAGGTTGTTCTGCCTTGAAAGCTTGCATCTTTATATGTGTGAACTGGGGGATGTTCTTCTCTGGACATGATGTCAAAGGCAGTGGGAGGCATTTGCTCTTCTCCCTACATTGCCGACGTATGATCTAAACAACTCTTGGAGTTTTTATCTCCCGTATTCACGGATATGATGAAACTTTTGAAAAGAAACTTTCAGGCCTGATTTGATAGACCTACATTTTGTGTTCATTTGTGGACTAGCTGTTTCCAAAATGTTTTTTTCCTAAATGGGAGCAGCATGTCCCACAGTCACAGGGAGCTTCCACATGGTATCATATTTATTCCAAGCATGACTTAGGGGACTCCTAGTGCTTTTTGCTTTGAGATGGATTTAAAAAGGAACTGCGTGGTAGTTGTAGGCTGGTCATTCATGTGGTTACTTCACCTGCAGCCAATGCAGGAGGGAGCAGGTCTATGCTACAAGTTTTCCCATTTAGACCTTTTCACCAGCTGAGCCATAATGTAGCTTTACAGCTAGAAGGGGAGAAGGGGGGAGCTGAGCTGAGCTGAGCTGAGGAGGGGTCGTGGAAAAAGTGGTAAGTGGTGGGGAATATGTATGCCATTCCCATTCCATGCATCTTGCTGATGCTGCCACATGTTTACATCCCTTTAAATATTTAGTTAGTTTTATGACTCTTGGTAGCAGAAAGATAGGCATTAGGTATGGTATCAAAAAAGTCTTCATCACTGCTTAATTCAAGAACGGTTGATTCCTTGAGCCACCTCCAAAACACATGTACTAATTAAATTGAGTACTAATTAAATGAGAACGCAGATAAAAGCTTTCAAGAAGGACATCCCTCTCCCAAAATCAAGATTAAACAAAATGAAGGAGAAAGAGCTGTGAATAAAAGCAAAACTGTGTCTTTTGGCTCAGGTATGGTTATGGATATTGCCTGTAGATCTCACCTAGTAGACTATGACTACTAGTAGACTGGGAGCAGCAGTGGCGTAGGAGGTTAAGAGCTCGTGTATCTAATCTGGAGGAACCGGGTTTGATTCCCCGCTCTGCCTCCTGAGCTGTGGAGGCTTATCTGGGGAATTCAGATTAGCCTGTGCACACACGCCAGCTGGGTGACCTTGGGCTAGTCACAGCTTCTCGGAGCTCTCTCAGCCCCACCTACCTCACAGGGTGTTTGTTGTGAGGGGGGAAGGGCAAGGAGATTGTCAGCCCCTTTGAGTCTCCTGCAGGAGAGAAAGCGGGGATATAAATCCAAACTCTTCTTCTTATTATTCTAATTATTAGATGCTGCCTAAAATTTCCACAGATGGAAGGGTTCCATAAACAGAAGCATGACTTCCCCCTTTCCTCTTCCTGCTGTCCCAAATCCCACCCCCGGCAATAGGTGACACCCACTGTGCGGGGTGGGGGGTAGGAATCTGTCACAAGAGGGAGCAAATTAGTAAAAATTCTTACCATTGCACAAATCAGGATTTTAAGTGGGAGGCAATCTATGTTCAAAATCCATTCCTTTTTGCCATATATAGGAATGCAGTTCTTATGAAAGATATCCTCTCTCTAGCTTTATGGTTAGATAAATAAGTCACATAGGTAGGTCCAGAATACATACTACAGGGCCATGTGTGAACATAAAGCATGAATATTTCCTTATCTTTTTCTCCTGTAGCTTTTAGTCTTCAAACTTTAGTTCTCCTGTAGCTTTTAGTTCCCTCCGTTCACGCAAAAAGACTTGTGTATTAGAGTAACTCCATAGTAATTCCATGTTAGTCTACTGCAGCCAAAATAGCAGTCTGGTGGCATCTTAAAGAAATTAATATCTGACAGAGTGGGCTGTAGCTTGCAAAAGCTATCCCAAGCCATAATTTTCTAAGAAATGGAATGTAAGTCAACGACTCACTTCTCACCAGTCATGAAAGTGAGTCCTGTGCACTGATTGGTTGGAAGCTGGGCTGGCAGGGTAGCAGCAGATTCAGACCCGCAGCCTCGCTGGCCCCAGCACCACCCTCCCCATTTCCCCCACATGCCCTCTCCCAACCTGAAAAGACCAGCTGCCCTCCCCACCAGACCCAGCACAAACCTCCCCGTTCCTTTGCCCACCCCCCAAAGACCAAGCAGGGAAAATGCTTTGATCACCCCACCCCCATTTCTAGAGCCCATCGCATTACCCCCCACAATGGGCTTTACTGCTAGTGACTTAATAAAGTTGGTAGTCTTTAGGATCTTCCAGTTATATTAAGTGCAGGGCAGCATCTCAGATTAGCAATACCCCCCTCCCCCAGCAGCTACTCTTGTTTCCTTTTATAAATTCCTAGCATGCATCTCTCAGCATAAAGCATTCTTTGTGATTTCCATATAAGCAGTAAGATGAATTAATAAAGCACCACCACCATTAGAACACCACTGCCAATAAAAGCAGCAGCCTAAGGTATCAAATACAGGGTGACAGACAGCCCAATCCAGTGGAAGAGTGAGCGGCAGCCGAGGATGGCACCACATGGCTCAATTCCGCTGCCTCCAAAAGGTTCCATGTGGCTCAGAGAGGGCAAAAAACAAGGGAAAGTCCTGCTGCCCAGAAACCCCATTGAAGCAACAGAGTTATGACATGCTTTTTGGTTTCGTAACTCTGCTGCCAGTCTGGGGAGTGTTCCTGGGCTGAAAGCTGACTACACTCAACTGCACTTCCGGACTTCCCCCACCCCCGCCAGCATGAGATCTTGTGCCTGATGGACGCCATTGCAACCTGGACTTCCGGGTTCAGATGCTGCAAAGCCGCCCCACCCACATATCCCCCCCCCCCTTCAGGCATATTTGCTTCTTATGCTGGTGAAGTGGATACCCACATTGGTGGGACCTCCACCTATTCCACAATAAAGTATTTTTGAAAACATCAATTACGTATGAGACATTCAGAACAGAGCTTCATTGATGTTGGCTATATGCCTACATGGACTCACTCACGTAGTACAGTCCTTCAGATAAGAGTTCCGTCGAGTTTTAAAAATCTTTCCTTTTTGCTCCACAGTGCTGGAGCTTAGCCAAGAAAGGCTTTACTGCTTGCCATCTGATTTTTGAAGATGGAGACCCAAAGGAGGAGAAGATGGAAACCTACTGCTAAACTCCCAAGGTGTAGGGAGTTAATTCATGATGTTATATACAAGCTTCTTTCCTCAGCACTTTGATTCAGGATAGTTATTTAGTACAGTATTCTGAATCGTTGCTGTATTCAGCACTTGGGTTCCCATGTGAAAGAGAGGGTTCTGACACAAATTCTGACACCGTTGTACCATGATAAAATGGATATACTTGGGCTGTTTTGTGTCGCTTAGCTTCAGAGTGACTAGACCCATCTCGGCGCATGCTGTCTGAGAATAGCTGTTGTATCAGGAAAGAAGCAGGGGCTCAGTTTCTCTGTTCCTAAAGTAGCAAGGTAATACCATGGGGGATTAGAGGAAACTGAAAAAGATGGCACAGACAATGAGTGGACCTGCCTGAGAAGCAAAGGAATGGCAGATACCCACACAGCTGCAGCCTTTCCCCTATCCAGCCTGCCCACAATATGTTGTTGTACAGTCTGCAGCATAGCAGGGGAATTTGGCGCTGGCATGGCTCAGAATAGTCATCAGATATTTAAACCAGAGCAAGAATAACAAAGGAGGCCTTTGTAGTGGGAAACCATACCGAAAGCCCTGCCTCCTCCCTCCCCCCAGCTGGCTTGCAGGGAGCAGTGCAAGGGCTAATGTACACAGTGGAGTACATTCCTCTCATTTCATTACATTACAGTTTTATCCGCCAGGTAGGAGAAGCGGTGGTGGTGGTAACTCTTTCCTTGCTGTAACATTTAGCAACTTTTCTCCAAAGACTTCAGAATGTCATTCAGTTACACTGAGATCAAGTGGACCTTGTGGATGCAACTCATTTATTTAAAATACCTTGTTTATTTAAAACATGTCATTAGTAGCATGTGAGAGGGATGAGGGGATTTTTAAAAAACAAATCAGGCATATTTCTAATCTTTATGCTGTTTGTATGCTGCTTTTCAGACAGATATTTACTCCCATCTTTACTCCCAGAGAAGCTCAGAAGGCAGTGCAGACATACAAGTCCAATAAAATCCTTCCTTGAGGAAGGCATTTTCAGTTGACTGCCCCTTGCCCAGCCTCTGGAAAGGATCCAGGCATGATGGAAAGCGCCCCCCTTTCTCCCTCCCTCTGATGATTTCCTAGATAGGAAGCAGAGCCTGGAGGGAGGCCATTCTCAACTGGAGCAGGGCCTAAGCACCAAGGAGGGGGTGTGTGTGTGTGTGGCTTCTTTCTCCCTCCGCCTTAGAAGCTCATCAGTGGCAGTTGGAAGCTGGAACGCCTTTGATTTTGTAATGTAGATAGGTGAGATTTAAAGCAAATGAATAAATCATTTTAGTTTGTGTACTCATAAGTCTGTCAGAATGGACTTCCAGGATTTGAGCTTTGTGCTCAAATGCAATAAAAACGGAAGTGAGAAATAAGCAGCAGGCAAGGGAGTACAAGCAAAACTCTACTTTCCTAAACTGTGATTTACTATGATTTACCTCTTCTTTTGTTTTTATTTCTTCTGCAGGCTTTAAAAAAAGTATTTGCAAACCAATAGGGAGAACACATAACTTAGAACGGTCAACCAAAGATTACTGAAATTTCTTGCTCCATTTTTTAAGTGGACTTTTTCTATTGTCTGAGGAATGCAGGGAGACCACTGGTAGTGATATGAACTTTGTTCATATGTTGTTGAGCACCACATATACAAAAATGCAGCTCCTCATGTTTGGCACTCATCCAGGTCTGCATTTAATCTTTTTTACTTTTAGATTAATGGAAACTTTATATTTCAAAACTATACAGCTTTATGACCACATAAATACTTAGGCTGTCAGAGAAGACTTTAGTAGAACTGTATTTTTAAGCAAAAAGTACACATATTTAGGGGAAACTATTGTGCTGGTACAGTTTGCTCAATCATTAAATCCATCAACCCTGTCCCGGCATCACTGGTTTGTTAGGCCCAGGCTGTCTGAGTGTGTTATCAGTGCACTGGAGTGGCTTGAAGAAAATGTTGTGTGAGTTAAGCAGTTCAAACACTGATTCCATAGGGAAGATTTCTGGTGTGGTTTCCTGTCAACAAGTGAACCACTAGAATTCTGTTGTCAATGATAAGAGCAGTGTCTCAGACATTGTGCAGATCCATCTTGAATAAAGGAAAGATAGAAACTTATACATGGATCAAAACCATCAGCTTTGTCATTTCAAGATGAAGGTGATTTAATATACGATGTTTGATTCTTTTGTGGCAGCCTTTGGTCACATGATACCCAATGCTGTATAAACAGAGGCTCAGATAGAATCCAAGGCAAAACCATACATTTCCGAAATTTCTTCAACTGTCTCTTTACGGCTAAAATTTCAGTAATTCTTTGGATACTGGGCAGTCAATGGAGTCAGGTTCCAGTGCTGCTCATGAATTTTTTTTCCTGCTTTCTATGCACTAATGCCTTAGCACAGTAATGCCAGAACTGGAGTACTAGCCCTGGTTCTCTTTATTTAATTAATTTATACCCTTTCTCCCCTTTCTCCAGAGCAACCCTCCTCCACTTTTATCCATACAACAACAACAACAACAACAACCCTAGGGGATGGGTTAGGCTGAGAGAGTGTCTCTCTCAAGATCACCCAGCAAGCTTGCTTGGCAAAGTGTGGGTTCAAATCCAGTTCTCACATTAATCCAACACCAGGCCTGGAAACATCTGGACCTGGCCCACACACCCTAGTGGAGGGAGGGAGAGGGGAGGCAGGGGTGGCACACAAGGGAAGGGGAGGGAGGGAGGGGTAGCATGCAAGGGAGGGGAGGAAAGGGGAGGGGCCCCATCATCTGGAGCTGGACCACCCACCCTAGTGGAGGGAGGGAGAGGGGAGGGAGGGGTGGCATGCAAGGGAAGGGGAGTGAGGGAGGGATGGTATGCCAGGGAAGAGGAGGGTAGAGTTGGGAGATGGGAGATGGGAGGGAGCTCAGAGGGGATATAGTATCATACAGTCCACCCTTCAAAACTGCCATTTTATCCAGGGGAATTGATCTCCGCAGTCTAGAAATCTGTTCTACTCCCACAAGAACTCTAGGCCCCACCTGAACGTTGCCAGCCCTGCACCACACTGCCTACATGAACATTCGGTCTGTGAATAATTGCAACTTCTTTTAGTAAATACATTGTGTTTTTCAGCTATTTTTGTTCACATTATTTATGGTCTGCCATTGTAACTGAGACTCAAGGCAAATTACTAAGGGTAAGTCAATGCGATCAGCAGGATGATACCTCCAATAGACAATGTAATAGTGTTTGAATCGCAGAAATCTGAAAACAAGTGAAAATCTGAAGCCAAACAGAAACAAAGCATAATCATTTAAATATGACTTGGTAAATCATGAGGAAATTACATATGTCAGTAAGAGCATACTTAAAGCACTAGAAAGTACAAACTATGCACAGTAGTACAAACTATTATTATTGTTATTATGTAACAAAATGTCTTGTTTTCATAATTTCCTACATTGGGCTCTCCTAGCTAGGCAAACAAACTATGCACAGTCCGCAGTCCCTATCCCTTTATCAAAGCATCTTTCTGAACCATTTCATTACATTACATCCCTTTTACCTGTCTAAGGCCTTTTCCACACGAATTGTTTACAATGTATCTTGCCACCAAATATTACTTTTTCAAAAATTTCACTCATTTTTTTCTTCTGGTTCTGGAAATGTTTTCCTTTAATTTTTCCTCTGTTATTTTCCTGAGCACTTTTACCACAACTTTTTTTCGATCCATTTCAAAGCCACCTTGGAAACACAAGCCAGGTCAATTTTATCAGCTTTGTCAATTTCCTCTTAAATTACCAATGTAGTGTTAAGGTGAAGATACACTCTGCAGTTAGAAGTGAGTGAAATTGACAACCAAAGTTGCTTTTGAGGATGAAATTGACAAGGGACTGCCTCATTAAGATGCTGTGTTGCTGCAGTTCTAATGTGGCCAAAAATGTTGTTCTCCTGGATGGAGGAATCCATCTTGTTGGGGTGTTCCCCACGTTCAATCTGAGGGGCAGGAAAGATACTTTGGTCACTTCCTGTCTGGTGTTGGTGCCAAAACTCCCCAGTATCTTTCCTGCCTTGTGTAGTTGCCCAATCTCTTCTTCAGCCATTTTCTCCATCTCCTCCCTTTTCAAAATGATTAAAAAAAATCTTTGTCATATTGAATTAGCAGTGTAATGTTGAGGTGGTGACACAAACTAGCATAATCAATTGAATCAGCTTTTTCAACTTTATCTTGAACAATAGATGTAACATTAGGGAAGAAAGCAGTTTTGAAGCTGGGGTTATTGAAAAAAGTACTAGGAGTAGTCACTGCATGTAATCAGAGACTACTGCAGTAATGACTGTGTGTTACAGCAGATCAAATTTAATTGGAAAATAAAGTTGGGGGCGGGGGGAGGATGCCATCTGTTTCTGTTCCTTCAGGTAATGGTGCCTGCTCCAGGAGTTGTTTTGGCTTCCATTTTGGATTGGTAGCTCTCAGCAGTAGAAATGGAGGCTGATACATTTTTGAATTGCTGCTTCAAAATGTAATTGCACAGTAACACTTCAGTGCCTGCACAGAAGGAAAAAAATGGGAGGGCGTAGGAGGTTAAGAGCTCGTGTATTTAATCTGGAGGAACCAGGTTTGATTCTCCGCTCTGCCGCCTGAGCTGTGGAGGCTTATCTGGGGAATTCAGATTAGCCTGTACACTCCCACACACACCAGCTGGGAGACCTTGGGCTAGTCATAGCTTCTTGGAGCTCTCTCAGCCCCACCTACCTCACAGGGTGTTTGTTGTGAGGGGGGAAGGGCAAGGAGATTGTAAGCCCCTTTGAGTCTCCTACAGGAGAGAAAGGGGGGATATAAATCCAAACTCCTCCTCCTCCTCCTCCTCCTCCTCCTCCTTCTCCTCTTCTTCTTCTTCTTCTTCTTCTTCTTCTTCTTCTTCTTCTTCTTCTTCTTCTTTTGGATCACAGATGGCATCCCACCACGACCAGGAATATCTTTTTAGCAGCAGCATGTAGAATAAATGCAATTGAAGAGACGGGAGGGGGGGCACCCAAAATGATGGGGGAAGGAAGGTGTGCATAATGATTTCACAAAAAAAAAATTCTAAGACACAAGGTTGAACCACTGGGAAAATCTTTGGTAAGCTGTGTATGAGGAAAAGGGCTAAACAGCCCTCTTGAATATGGGCAGTTGATTACATGCTATACAGTTTGGAATCAAGTCTCAGAATACATATATAGGGACCTCTTCAAACCCCTCCCCCATTCTAAAACAATCCTTCAGGTTTTTTGAGAGCAGTCCTAAGCAGATCTACTCAGAACCCTACTTAGGTCTATTCAGTGGGATCTGCTCCCTAGAAAGTATACTTAGGATTGTTCCATTTATCACTCTTTCTGTAGCCTTATTCCATTTCCTGTGCATATAAGTGAGAAATTCACACAGCCATCCTTCCATGATATGTTATTACGTAACACAATGTCTTGTTTTCATAATTTCCTACATTGGGCTCTCCTAGCTAGGCAAACACTTCTCGTTGTAGGGATATTTCCATATGCAATGTCCTTACTGGGATGATTCTTTCCTCTTATGAAACTTTTTGCCAGTGCAAAAGCAGTCAAATTTTGCTTTCCAACAGGATTATTATTTTCTGGCAACAGGATTATTAAAACTGATGCTTTAAGGGTAAGAAACGGTGCCATTTTTTTTTGTCCTCAGTAGAATTATTGCTTGACATTTGGCACCATGGCATGGAACCAGTCAGAATTAGTGCCGTAGTCATTTATTAGTTTCAAGGATACAGGAAAAATTGACCAGGAGTATAATAAGACAGTGACAACATTTTTTTTCAGCGTGAAGCATGGTTTGATAGGAAAAGAAGTTAAAATGTTCGTGAAATTGGGCATTTGTGGATACCACAAAAATGTAGTAGTTAATGTGATCACAGAACCTAGATTGAAAAAAGTTACACACAGGATACTTCCACAGAAGAAGGGTTTTCCATGGTGCTTTTACCAGTGCCTCATGTGCAAAGGCTTGTGTATTGACAACAAAGTTTCCACACATGGAGTTTTGTACGCACTTTCATAACATTTCTCTTCCACATGTAATCCCCATTGACTGTCCATTAGCTTTCAAGGGCATGATCATCATAGCTGCCAAGGTGACTCACTACCTCCCCACCCCCTTTAAAAAAAATTCCTTGCACATGCACTAAGGGTGCATGTAACGTACCTTCACGTTGCCACATACTTATAGTGACCCTGCTGAGGTTTTTTAAGTCAAGTTATTAAGCAGAGGTGATGTGCCATTGACTTCTTCTGCAGAGTCTTCCTTGAAAGTCTCCCAAGTACCAACCCAGATACGCTTCTGAGATCTGATGGGACTACACTATACCATTCCATATTCCTGCACATATACTGTAGTACTCAGTAAATAGTGTCCCTATATCTGAAGAACTCCTTTCATTTTAAAAAAAATCTTGGATGAAGAGAAATCACTGCAAGTGCAGTTTGAAATTACTGGTTGTAGAGATTTCTGCCCGCCATTTTTTGCCTTACTGTAGTCCTATAATGCAATAGTGCTCTCTTATGCCAAGTGAAGGTCCACCCCTTTGTTAGAATACACTGGGAGGCAGACTGCAACTCATGAATGCTGGTGCTGCCTCATTGTTTGAACACCCCACTGCATTTGGGGAGTGGGGGTTCCTTTTTTTGTTCTTGTGCTACAGAGGTGTAACAGTTCTGTTAAAATTTGAAAAGGGGAAAGTGCAGGGGAAATGGTTCCTGGGAGAGGCTGACCATGGGGAAATGGTACTGATTATTTATTTTATACACACACACATATTAGACAAAACATCTAACAAACTTGTAGTACAACTAGGATAACAGAAATATGAAACAAGGCTTAAGTATTAAGTTGGTCATGTTAAACAATGCAAATTCATGAATGAATGGAGGGCAATACTGCTTGGATGTTCTGAAAAAAATTGAAAGCCAAAGTAGAGCATAGCATCTGTATGGAAAGCAACCAGTGATTTTGTCCCCAGTTATTGAGGCTTAATCTGATGTAAAATAATCACAGGTGGTATCTACTGGCACTCTGTTTGTAGTGTGTCTTTTAGTAGCTAATACAGGAGGATTATATTAATGCAGAATTCACAAAATGATTCTATACAAAGCCTTGCAGTGCTGAGAATATGCTAGCGCAGAAGAAGAGCGGGATTGCCTGATACACTCTGCCAACTTGGGAAATTCCTGGTGATTTGTGGGTGGAACCTGGAGAGGGCAGGGACCTGAGGGAGTATAAATCCATGGATTCTGCCCTCCACTGCAGCCATTTTCTGTGGAGGAACCGCTCTCCATGGTCTGGAGAGCAAGTTGTAATTCTGGGAGATATGCAGGCCCCACCTCCTGTATGATGAGAGAGCCTGTATTTCTTTAACAAAACAGTTTTTTCCATTCAAAGGAGTTGCTCCATTAACAACGTCCTGTGAAGTGGTGCACTCTGGTCACATTCTTCCTAAAAAGGTCACATTCTTCCTAAATATGTAGGAGAGCATTCAAGTTGTGACAAATTGACAAAAGGGTAAGGTTCAGACCCTAACGAGAAAAGCTACAGGTGTCTTCCTCCAGGGAATTGTTCATACCTGCTGTTTGGTGCACTCTGGCCTACTGTGAACGCAGCCTCCTGCCGCCCCAGTTCCCACTTGTAAAGAATGTGTAAGAGCCTGAGATTCAAGTTCTCATCTCTGCCAGGGTTATTAGCAATATGTATAAAAATGGTTTCATAACTCAAAAAAGAATATCTTCCATTTCATATTTTGGATGGTTAGGATTTGAGCAAGAGAGTTGGAAATAAAGTGTACAAAATCAGGGGTGCCAACTCCACATTGGGAAGTACCTGGAGCTTTTTGGGGTGGAGCCTGAGGAGGGACTCCAGGGAAGCTGGTCTCTGTCATCAGGAAACCAGTTGTAATTCTGACAGATCTCCAGGGCCCACCTGGAAGTTGGCGACCCTAGGGAATAATAAATAAGTAGTATGTATTTTAGTTCTTGGGCACTGCAGGGCTATTCTGTGTGGTTTTAATTTGCTTTGCTTCTTGCCACTCGCGGCTTAGCCTTGCATTGTCTTCACCTTCCCATGTATCAGATCTTTTGTCTTTTTCACGTTTCTACATTCATTGGCTCATGCCAACATTACTGGATTGACTTTCAAGACTGGAAACCCATCCCTTAAACTCTGTCCAACTTCCTTCCTCTTCTCTTAGCTCTTATATACTTGTGTTGATTGTTTAAAATGTATTTCCTGTTTTACTATTTTTATTCTTTAATAAAACACTATTTTAACTAATTTGAGAGTTTTTACCCAGTACTATCCTGGTACAAATAGATTATCGATCTCAGTTACCCCTCTCACTGTCTCCAGCTAATTCCACAACTTAAGTGAAGAATGTTTACACACCACAACACTCATTCTCTGCCCCTGTCCCTTGCACACACAAATGTATGGGATTAAAAGAGCACCCTAGGCAAGGGAAGGGCACAAAGACACATTCATTTGGAGGCAGCAGTTGCCAAAACCTGCCCTGTCGAGGGCAATTGGGAGAGAGAACACCGTCACAATAATCTAGTAGAGCTTGTTTTCTTGGCTGGGAGCTCCCCAAGATCACATGACTGTTGATAAGACAGGATTTGTTTGTAATGTGGAGAACTCATCCTCCCATGGATCATGCTGTTTCATGAACTTTAAATAATAACTGTAGCAACCATTTTGTATCCAGCTGTGATATGGTGGTAGGGGTGTTAACCAGTGGTGAGATTCTAATTTTTTATCAACCAGTTTGGCCCGGCACCCCTGCCATGCCCCCCCCCGCCCACTTACCTGCCTGTTATGCCTCCCCTTTTCCACATTGGGTAGGGGGGAGGCGAGGGAAGGCAGCAGCTGCAGCTTTGCACAAAGGGACCGCGTACCTGGGCTGGAGTCCTGCTGGAGGTTGCCCAGGCCTCCCAGCCACTGCCCTAGCCCAAGAAGGCCACAGTGATGCGGCTGGGAGGCCTAGGCAACCTCCAGCAGAACTCCAGCCTCCAGCTCCAGGGTGTGGCCCTGCTGGACGTTGCCCAGGCCCCCTGGATGCACTGTGGTGGCCTTCTTGGGCTAGGGCAGCGACTGGGAGGTCTGGGCAACCTCCGTGGGGAGGAAGGAAGCCACTGCCACCCCCCAAAGTCCAAGGCCCTTGGCTGGGGGCTGTTTGGGGCTTCCTCACTGTGTGGAGGCCACTCAGCTGGCTGGGGGACGAGGCCTAGCCAGCTGGGTGACCTCGGAGTGCAGGAAGGAAGCCCCAGACAGCAGCCCTTGGCTGAGGGCTGCAAGAGGCTTGCTCCCTGCGCGGGGGCTGCCCGGCTGGCTGGGAAACGAGGCGAGGATGCTCGCCTTCCAGCCAACCAGGCTCCCTCCCAGTGCAGGAAGGAAGCCCCAGATAGCAGCCCTTGGCTGAGGGCTGCCAGAGATTTCCTCCCTGCATGGAGGCTGCCCAGCTGGCTGGGAAACAAGACGAGGATCCTCACCTCCCAGCCAGCCGGGCTGCCTCCCAGTGCAGGGAGGAAGCCCCAGACAGTCTGTTCAGGAAACTAGCTATAATTTGAACCGGCTGAATCCCCTCCTCTGGTGTTAACTCTTTCTTCCCCATGTCATTTTCATGACTCACTCCTACTTTCATTACTTAATTTGTTTTTAAAAGGATGGTCAAGTTGACCTGCATTTTGTCTGTGGGCCACAAGCCTCCCTTTTGTTTGTCGGAAATCTACTGGTGAATATAAACATCCTTTTTGTTTGTTGCCTTGCAGAAGCTACCAACCTCTTTCTCTGATGCACTAATTTGTAGGAGTTTTAGAGATCTCTAAAGAACCTTACTATTTTCTACTAGAGCAGGGGTAGGGAACCTGCGGCTCTCCAGATGTTCAGGAACTACAATTCCCATCAGCCCCTACCAGCGTGGCCAATTGGCCATGCTGACAGAGGCTGATGGGAATTGTAGTTCCTGAACATCTGGAGAGCCGCAGGTTCCCTACCCCTGTACTAGAGTATTCCACTAGTATAACATGACTTAGAGTGACAGTAAAGACTCACCAATTCTGATGTGCTGTACTTTCAAGTTCTCTGCCTATTGCATCAGGTTTCATATTTTATTTGGTCAGTTGACTGTTTCTCTTATTTGGGGTAGAAAATTTTTACAATGCCTGTGATTTTGAAAAAAGGCCAGGCACATTTCAGCACCAGACGATTGTATAACATCCATGTTATTCTATTTTGATATCTGTTATCATTTTTAGAAGTCCTTTGCGTTCTAATTTTAAATGCCACATACGTTTCTGATTTTTGTTTTTGTTATCAATTTAACTTATGGTTATGTCAGTCCCCAGGGTTTTCAGTGCTGTCTGCTCTCCCATATCATACCGTTGCCACGCTATTGCATTTGCTCCCCAGGTTACTTTGCTCCTTGGATAGGAAGTTTTTAATAAGGTATTCTGAAGAACAGCTGCTCATTGTCTCTTTTTCATATAGAATGGAATTTGTTCTTTATTATATTGTATCATTTTGTGTATTAGTATGTTCATTCTGGGAAAGCCCAATCCTGCACCTTGTTTCAGAATCTAGAGTGTATCTGTATGAGCAGTATGATTAAAATAAAAACCCCTTTAATTGTATTATCTGCTCCAAGGAAGACAGAATTTGCTACTAAAGCCAAGTCTTGTACATCCTATTTGCAACATATTTCCTGAAGAAGAAAAAGTTAAAAAGTTTGTTTGATGTAGTCTCGAGAAATAATGACCTACATTGCCTTTTGTTGATATATATATATATATATAGTCCCTTATTGTGAAATATCAGAAAATAATCTTATAACAAAAGTCTGCAAAACATCTTTCATAATATCTGCTATCTCATCCACTTACTGATAAAATCAGGAGAATCTCTATTAAGGAGATCTAATCTTGGGCACAAACAGCCTAAGGGTGTTTCGTTCTGGACTGTTAGCTTCATAGGATAAGTCTTGTCTGCAGAAACAAGAAGTCTCATGATATTTCTCCCACACACATTCACATACCACTACCGACTATAGATCTGATCCACAGGTAAACATGATGCTTTCCACATGTCTTTTGAGTCCTCCCCCTACCCTAGACCTTTGAAAACTCAGGAAATTTCAAAAGCAGTTGCCAGTGTTGCATGAAGTGCTGTTGTTAGAAAAAACACACAAGAAGATTGCTGGTGCCCCTATAGGAATTTGTATGCTTAAAGAAATGTCCTGCATCAAATACCCTGAATCATTTACAGATCAATAAGGAATATGTTTGTCTATATTATGATGAATTCTACCCACCTGGGGTGAGAACCCTGTTGTTTTTATATAGCCACTGATGCAAGATGAAGAGAACAACCATCTAATTCACCATATAATTTGAAAACACAGCAGTCTTTAAATAACATATTGTGTGGGACTTGTTTTTTCCATGTGAAGATCCTGCGTGGGTGAGATAACCGTTAATTGACCCAACCAGATTGGCATGACCCAATCATGTGTGTTTTTGTCATGGAATCATCCCCTACTTCTGGAAAGGTGACAGTTTTGTGATTAGAAATCTACCCATGTGAAATGGTTCCTATTTAATAGTAATCTCCTATTAACTGATTGAATGAACACATTCAAAGTCATTGCACTAAGACTTGAAGGTGGCAAAAAAATGCCTTGGCAGTACATATCACAGAGAAATGGGTAGTATACAGCACAGTTTGTAAATGCTTTTGGTGGGAAATATGTGTATGTCGTACTATTCTCTTCTGCCCATCTGTAATGTAAAATCTTTTATTCTTTTCATGACTCCACATGAAAATTCTCCACACATTTTAACTCTGAATGTTCTGTATCAGGAAACAGAAGGTTGCAGTTCAAAGGACTCACATCTCAAAAATCACTTCATTGTTTACGTGCAATCGCATAAAGATTAAATATTTTTGCATCTTCTGTGGTTTTCCACTTTCGTTTCCTCTCCTGTTTTTAAAGGAAGTTATTCATTTCTTTTATAAATCATTTTGTGAAACAACTCCATACTGTAGTGTAGAATTATCCTACACAAATGTGACCCGGTAGATCTGATCAAGACTTTCACACTTATGAACTGCTTGCTAATCTGACTTTAAATGTGTTTCACATTTTCTATATTAATGCAATGCCACTAACAAGAATTGTTCAACATTTTGTTTACTGGCAGCAATGCTGTTGATCTGTCTGAAATCTGTGAAATGATAAAAAAGAGTTTAGATTTCTGCATTCAGCTGATCCCAGTATATAAGTCTGAGGAAGTTTTACACAGCCATATGTAGAAGTAGTGCAGGACAAGTATGAAAGAAGGTGCTATTTTCCCAACAGCACTAAGTTTTTCCTAACTTGATTCTGAATAGCCACCAGGAAAATTTTTGCTCCTCATACATTTTCTGGTCTTCCTGGAGAACTGCAGCTTAGTTCACTTTTCCGTAGGCTCTGTCTTTGATTTAGACACACAATGATGTCCCATTGTCTCATGCTCTTCTATCTGAGTTAACTGTTCAATTAACATATTTGGTAAATTATCCATTTATCCTATTTATCCATTTATCCTGCTCAATTAATGTAGGGAGGCCCTTCTCCCAAAAGAAGACTCAATGAGAGGAGCTTGGTGGCCTGGAGAAAAGGCAGTCCCAGTAAGTAGATTACCATCAATGACTACCAGCTATGTCATTAAACTAAGCCTCCATATACAGAAGCAGTAAACCTTTGAATACCTGTTAGTGCTAAAAGACAGCATGAAGGGAAGGCCTTGGTCTCTGTGCCTTGTTTGTTGATCCTTCTCAGCAATTGGTTCCACTGTGTGGAACAGGATGCTGAACTAGAAAGATTACTGGCTTGATCCAGCAAGGCTCTTTTGTTTTTATGCCAAATTGGCAGCAGGAACAAAACATTTGCAAGGGCAGCAAATTTACTTACTTCATTACTTGACATTATCCACCAACCATTGTAGGAAACTGAACATCTGTTCTTTCTTTTAGCAGTTAATGCGCAGACTAACAACTATAAGGGAACCATGATTGTTGAAAGTGTGGCATCCCTAGAAGTTCTGCAAGGTACATTAAAATAAATTCTTAGGGTAACATAAGAGCCCTGTTCACAAGTTACTGTGAACATACATTCAACCAGTGTATAGCATGCACACTTATGTTGAAGTGAGCACATAGAAATTACTTCTGGAGCATCCTGGCAATGGTCTTGCAGATTGTTCCAAAAGTCAGTGCATGCATGCTAGGAATAACACATTAAAGGTCTGAACAGCTTGGCCCCATCAAGGAATACTGTTGCCCATCTGAACTTCATTGCTCTTTGAGATTAGGGATAATGTGGCTGCTGTGAGTTACTGTCATTGATCAAGTTTCCCTTGTCCAGATATACATTAAGGTCATTTCTTCCCTGGAAAAATGCAGTGCACATGCAGTTGCAAAAATGGGCAAATATCACTCAAGGCTATTTTGGATTAGGAACATGGTATGGGGAGAAGCTGAAGTCCCAGTCTAACCTATATGCTAGTATCCCAATCTAAATCAGGCTGTTGCAGCGCATTAAAAGTTTGGTCCTTGCAGTTATCAGGCTGTTGAGAAATAGAATCAGCTGAGGGGAACCCAGACCCAACTTGTGAAAAATGTAATGTTTAATTTGGCCTCAAGTCCCTGTTTATTGTCTCATAGGTAGCCAGGATTGCCAGCCCTCCACTGGCAGCAGACGTTCCCCCTCTTCAGCATCTCCCCAGCCCAAATCAGCCAGCCAGCTGGGGAATTTAGGGCTGTAATCTTACTCCAAGGTCTTCAGTCTCCAAAATATGGTGGCATCTGAAGCGTCATCATCACACCGTCAGCAGCCATGAGGACATTCTGGTATTTGGCCAAAACTGTGGGATAAAAGCAGCTTCTACCATAGAGTTTTGCCCAAATACTGGAGCTCCCCACAGTAGTTGGTGACACAATTACATCAGTTCCGCTGCACTCCAGAAATGACATCACAGTGTTTCAGTCACTAGGGTCCTTGGAGTAAGTTTTCTGTCCTAAATTCCTATTTACCCTTATAGGTAGCAGCTAAAACAGATTTATTTAAGCATTCATTTCTATAGAATTATTTGGCTTTCTTCATTTATATTTACATTTACATGAATAGCCAGCCCCCTTCTAAAGACTGAGTGTTGAATGGTTTTCTGAACTCTGTTTTTAAGCATGTTTTAATTGTGAACAACTTTGAGCAGCAAGCTGTTTGGAAAGACAGTGGACAGATTTTAGAAACAAGATTATTTAAGGAAACATATTGGGGGGAGGGTTGTATTATGTTTCTAGACCCTGGTGAACAAACTGAAGTTAATCAGATAAAAGGTATCACTGAACATATGCCCCATTTTCACTCTCTAGAAACAACATAACAATAATTTAATGAACTAGTCACAACAGAGCAGTCTCGTTTCTAACTCAACTGTGGGCAGGAGTATTTTTCTGTTTATTGTGTCTATGCTTAGAGTTCTGTTTGGTTGTATTACTTGCTTATTCACACCTGGGTGTAAAATACAGACAAAACACTATTCATTGCTGATGGAACAAGATGGAGAATTGTTTATACTAATTTCCAAATCTAATTTGCTCTTTTTAAACTAAGTATTCTACAAGGCTAAGGTGACCTTTGCCAGAACTACAAAAATGACTCCACTGGGACTGTACAGCTTTCTTAGGAAACAGGTTGAGAACAAATCAGATTCACAAGGAAGTTTTTCAGCAGCTGTCATGGTAAATCCTTGTGTTCTGCAGACTTCAACAGAGCCATTTCAAAACTGGATCCTAGGCTGCTTGCACATGGAGGGAATTTTCTCGATTGTTTTCAAACCTGCTGCAAATGCAAAGACATGCAAACTAACAATGAAGATTCTACATCTGGGAATTTTCTGTGCATTTCCCTCTCCCCACCAACACCTAACTTCTCCCTTCCATACGTGCCCTACACAGCAATTCCACATGGAAGTGTCATCATCACTGTTGCTATGATGGTTTGCTGCCTCTTTTGTTGTTCTTTTCTTTATGCATGTGCTATACCACTATAACAATTATTTTAAAACCTGAAATAGGTGAGTGGTACTTGATTGTTATAGTGCTATAGCAATTACCAATTAAAAATAAAACCTGAAAAATTTATCTTGGCCTAATAAGGGAAAATGCTAAGAAAGTGATGCCTGCAAGGTGTTGACCACGAGAAAAAGGTAATAATGTGGATGAGACTCATTCAGGGTGGGAAAATGAGCACTAGTCCTTCCAGACAGCATGCTCATATGCTTAGATTGCACTAGTTCCAAAAAGATTAAAGCAAATCAGGTTTAGGAAAGAATATATTAAAGACAAGGAAAAGCTGAATACAGGATGATTACCATTAAAGATCTCCCCTACCATCTCACTATTTTTGCCTGAGAGGTAGTGGGGTATCTGCAGGTATGAGAATCTTTGCATTTCTCCCTTCCCCCCCCCCCCCCATTTCCTTCCTTTCTTCAGTTTGGCTTCTACCACTCAAGCTTTGTCCTTTCCTTTTTTGTCCATGGCTTGAGGCACAGATAGGGTATATAGCAGTGGTGGCGAACCTTTGGCACTCCAGACGTTATGGACTACAATTCCCATCAGCCCCTGCCAGCATGGCCAATTGGCAGGGGCTGATGGGAATTGTAGTCCATAACATCTGGAGTGCCAAAGGTTCGCCACCACGGGTATATAGGCTTGAGGCACAAATATGGGTATGAACTATTTCAACCCCCCGCCCCCCGGCCAGGTATTGTCTGTAGCCCACTGTGATGAACCCCTTCCCCCACATACCTTCCAATAACACCAAGGCAGGGAAACTTCTCACTGGTCAGGCTTGTGAGATTTTCCCAACTTTTTTCCATTAGGAACTGAGCTGCTTATAATATGGTAGTGTTTGGTGACAAGAAGCACTTTCCCTCAGCCCTGCAATTATCCCTGAACACTAAGGAAGCCCGTTATTTTTTTAAAAAAATTCTTGGTAAACCCCTTTTATAAGGCACACCAAAATAATGATACTGAGGTAGGATGTAAAACTTAAACATATTAAAAGATTTATTTAACAAGAGAAGAGATGGGAATGGGAGAACTTGTTAGAAAGGAATGCATAAGGCAGCAGAAGTGTATATTAACACAAAAATCTTCAGCAGATAAGCAGTATTTATTTTCAGGCCCAGACTTTTGGTTTGGTCAGTTTCAGTAAACTTAGATGTTCCTCAGATAGTACAGTTACTTAGATGGTTCTGTTACTTAAGATGTTCATGCTTAAGGATTACTTCTCATACACACAGGGTCCCATCAGGCTTGGTATATTAACTTCAGTACCTTCACTCAGCCCTCACAGTACTCTCACTCAGCCCACACAGCCCTCAAAATAAAACATAAAACACCCTCTTGAGGAAAACAAAAACAGATCCAAATACCCCAGACTGACTGGTATTTAGGATTATACCCTCTTTTTGGAAGATATATCTCTATATACTGGTTATGTATATGGCTCTGCAGCTTGAACCTCTTGATAACCTAACCATAGGTACACTCCAGTCTGTGTATTATTTGCTTCAGCCACAGCAAGCAGGGCTGTCACTACAGTAAGGTGATACAGAATCCCACACTGACTTTCCTCAGAGAGATTTTTTTTCACAGCAAAGGCAAAATAGCTGTTCGCTTTAGAAACTTTAAAACTTCCAAAGTCACTCAGATAGTTTTACACAGGGAGATAACCTCCACCTTCTCAACGACATCAAGCCTTCTGTGCCCAATCAGAGTGCACAGTTACATCAGTCAATTAGGTGGCTTCCCTGTTCCCAGGCCCCTATGCCTCACTCTGAATGTAAACAGTAATGGCTTCAGACAGAACTGTGGTTTTAAAAATCATACTTTCTTCTGCAGTCTGTCATACCTACTCAGGAGTTTCTGGTCTAAGCTTGTAATGAGCAGTCAGCATGAGATCTCTGACCACAGTCTGAAATTTTTTAAAGGAAAAGAGCTTTATTAAAAGAAATCATATCCATTCACTAGGGCACTGGAAACTATATCAATATTACAGGGTATTACAGAAATAAGAAAAGAAATAAAAACATGAGACTAAGTTGTACTGTCACTATGGTGAGTCCCGGAGATCATGCCACAACTTAAGCAGCTTCTGGGGGGCTGTGTCATTGTCACACCTCCCAAGGGATCCTGCCACAGCCACTGTGGATCCAAAACTAGGGAATAAGAAACAAGGGGAATTGTCTAAGTGGGAGAGAAAGGGAGAGAAGGAGGCGGATTGTCTGAGGGCGGGAGGAGAAAGATGAAGGAGAGATTGTCTGAGGGACCAAGAAAGAAATGGGAGAAAGGGAGAAAAAGAGGGGCTGATTTCTACTATTGAAAACTACCAACCGAAAATGGAAGCCAAAACAACTCCTGTAGGGGTGAGCCCGCGAACCCAGCAGAACCCAGCAGAACCTTCCCCATTGGAGCAGGGTGGGCGCTTTCCTGGTGGCCGGCAAGGCTGAGCCGCCGGCTTCATCCTTGCCCGCACTGCAGGCAGCAGGGCAGGCGCACCAATTGCCCGTGGCCGGCTGGGCAGTGCCGCGGGCTTCCCCTCTCGCCCACCCCGTTCGAGTGGGGCAGGCGCTTTCCCGGCAGCCAGCAAGGCCAAGCCACTGGCCCCATCCTTGCCCGCCCTGCAGGCAGCAGGGCGGGCGCATCCATGCGCTTCTCAGAATGAGTGGAGTAAAAGGTAAAAAAACCCAATATATACAGTGTTATCTTTATTTTAAATGTCAAAAATTATTTGCGGCTCCAAGTGTTTTCTTTTCCCATGGAAAACGGGTCCAAATGGCTCTTTGAGTGTTAAAGGTTCCCTCCCCCTGAGCTAGGACCTCCTTACAGGAGGGCAAGGTAAGGTTAACTTCCAAGCCCTCCCCCCTCCCTTTTCTTTTTCATTGCCTTTTGCATTCTCTCAAATGGGCTAACACGCCCCACCTCTCGATCTAGGATTTGATAAAAGGGTTTTTTTTTGCAAAACCCCTCTCAAGTTGCTCGTGTGAGCAAACCGCAAGCCCAGGAACTGTTCTCCCTGCATTTTCTCTTTCTATATCCTCTCTATGTGATGCCTCTATTAAGATATGTTCATAATTGTGAATTGTTTACGTTGCTTTTCAAAAAACCCACACTATAGACGGTGATTGGGATTGCTTTGCATACAAGCACCCGACCTGGGTGTGACCTTTACTCTGTGTCATGTGTTCCTAATGCCTTGAATGTTGCAAGCCAATCACTGGAATGGCCAAACAAACGAAAGAAAGGGGAGTAGTCCCCCCCCATAGACCCAATCAAGGTCTCACTCAGCAGACCATATCCAAAGTACTATTCTCTATACTAACTCAGCAAAGGCAAAAAAAACCCCAGGGGGAAAAAGCCTTGCTTGTTTTTCTCTTCCACACAGGATTCCAGCTCGATGTGGCCAACTCAATCCCAGGGACGAGGAAAGCCGGCCCTATTGAGAGGGCACGATTGCCCCCCAGCCTGGGCCGAGACGGGAGGGATCTCTCTGGAGCCAGCACACCTATTCTTCCACGGAGATCGCAGCCCTCGCTGCCCCCCCCCCAGGGGGAATGGCAGCCTGGGCCAGCTATGGCTCAGAGGTTGATGCTGTGTGTCGCTGCTCCTCATCTACAGTCGCCATTCTCTCTCCCTCTCTGCCGCCCCCTGGCTGAAGTTTGAAGTTGCAGCCAGGGACATTCCTGAGGTTAACCTTTGGAACTCTCCTCTGTTTCCAGCCACCTGATTGTTATCGGAACATGCCCTCTCTCACAGCCTTGCTCGTGAGAGTCACTGGACTTGCGATGCTAAAGACTTTCAGTAGCTCTCCCTACGCTCTTGAGAAACCCATGGACTCTAACACCATTGCTCTGCAGCTTTGGTAGTCAAACAGCAAGAGCCATGCATTGGACGATTATGCAGCCATGGGCTGCCTCCCTTCCGTACATCATCCAGCTTATGTATCGTTTAGCAATGTTTATTGTTTCCTGTAACCCAACTGGTCGTTGAAGTTATTGCATGCCTTGATTTTAGAAGTTATGTTATTTGTTGTTGTTACATCCCAGCTCATCTTTCTGCTGGGACTCCCTGCTGCCTCAGCCGCCTTGCCATCGTCCTGCCTCAGGCTCCGCCCTGGGAGCCCAGGCGTCGCCACCGCTCTGCCCTTCCCGAGGCAGAGTATGTTTCCCTCATGACTTCCCCTGTGGGAGTCCCCGGACTTGTTTCCTGTAACACCAAGATTATCGGCCGTCTGGCCTGCGCCCTTACGAAGTCCAGACTGCTTTGGATGCTCTGGCCTCCGAGCAGCAAGAGCTTCGTCAAGTGACCTTAGATGATCATATCGCTACCGATTGCTTGTTATTGTTGATTCATATGACAGTGCGTGAGTTGCCAGATACTGTACTGCTGCTCAATTCTGCATTGGTTTGATTGTATACCTTTACTGCTGAAGCCTTTTCTATGTAATGTATTTCCAGCCTTGCTTATAATGTGTGTAAGAGACCCTTTGACTTTCCCCTACGTCACAACCTGGTCCTCATGTTGCACAAACAGCTCAACCAGCTTGAGCGAGTTCCTGGGGAGGCAAGCATCCCCCTAAATTGCCCCAACTGATTCGGCTTCCTTCCTAAAACATAGAAAACGGGGAGATGTAGGGGTGAGCCCGCGAACCCAGCAGAACCGTAGAAGGAGCGCCTGGCATGCCGGTGCCGGCTACGGCCTTCTGGGCGCACTCGCTCCCCCAACCCCCATTCCCCCATGAGTCACAGGTCATGAGATGCCTGACTCGCGGTCACCAGATGTCCCAGACAAAGGGACAAAGGGGCTCCTGCCCCCAGGTGTGGATTAGATCCAGACGCTGATGCTTCCTCCTGCACGTAGCAGCCCTATGAGATCATGCATCACATGATGGTCTCCCGCTCTCCTGCCTCCCGGTCCGCCCACATTGCCCCCCCTCTTGTAAACCCTAATAAAAGGAGGCAGAGCCTAGCACACGGGAGAGTTGCCAGGATCACGGAATCCCACGCTTCCTGCCGCTGGCACTCTCCACCAGATGGAATCTCCACGTCTCGTCTCTTCCTTGGGGCCTCGTGGGCAAGACTGCAAACTCCTACAGCAGGCGCCATTATCTGAAAGAACAGGAACACGTAGACTACCCTCATCCATTAAAAAAAACTATCTGTTGGCCGAATTTGATCTTCAGTAATGCATGATCATTACTGCAACAGTCCCCGATTACATGCAGTGATTACCCCTAGCACTCTTTTCAAAATCACTTTCTGCCCTAATGTTACATTGGTAGTTCAATATGAAATTGACAAAACTGATCTCTGATCTTTGTATCTCTGCTTCAACATTACATTACATTTGATATGGCAAAAAGAAAAAAAATCCTTTTGATAACGGAGGAGGAGGGGAAGGAGAAAGTGACTGAAAGGGAAGTTGAGTCACCACATAGGCTGTGGATAAGGGCCAGGAAGCAAATGGAAGCCACACACACAAAAAAACCTACCAGCGCAGGCTCCATTACCTGAAGGAATAGAAACACATAGTTCACCTACACAAAAAAGGAGGAAAAATGTGCAGAATTAAGATAAAAAATGTAACATTTGGCAGCAAGATACGTTGTGAACAACTCAAGAGGAAGAAGCCCTCATCTAGTTTAATTCATGTTGTTAAGCATGTTTTTACAATCAGAAAGGTTTAAAATGTACAGGATAGTGAGGTTTGTCCCCAATTCCAAATCTTGGCCATTTTCTACATTTGTACTACACTAGCAATTCTGCCCTGCAGATTCTCCATTGTACGTGCGCAACCATCAATATTCTAAATGTTCTTTCTTAAATAAGTATTTCAACAGAGCTCTAGCCATATATGTTGGTTCTCAGCATGTCTGTTAATAACTCTACATGGTAAACATTTTTTCCAGCCGTCTTTATAACAAGCCGTCTTGAATAGTCCCAGCCTTCCCCTAAATGATGTTGTTTTCCATTACATCTCATTTGTGCTCCTAGTAATTTTCCTCATTCTCTTTTTCTCTCTCTTTTTGTTCTTTATATAAATTATTGCAAGTCATTGTGTACTATATTTAGATCTCCTGTCTGTTTTCCATATGTTGAGACCTTGGCAGACTTCCTCACTACATTCCTGCCTAATTCATGCCTCATTTTCTTTCACTCTTTCTCTTTGCCTGCACACATGCACTCATTTTTCATAATGAAATATATTGATTAAAATGTCAATTCCTTTCTAACATAGAGGGTTGTTTTAGAATGGGTTTATTCTTTACAATTGAGTGATTCCAAGATAATTTGGGAGTTAACGTTACTTTAATGGTTGGATAACCGGACTAAGGCCAGGGAAATCTGCATTCAGGCCAGGGAAATCTGCTGTGACACTTGCTGAGTGACTCGGGTGGTCTTGGACAGTCACTTTTTCTCAGTATACATAGTCACTGCTTAGCTAGAAGAACTGTGTCAACAAATGCCTCATCTTAGCCCAAAGTACCCTAGCAGTAGAAGGAAAGAAGAGGAGTTTGGATTTATACCCCACATTTCTCAACCATAAAGAGTCTCAAAGTAGCTCACAAACTTCTTCCCTGCTTTTCCCCAGAACAGACCCCTTGTAAGGTAGGTGGGGCTGAGAGAGTTCTCAGATAACTGTGACTAGGCCAAAGTCACCCAGCAGGCTGCAGTAGGTTTATGGGTTCTTCTAGAAAGCTTTGGAAAGTTCTTCTCCGCAGCAGGCCAGGGCCTGAACAGTCCCCATGTGTGCCTGCGCAGAAGACTACTTGATGAACAACAGTTACAGGTAAATGCAACACTATTTTCTCTGCAGCATGATCAGATTGCAGCTGGCCAAAGGATATGCTTTCCAGTGTACTTAAGATGTGGACCAGTCCCAGGTTTCAGGAACATGGCAAGGAAGCAGGGCATCTGTGGCACTGCATGCAGAGGCGATTTCTGCTTTTTTTCAGACTAACTTCTCTGCTAGTAATTTGCTAACGTTAACAAACATTTAATGAACTAGAAAACCAGGTTAAAGGAAAAGAGATTGGAAGAACAGAAAGAAAGTTGAATTGATTTCACAGACATTCTGGGTAGGTGTTCATTTTTTAGTGAAATGCCTTGGCACTTACTAAATTGCTGATTGGGATGCTAATTGGAGAGAGATTTAAGAAGAAATTGTCTACTAAATCCAAGAGGCTGGTTGACCATGATGGATTGTTGTTGTTTTCTCTGTAGAAAGTGGGATGATTTGTTCCATATGGGTAGCACATAATGGCAAGACTGCCATAAGATTAGCTCTGGTATAGCATACCTTTGTCCGTGAGGTTTTCTGCTTTGCTGAATGTAGCGGTTAGAGTGCTGGTTTATGATCTGAGAGACCCTGGCTCCAATCTCCACTCTGCCACCACAGAGTTTTGCTGATCAGCTTCAGGCCAGTCACATACTCTCAAGCTAACCTACCTCACAGAGTTGTTGGGAGAATAAAATGGAGGAAAGGAGAACAATATAAGCCATTTTGAATCTCCATCAGGGAAAAGGGCAGGGTGTAAATGAAGTAAATACATAAATAAATGATCTGTATCTTAGGGAGCAATTCCTAGCAGGTCACCTTACAAATAAGGGCCAAAGTATTTATTGCAGTTTATTCCAAGGAAAGTGTCCTTAGGTTAACAGCCGCTGTGCACTAAGTACCCTAAGCATGTTTGGTTTGTGGCACTGCATCTCTACAAACATATAGGACTAAATAATTTCCATGATACTTCCCCCCCCACCCCCCGTACTGTGATTTCTTATTTCTTTCCTTCGTTTGCAACTATTGTGTTCTTTGAAAAACAGACTTTCCCACCAATTACCACTCCCACCCCTGTCGTCTTCACACAAATACAGGTTCCTGGCTGAAGCGCTGTAATGTATGAGATTTTTATTTTTGGCTAGTGTCATACTTAGAACATTAAACCATGAACGGAATTCTCCATTGACAGCATAGATTCAAGAACAATTTGTTCTTTATTTTCTCCTTTTGGATTTATGATTCAATATAGGCACTTAATAGAGAGAGATTTTGCAGTGAAGAGTTTTGAAGATTAAGCAAGTGGAAAAGTAGTTTAGACTTGACTAAAATGCTTGAAAAGAAAGGATGGATTAAAAAAAACTCTTCCCAAATCTGTATAAATTATTTCACACACTTTAAATAGAATTTTATCCATAATACTCAGTTAAATTATTTTAAAGTATGATTCTGTGATCTTAATTTTACATCCATGCTGTTTCTCAAAGTTAGTGCATTCTGCTAGAACAACAATCCTCTCCTCAACTTGATGGGGCCGTATAGCTTTTCTGCATGCAGATCTGATTTCCCACTTTCCTCAAAGATGGGAAGGAAGAAAGTGGACATTGTCAACTTTTCAGTTCAGCAATGAAAAATAATTGCTTCCACTTTAAAAACTTTCAGTTTCTTTCTCACATATGGTTTCAGTAATATAAACACAGCAGCAAAGAATGTGGGGGTGAAAGAGCAGAGAGGCAGGCGGCAGGGAGGAGCTGGTACAGAAGAAATACAGCTCTGCTGTAGTTTTACTGTTTGCTGAAGTTTACAAAAAGCTCTTTCCCCTAGATCTCCAGCTGGAAAATCGCAAACGGCTTTTTAAAGGATGTGATGATGGTTATCCTTTATTGTACACACTCTAGTTGCTTAAATGAAACAAAAGACGTTTTCAAACATCAGAGACCATTCATTCAGGACAAGTTCCAGATTTCTAATCTCCTGATGAATGTTCCCTTTAGTTGATTGTACTGACTCACCATGTTTAATCCGCCTTGAGTCCCTGTGAGAAAGGCAGATAATAAATAATGTAAATAAAACAAATTAATAGTAAATTGCTAAAGTACAACTGACATACCTGAGTTCTGAAAAGTCAGCATTGGTGGTGTCATCAAATTTTACTGGGAATAGCATGTAATATAAGCTAGTGTGCATTGTGGGCATGCTTAATGATATTGTCATTTTAGTCATACATAAATAAATCTATCCACATGCATACACGTTTTGTGGCAGCCTCTAGAACCAGGCACTGATTTGTATTTCTATCTGCAATACTCCCCACATGTTTTTATCGACAGTCGCTTCTCTGTGAAGAGCAAACCAGAATAAAAGTAATGTTTTTGTATTCTGCTGTTTATTTAGTCTGCCTCCTTTAATATAACCAGTTAGAGAGATAAATTAGAAGTTCATAGGTCAATTTTTCTCTGAGGCAAAACATGTTTGCTCAAAATGCTTTGGGAAGCTCTTTGTTCCTTTATTAATAATACTAATAACTATTATTAGTTATTAATAAACTTATTACTAAATTATTAATAAACATGGGGTGGGGCTCATGGGCGTGCGACTGGGGCGCATGCCTTTTGGTCATGTGGGGGGCCGCCCGGCGCACCCTCCCACCGTGACCAAAAGGCCTATGCTCTATAGGCCATATGGCTCTGCATTGCCCTCCGCAGCCTCCTTCTCCATAGAGAAAGCCACCCAGGGATTCCCCCGTCTTCCAGGCTAGGGGAGCCAAGTTGAAGGAGAGAGGGGCTGGAGACTCCCTACTCCAAAAGCAGGAAGGGCACTTTATGGGGGTGCATGGCGTTG
The DNA here is from genome assembly GCF_021028975.2 of Sphaerodactylus townsendi. NCBI lineage: Eukaryota > Metazoa > Chordata > Lepidosauria > Squamata > Sphaerodactylidae > Sphaerodactylus > Sphaerodactylus townsendi. Next base: position 119,002,413 of record NC_059426.1, read on the forward strand.
CCCACCTCTTTTTGCAGATCCCCTTTTTCTGTCTTTCTTTTTGACTTTCTATCTTTCTGCCTTTCTGTTTTTCTGTCTTTTCTTCTTCCTTTCCTTTTGACTTTCTGCCCGTCTTTCTTCCTGTCTTTCTTTTTAACTTCCTTTGTTGCTCTCTTTTTTCTGGCTTGCTTTCTCTCTCTCTCTCTCCCTTCTCATTCTCTTCCTCTCTCCCTTCCTTTCTTCCAATTAAAATAACTAGGGTGACTCAGCACATCCCCCCCCCCCCCAGACTCCACTGCCCCACTGTGGAGATTATGTTGGGGCAGTGGAGTCCATGAGGGGGCACAATTTCAGTGCTTGCCCCAGGCACCATTTTCTGTAGCTACGTCCCTGGTGGCTTGAGATCCAAAGTGGTAGACATGGCAAGCCTGGCAGTGATTGATTAAGTTGAAATTCCTTGGACCCCATTTTGATAACCATTGAGAACTGCACTTTAGAACTGTTTGAGACAAGTCCAGAGAAAGAAGGCTGTATGCCGAAACAACATCCTGATGTTGTCCTTTAATGTCAAATATACTGGAGGTTCAAACAAAAGTTGTTATCTTAGAAAAGCCTTTTGGTTTCCAGAGGAGACCCAGCAGCTTATTAGCTCTTTGAAACTTAACATTTGCTAAATATGAAAAGTTCACAAGGCTTTTTCAGCTTTCCAAGACCCATAAACTTGATCAGTGTATTTATACCTCTGGAAACAGTGGCCTTGTTTATGTCAAAAAAGTCCAAGGGTATCCTGGTTTTACTATTTTAAATTTAGCTGGGAGTAAGAGGAGGAGGAGTTCTTAATTGCAAACAGACTGAAATTTATATAGGAAATGTGAATGCCCCTTGGGGGGCATCTAAAAAGTGAGGGTCTGAAATTAAAACCATATCCCTTTCTCCCTCACTCCCTAACTCATGAAAACCTTGAATAATGGATTGCTGTTGGCTATGTGTTGTGTCCTGATGGTTCTCCCTAGAATGCCTGCCCTGTTCCTGCTGAGTTAACAGATGTGTCTCAGTATGTCATTGTACAGGCCATTCTGGTACATACATTTTAAAAGTCCAAGCAGAAATCCAACACAAATATATCATAAACATCCCACTTGACTTGTGCCCAAACGATTGACTGGTCATTCTGGAGAGACATGAAAACTTCCCTCCCCCACAACAAACACCCTGTGAGGTAGATGGGGCTGAGAGAGCTCAGAAGAACTGTGACTAGCCCAAGGTCACTCAGCTGGCATGTGTTGGAGTGCACAAGCCAATCTGGTTCACCAGGTAAGCCTCCACAGCTCAAGTGGCAGAGCAGGGAATCAAACCCAGTTCTCCAGATTAGAGTGCACCTGCTCTTAATCACTACACCTCACTGGCTCTCTTAAGGTAGATAAAATCAAGGTATAAAGAGCTACTTTTCTTCATTTCCTGACAGCAACTATAATTAAAGGAGCTGGCAATCCCTGTGCTAATTCATTCAAATACCAGTTTCCTTCAGTTTAGCCTCCACCCAAAATTAGTACTTACAGAGTCCTTCTGGCTTTTCTCTGCAATCTTTCTGGTTAGACCTTTCCTCAGCTATTCTAGGTACTAAAGACATAAGCACCACTTCAGAAGCTATACCCTTTTCAGGATAAAGATGACACCAGATTTGAGAATTCATCCGCCATTTCCTGGATTGTCTTTGTTCTAGTTCTAGTGCCTTGGGGACAGAACTAGGTAGGCACTAGGACCCAAACAGAGCATTCTAGAACAAAGATGGGCCAAGAATGGTGGATGAATTCTCAAAACTGGTGTCATCTTTATTCTAAAAATGGTTTTTTTATAGTGACTTCTCACTGGTCAGAACTGCTCTCTGAACGTATTAGAACTGGGGGACACTGTGTCTGCTGCTCCTGAAAGATCCACAGTTTCCTCAACTAGCCCCATTCAGGTTACTCTCCCTCCAGCCTCCATATTCCTCTAAATTCAACGGCCAGACTGTAGGGTTCTTTTCTTCAGACAGCTCTTTGCTGCTACCATCCACCACCTAACTCACTTCCTTACTGTCCATAATCAGGTTGTCTCTTACCTTTTCTTCTGTCTGGAGAGCTCTTTTCTTCCAACCATTGCCTCAGGCCACCAGTTCATTTGTTCTTTGTTATAATACAGACCAACGATAGACTGTTCCCAAAATGACCAATCAGTCATATAGACCAACCAGGCCCCTCTAAAAGTAATATTACCTCACAGAGCATCACTTCCCTGTTCACAGTAACTAAAGTGGCTCCAACTGTTGGATAGGCTGCTCAGATTCCTTGAAAATCTAGCCTGAAAATAAAAGCACCCCACTTTTCCCTTATAATTTTACCAATTCTTATCTTTAAACACCATCCTTACATGCAGAACTGTTGTTTACACTTTGTATATGCATCTAATAAACTCCACCCAGAATTTTAGTTTGTTTCTCTACAGGCTGCAGTTAGTATCATGTTCCACTTCTAGGAATCAATCACATCTCTGGAGCCAGTGCAACACTAATGGACTCAGTGCCTTGTGGTTGTGGGTTCTGCAGTGCTTTGGGATAAGCATTCAGATTTTTTGTCCTTTAGATCGAGTACTCTTTACATTGTCCTTACCACATGCCAAAGGTTGCTGTGTTCCTGAGTCCTATGCTCCTTCCAGAAAAATCTGTTCTGTTTTCCACATTTTTATTGTATCTGTTTGTTTCTGGATCCTGAACAATTTGAAAGAAGAGTGAATGCAGAAGACCGGAGATCTCTGATTTATTGCTGGTACACAAGAAGTATACTTTTTAAAAAGGGGAGATAAAGATAGAGGGAGAGTCTGGGGAGCAGAAAAGCAGCCAGGGGAGATTACATTCGGTGTTAGTTGGCGTGTCCAACATATTTTATGGTTTTAATAACAGCTACATTATTTCCCATTACGTGCAGCAAGCCTATGTTTGTTCTGTACCAAAGCTTCTGCACATCACAGTTCCATTTGTTTTATGCCTGTTAAGGCTGCTAAATAATTCAGTTTTTTTCATAGGGTTGCAAATGAGGGAGGAGGGAAAAAATTAGTTCAAAATAGTGAATTAAACCCCATTATAAACCAGGGTATGTCTAAGTTACACATGTTTTACAACTATCTTTGCTGTTAGGTTTGCTGTTAGAATTGTCTTTACCATGTTGCATTCATCACCAGTAATTACTCCTTGATTAATGTTCAGGTGCTCCTGCAATATCCATCAGCAGTTACTGATACAGCTAATTTTGCAGTAAAGAGAAGCATGAAGTACTTCTGTTGCTACTTTCTGCCTGGGTAGAGAATGAGCACAAATCAAAAGCTACTTTTTAATGTGATCCTACATGACTCTGCTGTGTGTGGGAATGTCATACACACGTGGTGGGCCACTTTTGCATGTCTTTCCAACCTGATCAGCAGGATGACAATTGGATAGGATAGACTACATGGCCAGCCCCAAGTGTGTGGTTGCCAGATTTAGATACACCTCAATCATGTGGCACAGGGAAGCAGTTTCCACCCAGCAGCAGGTATGTATTTGGGTGCCTACTACAGAGTGACTTATGCACATAACCACATTGTAAGAACTGAATAGGACGAAGACAAACATTTGTCAAGTCCAGCTTCCTGTTTGTTAGTGACCAATCAGGTGCTTCCTGGAAGCCCACAAATTAGGAATGGTGTCAACAGTTTCCCCTTGCTATTGAACCTCAAGTGACTGGTGTTCAGAGATATGTTTCCTCCAAGCATTGGATTTATTTTGGTTATCCCACCATTGCTATACTCTGTCCCACCAAAAGATATAAGTAGAACTATGAATTCATCCACTGCCACCCCCTCCCTCTCCAACCCTTCCCCCAACCCTCCCTCTACCACAACACCAAGCCGGGCCCAGAGGGGCAGCGATGGCCAAACTGGGCCCAGTACCAGCCCTCCCAAGCCCCCTCCAACACTTCACCCGTCCCAAACAACAAGAGAATATTGGTGTTGGTACTGCAGAAGCACAGTACTTTCTCTCTTCTGCCAAAGCATTATTGACTGCACTTAGATCTTTTGGTGGGAAAGGTTATCGTACAGGATAGAACTCCCTTTTTTCCCTTGCTAACACCAGTTTGGTGATGATATTGCAATTTTAAGACATGGAGAACTGTGAGGTTCTCTTGCACGTACTCAAATACCCCAGAGGCCAAGTCTGCGAGTTCCTCAAAAAGGTCAGTTTTATATAGAAAAGCAAATAGTTGGACTAATCAACTTCTCTCCCCCACCCCCAAGCTTTTGGCATGTGGCCATTATGTACAACCTACAGTTTGACTAAAGTTGACTAAGTTTCCTCTTGCTTGCTACTGCGTATTCACTCAGCTGTATAACTGAAAAGAAGTTTATACCAGTCATCATGTTTCCGATTTTGAACTTGTCCTCAAAGGCAAATCTATTGTAGTGAATTCGTTAAGAATCTAGTGCAGAAAGGCTATAGCTGGTGAATACAGATATTTTGTATTGCTGAACATAAAATCTGATATCTATTTTTAATTCTCATTATAGTTCTGTGACTTTGGAATGTTTAATCCTTCACCAGTTATGGTCACCAGGCCTGGGCAAATTGGCGAAGAAAGGGGGGTCCTATTACCATAGAGTTTTCAGCAATTCCTAGAGAAGTCTGACAATTCCTGGAGAAGTCTGACAGATTTTCCTGGAGGGGATGTTACAGTGAGCTTGCAGAGGGCTTTCCTTGCATTTCTCTGTTTACACATGAGGAGGCAGCCCAGTGCCTGTTGCACAGCTGCTTGCTGAAGTCTCAACCAGCATCTCCTTTTGCTGCTTCTCTCAACTCAGCCCATCAACAGTCTTAAAGGCACAGATCTTACTGGTATTCTCTTCTGCTGCCTTCTCTCTCTCTCTCTCTCTCTCTCTCTCTCTCTCTCTCTCTGCTGCAAGAGAGAGGCATGTTTTGAAAATAGAAGCTTGTCTGAAAGGAAGTTTTAAAAATGCCCTCCAGATCATCAGGGAGGGCAGAAGCAGGGGAGGTGGGGTGGGGTGGGGTGGGGTGGAACCAAAAAAAGACTCTGCTTGATATTGATTGACACAAGCATTTAGAGAAGTGGGAAGGAGTTGACAACAGGGAGGAAGGTGAGGGGGAAGCATGCAAAGCAGTGCAAGGGAGTAGGGAGGAGACTAGGGATGCTGACTGTGGGCAAAAGGAAAAGGTCCAAGGCAAACCTGTGCTCACTGGCAAATCTGCCCGCTCTCGCTGCAAAGCAAAATTAAATTTGTGCTAGCAGTGGTCTCGCTTGTCACGGGGAGAGTAGAAAGCGAAAGCGGGGCTTGAGGAAATACATCTGTACAAGAAATCTTGCAGCAGTGCACATTTGCTCCCATTGCACAGCAGATGCCTTGTTTGTAATCAGTTGGCAATGGCCTGCAGAGGTTAGGAAATCTCCTGCCCTAATGAGCTAACACTCACCCTACCACCAATCCCATACCATACTTATGCTCATGCTATCAGGATAATGGCAGAGTTTGCTGTTCCCCTCAGAGGCTAATAATAGGGTATTCTGGTCTCTTGCAAGAACTGGATGACAGCAGTACTAAGATTTTTATAGGCTTGGATCCTGAGTTAGATCAGGAGGCAGACTAGAAGCATTTGGCAAGAGTTTCAGCAGTCTGGTTTAAGTCTAGTTGTAAAGATAATTGTTCTGCAAGATCTCAGATTACATAAGTTTTTACAGAATTGAGGACAAAAAAATAAAACAAAACAGGTATACTGTTGCACTGTAGCTTGCCATGTGATTGTCTCATAGCTTTGACCTGTCGTTAGAATCTATGATGTGGCAGCTGATAAGCACAAACAATTTAGCCATTGATTCCCATGAACTTTTATGAATGCTAAAAGTGGCCCCAGCAGACCTGTCTATGCTTTAATGATGGATCAATAACGTGAAATTCTTTTTGCTCTTACCAAATTGACAGGTTGAATGTGTACCCAGGAACTCAAAAGGTGTTCTAATGAGCTTCTCACAAATATGTTGACCATTGGAAGTGTTAAAAATACTCCTGGAATTTTCTTTATTAAACATCAGGGGAGATTTCTCAGAAAGGGTAATTTGTAAACCATAAATGAGAGTTAATTGGGACTGAACCCCTAGAAGGTTTCTGCTGTACATTGGAAGGTGTGTAGTATATGGCAAATGTAACAGTCAACTCCCTGCTGACATATTTAAAATGCTGGCAGCCCTTATGTTAACCATCCAATGAGAAATGTGAAAAATTAGTGATTTCCAAGAGTGAGCATATTGGAGTGTGTGGATGTAACTGTATGTAACCCAGACTATTTATTCTGTGAAAATAGCAACCCTGTCATGCTCCAAACCAGCCTGAAGGGAAACATCTGGAATTAAAGTCTGATTGTGGCAGCAAAACCTCCAAAAAGATTAAAGGCAAATGTGAGGTTTTATACACTTTCAGGTAGAACATATTATTCTGTCTTTTATTTAGTATCTCAAAAATCCCTAAGCCCTTTACCAGATGTATGCTGTTGGATTAATTTGCTGTTGTGAAAATGCAACCACTTTTAAAATAAAATGCAGTTGTTCTCCATCAGCTACAATGTTTTACTATTGTTTGTTTTTTAAAAAAACAACAGAAAGAATAACAAACTGAAACCATGGGGAAACTCGTTGGTAACTGCTATGTGATGGTCCTTGCTTTTAGAATTGAGCCTCACTTCAGGTCCTTAAATCCATTTCTCTATATACCCTCTTGTCAATCCCACCATGGAGCAGTTGGACACTTTAGTGCTTTGTATTTCTATAGTGGCTTCTGTCCAAGTGTTCTATAAACATGCACAAGTTTCACCTCCCAGCAACGGTTGCTATTAAGTGGTGCATAAAGCATGCATTCTGTGCTAATTTAAAAATAGAGACAGTCCAGCTTTATTCATTGTATTAGCATCCACGGAATATACAGACTAGAGAGAATATATCACTTTCGACTTCCTTCATTATGATGTTATACAAAGACCAAGTTTTTCCATTATTTCTGTTTATTCTTCAAAGCCTACCTTGGATTAAATCCATTGCACCGTTCACGTTCTTCTTCTGTAGTCAGCATATTGTGTTAGACAGCTAGGCCTAAATAACTAAGTCCAATGTAAAAGTCCAGTGAACCTACAAAGCAATATGGAACATTTATACTATTTCAAGTATGACTTGTCCTTGATTTCAAATCTGAACCATTCTACTTAACCAGGTAGATTCTTAACCATTTGCAAAATTGCTTTCCAATAAGTTATATTGTTAGCAAAATAATTAAGTATGAGAACCGGATAAAAATCTTGAATAAATTGGTGTAGGTCCCAAAGAGGAAGAAAAACAGGATATGAATTTTAAAAATGAAAGAAGTACACAGTGCTGAGAAGTTCTTAGTTTCCTTGATGAAGTTATTTTTTTTCCAGGAATTCCAGAGTTAACTGTTCAGAATATGATTCACATGCTTCTCTCTCCCCTTAGGAAAGAGCAGGATCTGGTAGACATATGTTTTCAGCAAAGCAGGGGAGATATGACGTGAGTAAGGAGTCTGGAAGGAATAGTTGGAGGATTTTTTTTGTAGCCTTGAATCTTTGTAAGATTTACTGCCTTTGCTTATTGCATCAAGCATTTTTTCCTGGAAAACTGCTAGCTTTTACTATTTTTTTTTAGATCTCAAGCGGTAAACAAGAATTTTGAAGGAGGAAGGAAGCCAAGAGAAAGTTTGGCCTATTAGTCACACAGCTGCATTTTCTCTCACAAAGGACCCCTAAGTCCATATAGCCTATTCATTTCTGTTTCATTTTATTCTATTGGAATCTGCTAATGTGTTAGCACTGAAGGATGGAATAAAAGGAACATGCATAGCCCTTTTCAGATAACTTAATATTCTTTAATCTTCCTGGTACAGCGCTGTTTCAGTATGGGCAAATTCATTTTGTAAGGACCACTTCCTCCATTACCTTTAAGCAGACTGGGAGAGTCCTCCTATCTAACTCCTTATTACGTAGCCAGCTTAAACTGCACATTCACACTTGACGAAAATGCAAAAAGTTCAAGATTCCTGAAGGATCTGACCATGCTTTTCTTAGAGGCAGATGCTGCATTAAGCCTCCTGGTGTCAAATTTTAGAAAGATTTTGGTAGAGAGCACATTCATTTCATGTAACATAGCAGAAGCCCTTGTATTTTTAATATTTTGCAAGATTGATTTTCATCCTGGTTAGCATCAGAGTGTTGATGGTGCTGATTTTCTTAAGACTGCTGGATAAGAAAAATTCTGGGCCCTTTGCTGGGAATGATAAGCCTAGCCAGTGTTCAAGCTGAAAGCTGTCCTTTTCTACATTCTTCAGCTGTCAGAGTCCTTCTCAAGTATGATTGAGTCCAGAGCCTCAAAGCACCAATATGTCAGAACACTCACAATACCACTAACCAGATAGCCACAATTAATTTTTTTATTCAATCCGTTTATGCTCCACCTTTCTCCCCAGTGGGAACCCAAACTGGCTTATACAATTCTCTTCCATTTTATCCTCTTCCTTTTATCCTCATTTCTTTTATCACAACAACCCTGTGAGATAGATAAGGCTGACAGAATGCAACTAATCCAACAAGCTTCCGTGGCATGAGTGGGGATTCAAACCTAGGTCTTTCAGATACTAGTCTGACACTTTTTACTGCTGCTACACCATACTGTCTGTCATACTCAGAAGGAGCATGAACTTTTCCTTCAACAATGACAGAGGTCCAGTTAATATCTACAAACAGATTGGCCCAGAGGTGGGATTCAGCTGGTTCACACAGGTTCAGTAGAACCAGTAGCTAACCGGCTAAAATCCCACCACTCCAGGCCGGCTGCGCAGCATGGCCGGCCGGGGTAGCCCATGGGCACTCTAGCAGGCGTCCCCTGACTGCTGTGTCGCCAGCCCAGAGGTGCACTTCCCAATCTGCAGTTGCTGGCTCAGAGGCCCGATCTTTGGGCCGGTGGTGTGGCCTTTTGGAGAGGTCTGCTGGACCTGCAGTCCACTCTGGCAGGCCGCACCACTGACCCAGCCAGCCTCCAACGGCCGCAGCCCAGCTGGAGCCCACCCAGGCCTCCCAGCCCGAGGTGAAAGAATCCCAGCCTGCAGCAGCCACCTTCCCTCACCTCCCCCTGCCCAACATCAGAAAGGGGGAAGCCAGGTAAGTGGGCAATAAGCGGGCATGCGACGAGGGGAGGGGTGAACTGGTGGTTGAAGTTTTAGAATCTCACCACTGGATTGGCCCTTTATCTTACTAGGAGGTTTCCCAGTATCTCCTGCTCCAGAGGGTCCGCAGGAGGCCAGGGCTATGACCTACATTACAAAGCAAAGGGCAAGCTTGGGCCTATCAACATTATCTACGTCAAACTGAGCAACCTCCACTGAAGAATTGGCTTAGTTCAGACCAAGCTGGCTGTGTGGATGCCTGTGCCCGCTACTACTGACTGGGTCTGAGATTAGTCCACTCTGCTCCTGATAGTTCACCTTTGCCTTGAGGACCACCTGAGGAAACGACTGGGTTTGTGGTAAAATGACAATAACGCATTGTAGTCCTTAGCACGTCAGTCAATTGACATAATGGTCATAAGCTAAATTCTCTGCATCACAGCACTAGTCAGCGAGTATTTTTATGCAGTTGCCTAACGGTTTACTAGCTTCGTACTGTTTTAACCATGTCTAAATGAAAAGGTTAATCCTTACCTCCTAAGTTAGTAGCATCATTTACTGTAACTTTGAACTGGCTTGGACCCAGTAGTCATGAGAGCATGAGTAGTGTTCTATTGTAGGTATTGCTGAACTTCATACATAGGGTTGCCAGACAGTGGCTGACTCCCAGCAGGAAATGCGGGGGTACCATCATACCCATGGTTTGATGTCATTTCCAGGGCAAATCCAGAAGTGGTTGCATCCCCATTCCACACGAGCCAATAAACACAGGTTAAGGACAGTAAAAAAACCCCATTTTGAGGGGGAACTTTGCACAGATTTCTCCCCAAAAGCAAGTTTGCCCCATGTAATTTCTCTCAAACCAGGGTGGGTTTTTTTTAGAATTGCACTATTCACGAGCATTTTGAAAAATCCCAGTGGTTGCAGCCACTTGCTGCGCAAGTGGCGCTTTGTTCGGCTGCACTTCCCTCTTTCTTTTTAATTTCCCTGCTTACATCTTTGTAGCCACACAGGTGCAAATGATCATACCATGGTATTGTGAGACATCAGCATGGCTGTGGGGGTTCATTTGTGCATGCCTGCGTAGTTACACATTGGTGGGAGGCAAATAAAAAAAATTAGGCTCGCCTCCATGCAAAGACACAACAGCAACTCGCATTGTTTCCGTGGGCTCCAGTCGCTGCCTGCATGGATGCATGTGAATGAGAAAACAGGAAAGCGGGTTACTTTATCCCGACTGCAACCTGCTAAACATTTGCTGTGCAGAAAGGCCCTTAGAGTTCCAGGACATTACTTTTTGCTGTCAGTGCGACTATGATTTTTTTAAATCGCATTTTCCCCCTGCCAGCTTATAGCATGGAGTGGGTCAGGAGCTTGAACCAGGGGATCTGCTGCTTGGGAGCAGGAAAATGAAACCGTGTCCATGTGCCAAGGTGCACCATATAAGCATTTTTTGTATAATTAGGCTGCTGATCTTTGAATGAAGAGAGGGTTCATCATCTAATTTAGTACAAATGCTTGAACCTTGTAGAAGAAATAGATCCCTCTTTCTAGCCATTATCACAGCCTTTTTTCCTTTTCTTTTAAAACAAGTTGTGCTCATCACCGAAAAAAATCTTATTAATTTGGCATTCCAGTATCTTTAGCAGACTATGTTATCTTTTTTTCAAGATTCATCTGGCAAACTGCAACAAATTTGGTTGGTGTATATAAATCCAACAGATTCTGTGAGGAACAGTTGAAGTGATTCCAAGAGCGGTAAGAGAAATGTTGAACAATCTGGGGAGGGGTGTGTGTGCCTTAATCATTCTGTTTTTGGTAGACTTTTGTAAAGTAAGGGCCACATAGATCAACAACCGAGGAATCAGAGATGACAAACCCAACATTACTGTTTACTCATAAGCCAAGTGGTGAGGCCACCTATAAAGAATTATTATGGATCCATTTTGGGATGCATTTTAGTCACAGGCTTTTTACCCCTTGCTGCAGCGTCCAACAGGGCGACAATAGAAATAAAATACCCTGCTTGGGTGGCTATGTAAATAACAAGTGAATCACTGCAGTTCATTTTGTATAATAACAAGGCTCTGGGAGCTTCATGAGTAGGGATGTTTACTTTTGTATGTAAATTAGTGGTAATACCCTGTGATTTCCTTAATTTGTGCACATTCTGGAAGTCTGATATGTAATAGCTCCCAACCACAGTTTACAAGCAGATGCAAATTACAGCTTTTGAGGAGGAGTAAAATTCTGTAACTGTAAGCCAGGTTTCTACCAAATGACATTGAGATACTTTAGGAGGTTATTTACATGCATTGAATAATGTGATTTAAGTTTTCTGAGGCAGGTGTATATTGAATTAAAAAGATTACTTTCTTGCCCCAAGAGCTAAACCCTGTGTCTAAACTGTATTTTATGACTGCAAGCTTTGGGGCTGTGATTTAATTTTGCTTCTGTGCTTCAGTTAGCTATCCTTGCGCAACTCATAAAAAATTTATTCATGTTTTGTTGAATTGCTTTTATATACTCATTTTAAAATCTGATTTACTGTTTTGAATATTCACATCTTTCAGACCATGAACTAGTGAAAAGACCGCATATAAAGGTATTCAGTAAATAATGATGCATTAACAAAATAATGCACCAACAAAACTGGAATCCGAAGACTTCTTCAGACATATCTGTGCACAGCAGAATTTTTGATGCCACCCTCTTCCTTCCCATTATGCCATATCACAATCTACTTTTAGAAGTCATTTCAAGTTTGACATTTGGCATGGTGGACTGCTGTTTAGAAACCACAAGCCAGAAATCTCACTGGCTATGCCAGCCAGATTAAATTTTGTACCAGGAACAACTGTTAGACCAGGCATGTTATTGTTTTCCTGATTCCCAGAATCAGCCAGAATCAGATTCCACGAATCTCATCCAGGAAGCAGAATATGGATCTGCCCTTCATGCCACACACTTGTTAAATCTTTCTTCTCATGTTGATTGACAGTTTTGAGAATGCATAGTGTGGTCCATTATTCCTGACTCAGTTGTTTTGCTTTTTGATTTCTCTGGGAAAACATATTTGGGGAGTTTTGCTATTTCCTTATGAAAAGACTACCATCTTTATTCCTGTATTGTGTCTGCATGGCAAATTACCTTTGTTTCTGTTTGACCTGATGTTGAATTGCTGGTTTACCACTTCCGTATTTATGGCCTCATGTGGTCTCTTTGTCCACAAGAGTAGTACTATTTTGGGAAACTCCATCTGTCCTTAGGTTGTTGCAGGTATCTCATCTCGTGGTTTAGTTTCTCCCTATCCTTCCTTTCCCTCCATCACAGTCATTAAATAAATAAACAAACAAACAAATAAATAATCATATGTTGCCCTTTGTGAAAACACCTGCTTTAATATTTTCTGCATTTCCTCCATAAGTTTTAGTAAGAAAATTATTAAAATGGAACCCTTTACCTTTTCAAACAAGAGATGAGAATATTGGTCAGAATTCACAGACCACACAAATTTTTGAATTGTAACAAAGTGGGAGAATTTTGCCTGCTCCACATTAACATACCACTGCTGTGGCAAACTTCTTCTACTGTCTTATCAGCAAATATACTGGCAATTAAGTGAACATTGTTCAAGAGAAGACAGATGTATTAAACTTTACAGAGCATTTTAGAGTGCTATGCTTGCAAAGGCTCAAGCTATTTGTTTCTGTTAATCAAAACTCTCTTTCAGTCAGACTCACCATGACTAAATTTGAGAATTCCTACAACTGAATAGTCCTATGTGATAAGGGATTGCTTCAGACTCTCAGCAATACAATTTTCTAGGCCTGATTTCCTGTACAGTTCTTATTGCAAAGCTCCATGCAACTTAACATAAATCATCAAATTTATAATGCCATGGTAAATTTCTTTTTCTGGGATGCCTACATACCTTTGTGTGTTAAGTGCCGTCAAGTGGCTTCTGACTCATGGCCAGCCTATGAATCAGTGTCCACCAGTGGCATGGTGCCAACGGGGCTGGGTGGGGCGCAACGTGGAGGGGGCGTGTCCAGGGCAAGGCAGGACATTCCGGGGCAGGGTGGGGGTGGACGGCACTGCAACAGGGGTTCGGGACGCGCGCGCACTCTGGGTGCAGTTCCCCCTTGCTCCGCCTCTGGTGTCCACCAAAACACCCTATCATTGGCCATTCATGCACTTGTAGACTTCTTCACACTAAGCATACATCCCCTTCATGTTGGATTCTCAGTTATGCACATGTTTTGCAGTCATGTGCTCTCTTTGGCAGTCATGTGCTCTCAGATTAGAGAATCTTCAGCTTCTAAAAGCTCTGAAAGTGCAACTTTTCCTTTCCCTTCACAGGGAGAGTGCAAGGAATCAGCATGCACTTGCTTCCTTTGGATTTTCCTGTTCCTCCCTGCCTTCCCCACCCACACAACAACAGTTTCTCCCACTGTTCCAGTCACCACCTCTGAAAGATTGAAAGGGATGTTTGTTTGTTTTATTTACATGCTGATGGTCTATCATTGGAGTGACAGATCATGAAACTGGCATAAAACTTACATGAACTAGCAAATTAACGCTAGACCACAAGCAGCACCAGAAAAACCTCCCCAAACAGAGGTTAAATGGAGAGAACAAGGAAGCAGCAGATGGGCCAAATGGTGTATTGGCTCTGCTAGGACCCCTTTTTTAGCAAGAAAATCCTGGGAGTAAACAAAAAAAAATATTGGAAAAGCCCACTATGAAGGAAACAGCCATGGGATAAGTAGCGCTTGCATAAAGGGCCATTAACAGTCTTGCTCTGCTCTGGCAGAGGTCCATGGCTTTCTTGCTTGAGTCTGTACACCTCATGTTGGGTCTTCTTCTTTTCCTGCTGCTTTCAAAGTTTCTAGCATTATTGCTTTTCCCAGTGACTTCTGTCTTCTCATAATGTTACCAAAATATGATAGCCTCAGTTCAGTAATTTTAGCTTCTAGGAACAGTTCAGGCTTGATTTGATCTAGAACCCACTTATTTGCCTTTTTGGTGGTTCATGGTATTACCTAGAAATGTATTGTCAGAGGCTTTCACAATCAGAATCAACTGGCTGTTGTGGGTTTTCCAGGCTGTGTGGCTGTGGTCTAGTAGTTTTAGTTCCTAATTTGCAACAGAGAGAAACATGAATTACTGGGGTCGATTATGCACAAGGTGCTTGCTTCGCGGTAAAGGCATGGTGGAGCCGCAGCAAGATTTCTTGTACAGGTGTATTTCACTGTGGCCCTGCTTTCACTTTCCACATGTACATATTTCCTCTAACCCCACCTTTACTTTCTAATTTCCCGCAGCAAGCGAGAGCACTTGTAGCATGAATTCTATTTTGCTTCTCAGCCAGTGCGACAGGGTTGGCAGTGGGCACAGTTTTGCCCCGTCGAGCTGCTTTGCACGCTTCCTGCTTCTCACAGTCATGGGGCTTCCCAGCCTGCTTTTCTCAGGGGGTGGCTCTGTTCAATCATAGAAAAACAAATGGAGCTGCTTTCTCTTTTGGCTCAAATCGCTCCCTGAATGAGTAAACGGCACACATGCAAATGGAAAAAAAGGAAAACGGGTTTATTTATAATGACTGCAACTTGATATAAATATTCTATGCAAAATCCACCCATGTTGGACTCTGCAGTGTCTGAGGCCTTGCAGTCTGTTCTCCCACCCTGAGTTGCAATAGGGTTCCTTCCACACCTCTTATCTTGTTGTCCCAGTCTTTCCCTTACTTCACATCTGAGCCAGGATACATATATGAGATTCAATTAACAATGCATTCATCTTTATCTGGACTGCAGGAACCACTGCTCAAGACAACTGTCTATGTATCCCTTCTTCCTGTAATAGATTAATAGTGTGGCAGAACTGAAAAATACCTCTCTTAATTTCCACCTCTAGCTATAAGAATACTGTGTCAGAATTTTTCGTCCCACTGCCATATTTAAGGCATCTCTGGTTCTAGATGGGGGTTTATACTCCCTCGGGAAAGAACAGGCCTATAAGTTGAAGGTGTTCCTGCCTCCTGCAGGATAATCAAGTAGCAGCTATAGCTAAGAAGGGCTTTTAACATTTTTGACTGTTTTAACCATCTGCACCTGTCCCTGGACAAAAAAGATCTGGCCACTGAGGTGCGTGCCCTGCTCACATCTAGATTAAATTAGTACAATGCGAGCTACATGGGGCATCCCTTGAAAAGTGTTCAGAAACTTCAGTTGGTACAGAATGCTGCAGCCAGGATGTTGACTGGAGTGAATCACAAAGGCCAGCTCACTCCAGTATTAGCTCATCAACAATGGCTCCCAATTTGTTCCTGGGCCCAATTCAATGTGTTGGTGTTGATCTTTAAAGTCCTATATTTTTGGGACTAGAGTTTGGGACCAGCATACTTTAAGGGTCACCTATTCCCATACAAACCTACTTAAACCTACAGCCATCTTTCATAGCCCTGCTTCAGGTGTACCCATATTCTGCGGATAGACATATGGCAATCCAAGAGACCCTTCATGGTTGTGGCACCAAAATTATGGAATTCCTTCCTGAGGAATATTTTATCACTGCCATCTGCCAATACAATTTTCTTTCATCAGCCGTTCTCTCAGTGATCCCTCTTTGCTGCCCTATATCTTAAGTGCTATCTCTGCCTTTTACATTTATATTTTTGTTCTAGTTTTAACTGATTTTACAGTCTTTTTTAATGCTCAGTTTTAATTGTTAGCTGCCTTGATGGCCCTGATTGATCAGAAAGGTGGGGATATACATTTTATAGATGACTAGCAGGCCCGGCCACGTGTTGCTGTGGCAATTGTCCTTCTCATCACACTCCGCAACCCACACAGATGTCCATACAGGTCCAATGATCCCCATCATAGCCTTTTGGGGTGGTCAAATTGAATCCCTCTTTCCCTTTTCAATGCACATCATTATATGGTGCTGTCTTGTTTTTTTAGTATAAGGTAACTGTTTCCATTCCACAACAGAACTGTCCAGAGCGCAAATCCCACTGTCCATGAGGCTGGTTGGCATGCACAATCCTGGCTTGGGTAAGGCAGAACTGGGGCAAGGAGGCTATCCCAGTCAGGCAGCAGAGGCAGGGTGGTGAGGCGCTCAGATCGAGGCCAGCTCCCTGGGTTCTTAAAAGGCCAGTTGCAAAAGAAGCGGAGCCGGTAGTGTTGGTTCACCCCCACCCCATGGATTTTCTTAGAAGAAAAAGGCAAACTCCAGCTTGCTTTTAGTAAAAGAGAGCTGTGGCGAATATGGGTGAGGAAGTGGGTAAGTGGCGGTTGGATGTGAGGGAGGTCAGAGTGAGGTGTGTGAGGATGAGCTGGATGTGTATTGTGTGGTAGCAGTAGGTGAGGCACAGAGAGTGAAAATTGCCTGCGTGTGAGGGGGGGAACCCCACCCAACATCTCACACGGCAAAGTGTGTATGTGTTTCACTTCCACTTGTATTACCTAACAGTATTACCTATTTACTGTTTTCACTGCTCATCTCTGACCATCTGAGCAAACATTCTAAGCCCTCATACCAACCCCTCAGGCCACAGACATGCTGCACGAACATTCTAAGGGTGACAGTTAAACACAGCCAGCTTCATGGACTGGTGCACCAGGAAAAAGACGTTTTACCTCAGGTATGGACTTTCGGTGATTTGAAGGTCTGATTACCTGCCTGCAACAGGGAGGGACGTCCTGTGAAAATTTGGGGGCGATCCATCTGTCAGCTTCTGAGGGAGACCATCAGGGACAAACACATGTTTAGATTTTTATATATATAGATAATAATAGTAATGACCTAACAAATTAGGTTAGCCATGAAACGAGAAGCCAGTCTCCTATCTATCCTTTCCACCTGCCCCCACGACAAATGTAATTTTCATTCTGTTATTTTCCTTTCTTTTAAACACAAACCACAGCTCCCCAGTCACAGAAAAAAACTGCAGTAAAAATGAAAAGGTAGAACACTACTTTTGAGTCTTAATAAAATACAGGTGTTTTACTGTAGGACTTTTTCCCCCCAAAGCCTCATACTGCTGTAAGCATGTATAAACAAGAGCAAAGTGCTGTGGAAAAATGTGCTATTGAATAATGAGAAAGTTTGAAAAAGCATCAGTGGGCTGTGCTAGAGGTTTATAAGGAATGCAGCAGTCCCTGGCTCAGATTTACCTTAAAGTTCACAGAGAGAAAAGTGTGCATAAATCTTACATGAACTGTTCCCCTGACAACACAAATTTAGCCTCCAGTGAATTATATGGGAGATTAACTCTTGACATTCCTCTCGCTGCATTCATGCCCTCTCTTTCTCTTTTGTTTGATTCTCCCCACGTCTCATTTTTTAAAAAAACAGATTATTTTTCCATCCCCTGCATGTGGCAAAACAAAAGGGAAACACACACATACTTAGACCTGTGGCTATCTGCACAATATTATCTTATTTTGTTTCACAGAAGCCTTGAATTTCCAATTCTGCCATACTCATCAAGAGTTTAAAATATTTTAATCCCTTTTATCCTTCTTTCAGCCAAATCTGAATGAAATTGTGAGTCCATTACACCAAATATCCTCTAGGGTTGCTGCTATAATGTGTTTGCCTAGTTATTGAGTGGCTGGCCCTTGTATCAGACTATATAGTGCCCCTGGATTCCCCCCAGGAAAGATCAAGGCTTCCAGAGAGAGCAGTGAGGCAAACAAGCACTGCCATTCCAGTACTATTTTAGGCCTCTTAAGGACCTACGAAAGGTGAAACAGGACTAGACTTTCTCATCTTCTAGTATATTCCATACAGGTTGAGTCTCAATACTGTGACCCTTACTGCATTTTATGATAATTTTCTGCCCACTGGAGTTCCCCTAATCCAGGCTCTACAGCCCATTAATTCTCCAGGTCCTTTTTGGATTGAAGGAAAGTGACAGGATACACTTCTGAGATTCACCATGTGACTTTGTGAAAATAGAACTCCTGCCTCCAAGGTTCAGCCTGTTCGTTGTCTTCCTGGGGTTACACTAAGGCTCTCTTCTTTAGGGTTTGGTGCTAGATATCATGTCATTGGGAGTCTTTTGGCCATCAGACTTTTCTGAATTGTCCCTAGCAGTTAAGTCTAAACACACTGTGACCCTGTAAATTGTCCTCATCTGGTTTGTGGGACTGGGATCAAAGAGGCACATTCCAGTTCCCTGCAGGAAGGAGATAGTTTTGAGGATGCCTATAATATCACATGGAGAGGTTGCTTGTCTCACTTAGTCCCTTGCAATTTGGAACCGCTGTTACCTTTATTGTGCAACAAATAACAGTTCATGTTTCAACTGTAAGAAAATTAACATGGTACACAATATCAGGTACCATCCAAAACTTGTGGGGAGTGATAAATTCATTGACAGTGCCCCCCTTTGATCTAGAATAGGGTGGAGGCCCCATATGTCTTTGGCATCATAAAGTGCTGGGAGTGGTAAACTGTCAAATTCTGTAGCATAGCCAAGTCAGATTATGGTGAGAACCCTCTCATGCAACCACATACTGGGGAAGGTGGAGGCACTGTGCATGTCAGAAGTCACTTTAAATTTGAGAATCCCTTTTTGGAAGCTGATAAATGCTTCAGTTGAGAGGTTGACTGGGACAATCATCCAGGATGATCATCTGGATTTCTGGGAGGACCACTGACTAGAAATGCAGTCAGAGATGTACCAGAGAGGCTTTCCAATGCCTCTGAAATTATTGCACCAGCATCTGGAGGGTTGTGGTCTGGCTGAGGATTAAGACTTCCTCTCCTTGTCAGTGGGAGCAGAGTGTGATGCAGAGTGTGATGCTCGTGTGTCTTTCCCAGAGCCGCTGTGAGAATAAGGAACTGGTGAAGGGATGTGTAGAGAGAACAGTATATTCCTCACTTTGCAATCTATAGAGATTCTCCATCTAGCAAGAAGCGGGGTGTAATGGATCTAGCAGCTGGCAGAGACAAAAGTGCCAGAATGTAAGGTGTTAAACCCTCACAGGGGGCAATTGTGAGTGATGGGCTGAAAGTGGGTGGAGTTAGAGCTTCAGAAAGGACTTGGAGCTTCAGAAAGGATTTGAGATGAGTTCAGCTCTGAGTTACAGAGATAGCAGACATGTTTTAGTGACTGGGAGAGACCTGTGGATTTGTCAGGAAGAGAGGGCTGGGAGAGAGAGAATCCCTATCTCTGACTTGAAAAATAATTTACTTCTAGGTTGAGAAGAATTCCTAGCCCAGGTTTTTGGAACAGACCTAATCAGTCTTCTTGACAGAGTGGGTAAAATTGAGGGAACTGACAGGATTGTGATAGCGAGGGACCAATTCTCTTATCATAAATAAAATCACGCTGGGTGAGGTAGAAAGATTTCCCATCCCTAATTCAATAGTATGCTGAGAGGTAATCATAAAATCTGAAAGAAGAAGAATGAAGGGAAGTAGATAGTTCCCAGATGGCATTGGGTATATGTCCCAATAACTATGATGGGAGTCCAGTACTAGGAGCCAATAGGCAAAGCTCTGGATAGTGTATCTCAGTAATAAGTCATATCCTAAACTGTCATGGTTGATATTGGTGAGTGTTGAATGGACCCACGGGCTTCTTCAGCGAGTCTTTCAGTTGGCTCCAGGGATTCCAGGAGAGCATGGCAATTTCTCCTGGATTGTCTGGAGAAAAATGCTTGGGTTCAACACAGTTTTGGTGCAGATCAAGTTGACCCTGAGGAGCACCCTTTACTGGATCTAAGATAGGGATTGCAGGCTGAATTACTGGTGGAGGCAGAAATAATGTGAATGAATGTTTCAGCTTTTTCCTCTTTTTCTTCAGGGTATGGAGATTTGCTCCTTCATTTTCACAAACTATTCAGTAGAGAGCTGTGGGTCAGTATGGCACCTGAGGTTTATGATGAAGACATCAATACAGATGTGATTGTTGATATTGGTGTCAATGGTACTATTGTCAATGCCGAATAGGCCAATGTTGATACAGTGATTGACTCTGATTTCTGTAATGAGCTGTGTTTAGTTATCTTGGACTTATATGCAGAGAAGCACTTAGGGTTGATTTCACCAATGACAAGAGTTTGCCTTATAAAGCCTAGGCAGTGCTTAGAGGTGCCAGTGTTATAGTCCTTCCCCAAGACAGAGGAGACAGTGACACCCCCTTACATGGACTGGTACCGTTATCCCACTCCAGATGGTGTGAAGTCAGTATGATGACTTATCTTGGAGGAGAAACTCTATCTCCTTCTGTGGGGCTTTGTTGGCTGGCCTGTTCCCACTCTTGTGAGAAATGCTGCCCAAAGGGATTGCCTGTTTCAGGAGCTTAATTAATAGAGACTAATATGGGGCAGGATGGAACTCATGGCAGTAGTCAACTTTACTGTGCTTTTACACCATTTTTTAAGGATGACTGTGGTTAATTTTTTTAAATTACAGGAATAACCACTAAGTTGATAATTGTAACCCTTCCCTGTATACCCTGCCTTATGAAATATTGGATTTCATATTGTTTCTCATGCTATGTGCTGCAAAATACCAGTTTCCTTGTTTGTATGGGTGGATAGCAGAGTGTCCAAGCTGAAAGCAAGCCTAAGGCAAAACAATTTGTGTGCAAATCTATGAGTTACTCCAGGCAACTATCTGGATGTCTCATAACAAGGACATGCATCTTTGATTATCTCACCCTACCAGAGTGCACCGTTAGCATAATGGAGTCTGTAGAACTCCTGAACACCGCACCTCGCTAAGCTGTTTCTTTGGAAGTCCCTGATACTGTACCTTTGAGAAAACATTTCTCAAACAATACAATCTCCCTAACAACAAGATCCCGTCCTAAATCACTCAAGCCTCAGCTAAATTTAAATACTTAAGGCAGAGACTTTAGGAACTACCTCTGCATAAAGCCTTTCAGAGCTACTGATGTAATCTTGGACCAATTGGACCCATTGTCCCGGGAAGTAGATCAATAGATAGAGCTGCTAATTAGCTCAGCCCTGCAACCAGCATAGAGGCAAGAAACGAAACCTAATGCAAAGGGTCTCTTTTCCCACCAAACTAGCGATCCACCCTATAAAAGTCCTGCATACCTTAAGCTCATTGCTCATTGCTAACCTGAACCTCCCTTGGTCTTGTTGGTGTGAGACACGAATTCGTCCTTCGCCGGGATTCAGATGCTGGTCATTTGAATCCTTGCCTTCTATAAGATCTTCTTCAGCTGAATTTAGGTAACGTATGATCCCCGCTTCCCCAACTCCCTGCGCTATCATCCAACCTTTCTGCTCCTCCCTGTTTATATACTAGGAACTGTGTGTATGTGCCTTGACTTCTTGCTGTATGATTGCTTGCAAACCAAAACTTATATAAAATATTTAAACTACAATTTGGTCTTTTGTGAATTCTCTGCAGATACTTTTCAAGCCGTTTCTGATATACATAGTCTAAAAAGATCCCCTCCCAGCCGAGTAATTCCCCATTGCTCTATAAAAATATAGTTCATAACTGTTAAGCTGGGTAACATAATACTAATGAACAATGTTTTTTTCCTGTAATTTTGGATTACTTGTTCCCCAACTCTTGTTATTTTTTTTGTTTTTCTCTTAATATCCCACCCTCCCCGGCCAAGACTGGGCTCAAGGCAACTCATGTACATGTTTAAAACAGTCAAATCAATCCATGTTAATAAATTAGTAAATGAAAACATGCCAATATACAATTAATACACTAATGGCAGTTTAAACATCTCACTTACATCTTACTCCCACTCCCACACCAGTTCTAAATCTTATGGGTGAGAGAAGAGATGGTGCAAACTCAGAGACCAAGATGTTGCACTTTCAGACCACCATGGACCAACTGCCTCTCAAGGCTCAACTAAGCATGATGGCTAGAAATCTGTGAAGGACCTCCTGATGTTTTTCAAGCTGCAAATGGAAATCATGGACTGAGATTAAGATTGGGACTGCACCATTGGCACTGTCCCAAACATCTCCCGAGGCAGAAATTTGCTGTGCAGGATTCCCTGCAAGGTTAATAATCCTGGGCTGGTTATGATTGAGAGAATTAAAGCAACAGTGGAATCACACATACCACTGTGGTCCTGATCCATGTTTGGGCCTCTACAGTTGCTATTTTCAGTTTAAAACATAGTTTCCTAACTATAGTCGATTCAAAAAAGAAAGTAGATACGCACCAGTTTGGTTTGCTTTGGGACCTTTTGAGTGCGGCTTCATGGTCCCCACTGCAGCTTCTGCCCCCTTGGTCCCATAAATGCAGCAGCCACACAGGACTCCCCACTGTCAGTGGATCAAACACGCGATCCACTCAGGGGCTGTCCTGATTGGCTGCTGCGTTGTGCTGGGGCGGGAATTTTTTTTATTTTCAAAAGGACGGATCCACATCTCCGCGAGCATGTGCAGAACGACCCTATGCAGGAACAGATCCATGTCTCTGTGAGCATGCGTGGGAATGTTTTTAAGTGAATGCAAGGTAGACACAAACACACTCCCCCACCCCCCTCCCCACAACCACAAAAGGGTTAAAATTTTCAGAATTGGGGATTTATGCCTGAAATCATGATTGTGGCGCAAAACGGAATTGATTTTCTCCATCATTTCTCCAAAATAAAATAAAAACTTCCTCATCCCTGGGAGGGCTCAAACAAACAACCTTCTGTACACCAAGGTGTAGATCCAACCAGGGTTCGAAATGACGCGCGCTGAGGGGTGGGAGGAGTGACAGAATCTGGGTGAAAGCGTTGCCGCTGCTGGTGTAGTGGAGAGTGCTGCAGGACCCCGGGATATTTGCCGTGAGGAGCGCGCATCTAATAGTGAGTGGAGAATCAACCTATAAGGGAAGGTTACATGGAGGTAAAATAAGAAATTCTTTCTTTCCTGTTACACTTCTACATTACTGTATGTTTGGTTACAACTTGCTACCTATCTGCTGTCTCACATGATGTCGTCTACCTCGTGTCTCCTCTCTGGTGTTGTGTCTGCTCAAACAAAGAAACAAAGTTAACTTTATAACTTCAGATGTACGTGTTCACTAACATGTAAGCAATGGCTATCTGACTGATCAATAGCTAATCAATAGATCAAGTCATAAACAGTGACTTCAGCAACTTGTTTACATACAAACAGTTAACCCTTTTATAACTGAGCTGTACCAACATCTGTACTAGAGCAGGGGATTTCTAAAAATATATTGTCTCAAGCAAACACTATTTCCTAAGCATTCTACTCTATAAAGTTTTTTTTTAAAATGTATGGCCAAAACAGATGTTTGGACAGTGTTCTGTCCTGCAGTAAGGTTGTGAATGGCTGAAGCAACTTACCAGGATGAATGTGGCAGTCTTTTACTCTGGAACAGAGCTGCAGGCAAATAACCAGATGGATCTAAACTAACACAGGTTTGTTTACCCATCTTTTTCTGTGGAAGAACTGTGGGAGACTTCATGAACATTTAATTGAAGTTTTGTTGCCATGTTTAACCCATGTTGCTTGAATGCTTGATTCACAAACTGTTGTGCTTCCTTAAAACCACAATAGGATCACCAAAGTGAAGACAAGGGGGTCCCAGGAACAGCCTAGTATATACAAATACTTTAAAAAAAAACCTTAGCAAAGGAAGAATACGTTTCCTGGAATATAGGACTCAAAGGTTACAAGGTCACAGATACTGAGCTGCTCATGCGTATCATCTATTCTCTCTGTGTACATGCTTGCTCTGGGGAGGACAAAGATGTTAGGACTATAGGATTTGCTTTCTCTTTTCTCACCCCTTCTTCGCCCTTGTACTGAAAAGACTATTGAAAATTTCTTTTAAGTTGGAATGGACACATGGTGAATTGAACCAATACACAAGTCTGAGATTCTGCAAGCAAGCATAATGTTTTTTGTCTGCTGCCTTTTAGTGAACACATCTTCAATACACTTGCAAGCCAGCTCTTGATCTAAAATTATTAAATCATAATTCTTCTACAAAGAGAAATTTGGCTGGCAGAATAAAATTTAAACATGTACCGGTAACAATAATCATAAGTATTTTCAAATGGGAATACCTGATTCCTCTGATGGTATACACATGGTATATCAAGGACACGTTCATTTGGTTTGCAGCGTGTCACCCCTTTCTTTCAAGTGGAGCACATCAGATAATGTACGCTCCCCCTTGTAGTCTTCTTTATTTTGTCCCATATTGGCTAAAGAGAACAAATCATAGAGTCATAAAAAACCAAACAGCTAATATGAGAGATGAGGAGGAATCCACGCTTAGTCTGCCCAAGACAACTTATCCCAGCATACTCTGCAGCAAAACTGTGCCATACACAGAGGAACAGACCCTGAAAACTGCATCGCCTCCAGCAAATTATGCTTTCTTTTTTAAACATAACTCAGCTTTGGAGTTTATCACTTTTGCTGTATTCCGTAGCATCTGTTGGCATTGGCAGTAAGGAAGGATAAGTGAATATGGAATAGCTCCTTGCAGGGTTTGTACTGGCCATTTAGATGGTCAGGACTGTTGGTTCTAGGATTCCCATTACACAAAAGGACTCATGTGGTAATAGATTCTGGGTCTGTTCACCCAGATCCACATGACCCTTGAGTCTCCATGAGTTCTCTAATCTTGTACTCGCTAGAACGATTATTAAAGCTGAGGAGAGGGAAAAGTGAAGGCATTCTCCAAATCTATGTTTGGTTTGCTGACTTGAACCATTATAAATATGTGATAGGGTATGGTTGTGGCAAAAAGGACTACAGTGGCCTTAATCTCTACCAGAAATTGTCATTGAATTTCCGTCCATAGAATGTGACTTTGTCATCTTCCTTTTCCCACTGCAAGCCAAAATGACCTTCAAGATGCTGCTTCTTGGGAACAGGGGACTCCCAGGAACAGCATGTGTGAAGCGTCATGGCGCTTCAGCGGGATAGGGGAACTGGCCAAAATCAACCTCCCTTTAATTGTTGGAATTTCTCCACTGGGTCCAAGCCAATCTCTGGCCAAACAGATAAGGGATGAGAACTTTCATTGCTACCCATCATAGGCATTTGTCAAGGACAAACAACACAAATATGAAAGTCTATTATTTCCAGAAACATTTCATTCAATCAGGCTGGATTTATTCTCAACAGGCTTCTAACCAGCAGTATATGAACAATGTTTTTTAAAAACATTCAGTATGGTAAATCAAAACAAATTCCAAGCATTATTTAATCATTAGATACTGAAAAAGTTTTGACAGGTTGGAGAAGAGTTATCTTTTAAGATGCCTGGATTCTTTTGGGTTTGGTAACATATTTAAGGAATGGATAAATACAATATATTAATTGTCTTCTGCAAAATTAATAGTTAGTGGAGAACTTACTGAGAAAACTGATTTATGTCATACAACTAAGCAATATGGTCCATCGTCCATTGTTCATTATCTTATTAGAATCTGTAGCCCAGTCAAAACACTTAGATCCAGATCAATTTGCATGATTATGAATACGATAAATTTATTTGCTAATGATGTACAGGTTTGTTTGACAGATCCAGAAAACTCTTTCAAAGAACTAATTATGGTATTCAATGATTATAGAGAGGTTTCTGGATATCAGATAAATTTAGAAAAAAAGTTTACATTTTATGAGAATGTCATACATTAGGAAGGTGATTCTGTTTTTTAAACTGTTGTAGTCAACAACAGAGCAATAAGGTATTTGGAAGCTAGTGTCCTAAGGAATATAAGGATCTAGTGAGTTTGAATTCTGATCTTGTGTTGGCAAAAAATAAATCAGGGATTTGAAAAAATTATAAATCAACCAATGAAATGAAGATGATAGTAAAGCCAAGACTTACATTCTTGTTTAATAATAGCCTAGGATATGTCTCATTTAAAACTCTGAAGAGTGTCAAGAGCTAATAAACATATACTTGGAATGATAAAAAAGCAAGGATTAAAATGAAATCAGTTCAGTGAGCTTGAAAACAAGATTGCTGTGGAGTCTCAAATATTAGGTGGTGGGTTCCCACTGGAAGTCTTCAAGCAGCACCTGGATGAACAATTGTCAGGAAAGCTTTAAGCTGATCCTGCATTGAGCAGGGGGTTGGACCAGATGGCCTGTGTGGCCCCTTCCAACTCTAGGGCCCCTTCCGCACACGCAAAATAATGCGTTTTCAAACCACTTTCACAACTGTTTGCAAGTGGATTTTGCTATTCCGCACAGCTTCAAAGAGCACTGAAAGCAGTTTGAAAGTGCATTATTCTGCATGTGCGGAATGAGCCTATGATTCTATGCATGACAGTTCAAACTATTAGGGGCTCTTCATTTTCACCATCCTGTTGTAATTCTTACATGTTGTGTAAAGGATGGGGGGCAGTTATGACAAGAACATGATTTACTTGCAATGTTATGGTTATTGATGTTGTTGTTATTATGTTGTTGTGCACCGCCCTGAGCCTTTTGGGGGAGGGCGGTATATAAATTAAATATACCATACCATACCATACATCACTGTAAAATTATTATGGGTTTGGGATTGGTTGAGACCAAAGATGATGAATCTCTATTAACAACTGAGAGTGCTTTTGTTAAGATACCCCTATATGCTCAAGGATGATTTAAGAGTATAGAAAGTGGGGACTCTACAAAGGTAATAATTGAATAATAAACAGCTTAATTAGTAGTCAGATATATTGTCAAAGGCTTTCACGGCCGGAATCACTGGGGTGCTGTGTGGTTTCCGGGCTGTATGGCCGTGTTCTAGCAGCATTCTCTCCTGACGTTTCGCCTGCATCTGTGAAGCCTCAGATCCTCTGAAGATGCCAGCCACAGATGCAGGCGAAACGTCAGGAGAGAATGCTGCTAGAACACAGCCATACAGCCCGGAAACCACACAGCACCCCAGTAGTCAGATAGTTCCAGACACTCCAACCTGAGCATCAGCAGTGACAGAAAGGGATGTAATAATAAATCAAGTGCAAACAGGATGGAAATGAGGTTTAGCTTGTAACGGGAATTTGATTTAGGATAATACAGTCACATCTTATGAAGGAATAAGACTAGCAAGCAGGAATGCAACTACCTTTTATTATTTACAAGTGAAAAGTTTCTTGGGCCCATTACTCATGGAATACTAACCTTAGGCCTTTTAGCTGTGCACTGGGGCTGAAGTGTGATCTCCTCGTGTTTCTCTGTTCACATGTGAGGAGGCAGCCCAGTACTCCTTGCAGCTAGTCTCAACAGGCCTCTGTTTCCTGCCCCTCTTAAAGGCACAGATCTGATAACACTCAGTAGTCCCAATACTATAGAGCTGATATTATTTCCCCTCCACCTTCCCTTCCACAGACTTTCTCTCCCCCACCCTCCCCCATCCTCTCTTGCTGCTGCCCTGGGAGAGAGACTTGTTTTTAAAAAGAGGCTTGTCTGAAAAAAAGTTTTTAAAAGCCCACCCGTTCATTAGGGAGAGCAGAAGCAGAGCGGGGGAAGTTAGCTGGAGCCGGAAACAGACCCTGCTTGAGCTGTTTTTTTGGAAAAGCCAACTATCATATTGATACATTGGTATATCGATATGAGTGTTTAGAGAACAAGGAAGAAGCCAGCATCATGGAAGGAGGGGGGTGAGGAAGAGGGCATGGAAGGCAGGGCAAAGAGTTGAAAGAATTGAGCTAGGCAGGCTGGCCATGGGACGAGGGAAGAGGTCTGAGGCAAAGCTGTGCTCACTGGAAAATCTCCTGTTCTGGCAGCGAAGGAAAATTAACTTTGTGCTAAAAGTGGTCTCACTTGCCGTAGAAAGACTAGAAAGTGAAAGTGGGGTTCAGAGGCGTATGGAGGGGGAAATGGCGCCTGGAGACAAGCCTTCTCTGGGTGCCCCCCCATGCACCTGGGAGGTGGGACTCAGGGGCAGGGCCCAACCCCACCTTCCACACCACTCCCCTGCTTCTGCCCTCTCTAGAGCCTGGAGAGAGCAGAAGCCCCTGTCAGCCTCCGGAGATGTGCTTTTAAAAGCACAGAGGCTGGGGGGGTGGGTCCCCTCCCTCCCAGGGGCAGGGTCACTGCCAGCCTACAGAGATGTGCTTTTAAAAGCACAGAGGGTGGGGCCTGGGGTGGGACCAACCCCTAGGCCAAAGGTAGGGAACCTGCGGCTCTCCAGATGTTCAGGAACTACAATTCCCATCAGCCCCTACCAGCATGGCCCCCGCCCTCAGCCTATATGCTTTTAAAAGCATGTCTCCGGAGGCTGGCAGTGGCTTCTGCTCTCCCCAAGGCCTGGGAAGGGCAGAATCCGGCTTGGCGTCTTTGGGCTCCCTTGCCCCCCCCCCAAGTTGTCACTCCCACAATGTGGGTGGGGTCGAGGGAGTCTGAAGACCACGTGTTCATGTTCGGGCTTCCTTGGCCTTGCCCACATCGATGATGATGTGGGCGGGGCTGAGGGATCTCAAAGACAACTTCCTGCTGACTCGTCATCTTCCCGAAGGCATCTGGTCATGTGTGGGGCCAATTTTGCGCCCCCCCCCCCACATGACCAGATTAGTTGCTCCTGGGGACAGGAATTACCCCTTTTCTCCAGGCAGATACGCCACTGGTGGGGCTTGTGGAAATATGTCAGTACAAGAAATCTTGCTGTGACAGACATTTGCCCCCATCGCACAGCAGATACCTTGTGCATAATTTGCCCCGGTCTTCTTTTTAAACAGGAGTAAAATGAAGCAGAATTTTAGGAATTAGTGGTTGCAAATAATAGGGCAGTGGGTTCTCAACCTGTGGGTCGGGACCCCTTTGTGAGTCGAACGACCCTTTCACAGGGGTCGCTTAAGACTCTCTGCATCGGTGTTCTCCATCTGTAAATGGATAAATGTTAGGGGGGTCACCACAACATGAGGAACTGTATTAAAGGGTTGCGGCATTAGGAAGGTTGAGAACCACTGTAATAGGGGTTATTATTTGACCTGTATATCCTGCTGTTAGAACTGGAGGCGGAAGTTAAAAGCCATCGGTTCAGATGGCAAAAGTGTGTAAATTTCAGGATGGAACTGTGTTGGTCTGCAGTAGAAGAACTAGATTAGAGTTCAGTAGCGTCTTAGAGACACACAAGATTTCTCGAGTATAAGCTTTTGAGAGTCAGAGCTCCCTATCTGACTAAGGACGCTTTGACTTTTGAAAACGTAGACCCCCAAACTGTGTTTAAGTTATTCACTGAATCAAGATGTTTGGCATCACTATATATACTTGGAGGAGTCTTTGTTCTTAAGTCCGTTTGCAATTAACATAGAATTGTTTTTAAATGGTTCAGCAGTGACTCTTATCACCTTGCAGATTATTGGAAATGTATTGCTATTCATTGGAAATGTATTGCTATTCAATACATGTTGGTATTGTTCTAAAGATAGGGCTGGTTTCTTTTTCACATGTGGTGGGCCTGCAAACATGCACAGATATGTTGGGAAAGGATGGTAGACATGGTGGCTGAAGTTTTGGGAACAGTATTCCTTCAAGCCCCGAGACTCTTTTATTAAAATATGTTAAAATCCTGACCCAGATAGCCCAAGCTAGCCTGCTCTCCTCAGATCTTAGAAGCTAAGCAGTCACACACTCTCAGCCCTGACCCTGGCAAGTATTTCCATGAGAAGGCAGTGACATGGAGGCAAGCAATGGCAAATCACCTCCAAACGCCTCTTGCCTTGAAAAGGGGTCACCATAGGTCAGCTGTGACTCAACAGCAAAAAATAATAACAATAAAGCCATCGGACCCAAAAGTGGTAAAAACTTGTGAACCACCCTGAGGCTAGTGCTGGCCAATTACTGGAAAACAAAACATGTTCAAATAATGTAGACTGGTTTTTTAAAACATGGAATGTGGTAAAAGTTGGTTAGACTTAATAAGAAAATAAATAAGAAAATAAAAAATGGGGAAATTTAGTGGATTTCAGTATTATATTATATTTAAATGAAAATCTGCAAGGGTTAGGGTAAGTATAGATATCTGTTGTAGTAAGCATTATTGTAGGATACATTGAATGTACTACTCTGTTTCATACTATTTTACTGTTCTTGTTACTTTTTGTTTTCTGTTCTTGTTACATAATTGGATTTTAAACATTTGCTTCCATATCACAGGTGTCTACCGTGTTTCCCCGAAAATAAGACAGTGTCTTATATTAATTTTTGCTCCCAAAGATGCGCTATGTCTTATTTTCAGGGGATGTCTTATTTTTCTGTGTTCTGTTCGTCAAGCATGCTTCCAAACAAAAACTTTGCTATGTCTTACTTTCAGGGGATGCCTTATATTTCGCACTTCAGCAAAACCTCTACTATGTCTTATTTTCAGGGGATGTCTTATATTCAGGGAAACAGGGTAGGAGAAAGTAACTCATGACCTTTAGGATATAAATGGCTGGGCTAAATGAATTACTGTGTTCCTTGTTTTGATTTCTCTTGTTTTTAGGGGCATGGCACTAGGCAGTTCTTTTCGAACAGAGCTTCTGGTGTTTACAGGGTGTTTCTTACTCATTCATTCCTTAATGCAGTGGGTGGATCTCTTGTTTCTTTTGCCTTCCAGGCAGCTTCCTCCCAATACTCCCAGGGCCTGGCTCCAAATTGCTGCGGATTACTCAGGCCAATGGTGTTTGCGGCTTGCAAGGCTCTGTGTCTTCAGGGGTTGGTAGAGATAAGAGCCACAGAGGAGGAGTGGGCGGATAGCTCGTTACTGCAGCTGCCCAAGGGCTGAGGGGGAGAGGCAGGGAACATTACTTTCAATCCATTCAGACACTCTGCTATTTCCTTCTTTGCTCTTGCAGTGCTCCACCTGCTTTTACTTAACCATTTCCTGATTTGGGCTTCCAGTTGCTCTAACATCTGTAGTTATGAAAACTTTTGAAAGGCTAGTGATGTATCATTTGAAAACCATCACGGATCCACTGTTGGACCCCTTGCAATTTGCATACCGAGCAAATAGATCGATGATGCTGTTAATATGGCTTTGCACTATATTCTACAGCATCTTGAATCGCCAAAGACCTATGCAAGGGTCCTCTTTGTTGACTTTAGTTCAGCATTCAATACTATCATACCGGACATTCTTCTAACCAAACTAAATCAGCTAGCAGTACCTGAGCATATTTGTAAGTGGATCGCAAGCTTCCTAACAGATAGGAAACAGCGGGTGAGGCTAGGAAAAATTACATCAGACACCTGTAAAATGAGCACAGGGGCCCCCCAAGGCTGTGTACTTTCACCACTTCTCTTCTCTCTGTATACCAATGACTGCATCTCAAACTATCCATCTGTTAAAATACTGAAGTTTGCAGAGGATACAACAGTGATTGGTCTCATTCGAGACAACGATGAAACCGCATACAGACGGGAGGTTGAACAACTAGCCTCGTGGTGCCACTGGAACAATCTAGAACTGAACACACTTAAAACCGAAGAAATGGTGGTAGATTTCAGGAGAAACCCTCCCATCCTACCTCCTCTCACAATACTAGACAACACAGTATCAACAGTAGAGACCTTTAAATTTCTAGGCTCCATCATATCTCATGACCTAAAATGGTCACCTAACATCAAAAATGTCATCAAAAAGCACAACAAAGAATGTTCTTTCTGCGCCAACTCAGGAAGCTCAAACTGCCCAAGGAGCTGCTGATACAGTTCTACAGAGGAATCATTGAGTCTGTCATCTGCATCTCTATAACTGTGTGGTTTGGTTCTGCAACCCAACAAGATCGACACAGACTTCAGAGAATAATCAGAACTGCAGAAAAAACAATTGCTGCTAACCTGCCTTCCATTGAGGACCTGTATACTGCACGGGTCAAACAAGGGCTGTGAAAATATTTACTGACCCCTCGCATCCTGGACATAAACTGTTTCAACTCTTACCCTCTAAACGTCGCTACAGAGCACTGCACACCAAGACAACTAGACATAAGAACAGTTTTTTCCTGAATGCCATCACTCTGTTAAACAAATAATTTCCTCGATAATGTTAAACTATTTATTATATATTTATTATATAATTACTGCACTACTTTTTTTCATCATTCTTATTACCCATCTCCTCCCGCTTATGACTATAGCCTGTGCTGACATTACATTTTATTTCATTTTATTTCATTTTATTTTATGATTTTACATTTTATGGTTTCGTTACTATTGATTGTTTCCTGATTGCTTACTAGACCTATATGACAATCATTAAGTGTTGTACCTTATGATTCTTGACAAATGTATTTTTCTTTTATGTACACTGAGAGCATATGCACCGGAGACAAATTCCTTGTGTGTCCAATCACACTTGGCCAATAAAGATTCTATTCTATTCTATTCTATTCTATTCTATTCAGAAAGCCTCTGCTGCAGACACTAGACTCTCAGAGAAACCTTGTTCAGGACTGGTATGGTTATGGGAGAATGCAAGGAGCTAGCTTGTCAGTTCATCCAGCCAGGCACATGCCACATTCTTCTTTAACGCAAGTGCTTTCAAGTAGCAGACACATTCCAAAGGAGGAATTGCCCAGGGACTGTTGGACAAAACCATCATCTTCTTCTTCTTCTTCTTCTTCTTCTTCTTCTTCTTCTTCTTCTTCTTCTTCTTCTTCTTCTTCTTCTTCTTCTTCTTCTTCTTCTTCTTCTTCTTCTTCTTCTTCTTCTTCTTCTTCTTCTTCTTCTTCTTCTTCTTCTTCTTCTTCTTCTTCTTCTTCTTCTTCTTCTTCTTCTTCTTCTTCTTCTTCTTCTTCTTCTGCTTGTGTGTCTGTTTTAGCGGAAAATTAGAAGCTGCAGTTGCCAGTTGCTCAATCAAGGCAATGCCTGCTATTGAAGAGCAAAAGGGACTTTCTGGCCCAGCTTTTTTGTTGGCAACCTATTCTCTTGCCTGCCTGGAGGGACCCTGCTGTAGCTCCTCTTTAAAAGGAACTTTGAGGCAACAGTGGGAACTGTACCACTGCTGCCTGTGAGCTCTTCACTTAGTAGAGAGTGTCTCTGCTTTAGCACCTGGCTACTCTGCCCAAGTACAACGTGGAATGCAGCCTAAGGTATCTCCATATTTATTATGCCACTCCCCAATTACTACCACACTCCATGTGCATAGTAGAAATGGCTCTGTGTTTTGTGTTATTCTGGGACAATGGGTCTGTCCCCTGGAATGTTGCTTTTTCATTTCCAAGAACTTCAATATTGAATTTATGGCTATTAATAATCTAGTTATAAATTAATGCATTTTCCATCATATTAAGCTAATTTAGCATACTGCAGAAAAACAATGAACGAATGATTAGGATCTGATGCCAAAAGGGTGAAAACAATGTCCAAGCAAGCTCCAAACAATACTGCGAGGGGAGGGGAGGGGGGGGGCTAATGTGGACACTCAGACGTGCTGGAATATAGAAAGCTTATGCTATAGAAATAGCATGATTATAACTATTTTTATTAGAAACATTTAAAAGTCCTGCAATGAATGATCTCTCACTAATGGAGACAAAGCTATGCAGGGGCATATACCGCATATACTAGTGTATAAGTCAACCCGCATATAAATCGATGCACCTAATTTTACCACAAAAAACTGGGAAAACATATTGACTCGCGTATAAGTTGAGGGTGGGAAATGCAGCAGCTACTGGTAAATTTCAAAAATAAAAATAGATACCAATAAAATTGCACCAATTGAGGCATCAGTAGGTTAAATGTTTTTGAATATAACTTTAACTTTAAAACAATAACTTTAAAAGTACAAATACCTTAGCTTTTTGTAAGGAAGTGTTTTAAACAATGGATCTTACAATAAAAACTGGAATGAACATGCCTGTTCACTGTGACTCAAAACTACTCTGCTTTTTAAAAGAATAGTTCATTATTTTTAGTGTACATATTTTTAAAATTGCACATGGCAGGTGTCATTTTAGAAGGGATATTCACACAACCTGTCAGAGGAGGAACGTTTATGTTAGCAGTACCAACATTTCAGAGTATCTTTAGGAGACCCTCCTGATGATAACATCCAGGTTTGGTGAAGTTTGGTTCAGGGGGTCCAAAGTTATGGACCCTCAGATATGATCCATCTGCTATTAGCTTCCATTGGAAACAATGGGGGATGGGAGCACCCATTTTGGGGATCCATAACTTTGGACTCCCTGAACCAAACATCACCAAACCTGGCTGGTATCAACAAGAGATTATCCTGATGATACCACCCAGGATTAGTGAAGTTTGGTTCAAGGGGTCCAAAGTTATGGACCCTCAAAAGAGTAGCCCCATCTACTATTAGCTCCCATTGGAAACAATGGGGGATGGGGCACCCCCTTTGGGCGTCCATAATTTTGGACCCACTGAACCAAACTTTACCAAACTTGGCTGGTATCATCAGGAGTGTCACTGCTAGCCTAAAAACTGCACCCCCTGACGGCCAACAAAGTAAAAACCCTAATATATTTCTTAAAATACAGCTGACTCGTGTATAAGTTGAGGGGGGCTTTTTCAGCACAAAAATGTGCTGAAAAACTCGACTTATACACGAGTATATACAGTACATGTTTTCTCTCTAAACCAAAGCAATGTTGATGTCATGTCATTTCTTTTCTGATGCTTTATTTATACATTTCTATGCAGGGCAGGTTTAGGGGGCAGATAATGTTAATCTTTATTTTATAGACCTGTGTCCCATGCATACTGCAGAGGCTAACCCTTGCCAAACCCTTGCATTTTTGTACAAATATGTGCAAGATAAGATAAATTATGGGCACAGAAAGCTCACAGAAACTTGGAAGAATCTTTTGGTTTGCAAAACTGTACACAAAGCTTCAAGAAACACAAAATGAGCATGAAAAGGCTAACTGCAGGCACCACAGTTTAATTTTCAAAGTGAGTCCCAAAACATTCTGTAGGTTCCAGTGCTTTAGGCTCCTCAGGAACTGAATCAGTGAAATAAATACACTGATTCATCTGGTGTGGATAACATCTAGCACTTGATGAACATAAAAAATCTCTCTTCTTCCATATGATAAATTGGACCAAAAACTATTTATTATATCACAACTAGATTCTATTGCTCATGTACATTTTCCAAGACAATCTGTTGGATTTTATGTTAACCAAATTAAAATCTGTATGATCCATTTCCCCTAAAATTATAATATCCAAGAGCAATTGGCAACACTCTTTATTAAGAGTGGATGCTTTGTGCATACTTTAACAGGTAAGGTTTCATATGACTGTGTATGGAAATACTTCAGACAACTGCTAGACTCCATACTGTGTGATGATTGCATTACTTTGAGTGTTTTTCTCATCCGAGTTAGTATGCCATTAAATTATCACTAAACATTCTTAGTATATTTCAGTTATTTTCTAAGCTTTTTAATCTACTCCCTGCAGTGTGGACAGCAGCAGAGGATCTGTAAGAATTCACGTCCTATGTACTTGATGGAAACAGAATTGAAAAGATATATTTAGGTGTGTGATCCCTTATTACCAGAAAGTGTGTCTCAATACCATAACAAAGTGGATGAGAGAGGTCTCTCTTTCCATTCCATTGTATGTATACACTTATTACATCTATAGTCCAGACACATGTGCACTTTATACTTGTCAGTGTGAAAGTAGTTTACCTTCTCACAAAGCCCCAATCCAAACTATAATAGTGTGAGCATTAGAGACAAGATTCTCTTTCTGCAATCTGTCATTGCTGTGCTAAAGTAATCGATGGCTTTGATTCTGTTCTCATCTGAAAGAAATGTACCCAGTCTGGGCAGTGACACACACCACATACCTTAGCTGGAATCTAACACCTAAAGATGGCACAGAGGCGTGGAGGTGCAAGAGGTTAGATTGTGTTTTCTTGAAGACTTTAGGAAAAGATTATTTAACACATAACGGGCAAACAAACAGAGATTATAAAATCCCTTTGCAGGAGGGAGAGGGGTAAATTTTGGCTGATTCCATCAGAGATAACTTGCAGGAGGGAGTTCTCACATCAAGCACCATCTTGGATGGCAGCCATATCCACTTGGAGTACAAAAAGTCAGGCTGCCCAGACAAAGACTCCCAGATAATGGAAAGCTTTAAGGACATCGTAACCTCTAAATCAAGGATCCCCAGTTTGGTATCTGTGGGCACCACGGCGACCAACAACAACTTTCCTGGCACCAACAAAGTGTTTTTAAAAGTGGGTGGGGCTTTTGCCCAGCAGGGCTTCTGATAAGTGGTATGTATGTAAGAAAATATTTTAAAACAGACTCAGTTTGAAAGGCATCCCTCAGTAAAACAAAGATATCTTCCTGAAATAGGCTGAAAAGGATTGTTGTTGGAGCTGGAGTGGCACCCATTCGCTAATGTCAGGAGGATGTTATCTATGTGTAAAGGATTCAATGGTGTTGATGGTGAAGTAACCTTGAGTGCATTCCACAGCCCGGGCGATGGGCCAGATGCATCGGCGGAGACTTTATCTTTGCGCGGGAGATGAAGTCTCCGTTCCCATGGGAATCAGGAAGGGGGGATGGGGTGAATGGTATTATAACCTGTGCTTCTGGCGGGAAGTGTCATTCCTGCCACTGCGTGTACTTGAGCTTTCTAAGATGTCTTAATAAATGGACTTTCACTACCAAAGCCTTTTATTTCTGCGTCTATGGAATTCCTTACACTATGTGATTGAGATGCATTCCCAATTCAATGTAACTGCTTAAGGCAACAAGTCAATACTGATAGAAAGATATATGTAACCAGCCTGCTATATGTAACCACTGCCATCTGTGCATTCTTTCCTTGATCTTTACTTTATGGCTTCACATGCTTTGTAGACAACTAGGGTTTCTCTGGTACCTCTGTCCTATGAGAAAAGAATTATCTCATGGGTCAGGAAACCAGGTGGCTCTCTCTTGCTATCTGCCGCTGACCTTGGAATGCCTCAGCTACAAAGACTGTTTTTCACAAACTCTTGGGAAAACGGGAGGGGGGCTTTCAGTGGGGAATCAAGGGGACTGTGAATGCCAGTTTTGTTAGAACTGGCTATGCCAAGTCTGGTGCTTCGATACCTCATCTATTGAT
This sequence comes from Sphaerodactylus townsendi, assembly GCF_021028975.2. Classification (NCBI taxonomy): domain Eukaryota; kingdom Metazoa; phylum Chordata; class Lepidosauria; order Squamata; family Sphaerodactylidae; genus Sphaerodactylus; species Sphaerodactylus townsendi. The sequence continues at coordinate 119,039,654 of NC_059426.1, forward strand.
GCTACTGATCAATACTTCAGAGTCTGTTTATTGGCTTAAGGTTCCAAGACCTAACCCCTGACATTTTATCATTGCCTCTGCATCCTGTGCTTGCCATTTGGTGGATATTCCCCCTGCTGTGTATCAGAATTTGAAAGGAGCTTGCATGCTAGAAAATGTTGGGGGTCCCTGTCACTTCCTTAGAATAAGATTAACTAGGGCATGTATAGACAGGAGAGACAGAGGAACATGTTCTGTTTCCCGGTGCAGATGATAATGATTTTTATGTCAGTGTCACTTAAATAAGATTTTTAAATGCTGCCAGAGAATCAGAAGGGGGGGAAGGCAGGCACTAGGACCCCACAGAACAGTACAACCCAGATGTGGCAGATTACTGTGCACATCTCCTGTCAACTTTATCCTGAAAAGTGTATAATGCAAGATGCAGACTGTAGGTGGAGCATTGGAATGGTAGAGAAGCTGGGAGTACTGGCCCTTGTGGTAAAATGAGCAACTGATTGCAGTGTACCAAAGAAATCATGAGAGAGTAGCCCTCCAAGAGTCAGGAGCGCTGGGAGTGCACTATGTCAGTGGTCAGAGGTTCAGAACATTCACTGGAGATCAAGATGCCAGGAGGGGGGAGGGGATACAATGCAGTGGTTGCAGGTCAGCAGAGCCATTTCACCAGAAAGGGAATAATGTGAATGCAAGTATTCAGCAATGATACCCAGCACTAAAAGGAGGTAACTATTCTCAGACCCTGTTTACAAGCACTCACATATAGTCTACTCAGGTGGCTATTTAACTTTTAAAAGACATTTTAGGCTGGGAAAAGGCCTCAGACTTTGCTGAGCAGAGTGGTAGAATATATACAAGATATACAAGACACGGGGGAAAGTTGCAGAGTCCATCATCTTGCAATATCACAGCTGCAGTCCCTTCCTCCCACAGATAGTAGACTGATAAAATCAGATCCCAGAGCAAATGTTAACACTGTGATAGAGATCTTGTTTAAAATAATAAGGTATAATTGGGTGACGTTGGTTAGGTCATCTAGTCCTATATTTCTGTTTCTCAAACTTTTGCCCTGCTCCCAAACAGCTTAGGAAGCTTCTTGGAGAGCATTTTATAATGGTTTGCCTAGCAATATTTAAAAAACAAAGGGGTGGGGGTTTAACTTCCAGCAAGGAGTATGTGTATGTGGCAGCAGGATCCTTTGTACAGATGATTCCATTCCCTGTCAAAGAAAGATATGTTCTACATGTCCTCCTTCCATTTCAACCTGACTTTTTTTAAGATTAGTTAAAATTTCTCAAATTGTACAGCTTCTAACTTATGAAATATTGGCAATGTTGAACAATTCCATACATGTATAAACCTGTCTCTAGAAAGTTTCTGAGTGGAACACATTGTATGCCCATTTCAGAGGAAAGGTCCTGTGCATTACCTTGCCATTTCATACATTTTGCCATCTCCCAACTGTCGGTCAAGTGTGAGTCACTGGGTAAAGCACAGTTTCCCTTGCAAGAGAAGATTGAGGCAAAGTAAGAATTGAGCAGTTCTGCCCTCTCTTCATCATCTGTTAAAATTCCACTTTTTTCTCATCATTCTTTGTTTTGTTTCTTGCTCCAAAGAACTACAATCAATTGACAGCACTCAGCTGAAATAGGTAAAGATGTGTCTTAAACATGTACCTTTTGCAGAGATGTCCCTAAAGTCTGTCAATGGTGAACTGGAATGAGGGAGAAAAGGATACAGTTAGGTTGTGGCAAAAGAGACCTTTCCTTCAAACTTCCTCCCACCCATCCCACCCATTTTAATAAAAAAAAATTGCAAATATATAAAGATTTAAATTTAATCAGCTGGTTATCTTAAATCTTCTTGACCAACAGTATGTACTATCTGTAAGCTGCTTAGGACAGCAACTAAAATGCACACAGGTACAATGTAAAGATATGCCAACAGAAAGCCTCATTGATACCATGCTGGGTGTACATATTTCTGGCTCCCATGATTGTTTGCCTAATAACATTTGCACAACCCTATCTCAATGTTATATTTGGTAAAAAAAACAAAGGTCGCCATTGCTAGCATTAAGGGCATAATTGCCAGCTTCATATCTACTATATTATGTACTGGTAGTGCTGGAAGCAGAAGCAGAACATATACAGGATTTTATAAGGGGGCACAAACTAGTGGTGGTATTGATAGGAATGGCAGGAACAAATGTAAAAATCAGACAAGAAAACATGGATGCAGACTAATCTGGTATTGTGATCTCATAGCGCTGCTGCCTGGGAGATGTGGCAGATAGGGCTAAGGACGAAAGCAGAGAGAAGGACTTCTCTTTCAAGTAAAACATATACTTGGTTCTTTTCTTCTTCCTGCTATTTTTCTCCTAAATTTCTAACTGCTTTATCATTGGCCTCATCACTGAGGCCAATGATTGCCTATAACCAACCTTTTTACACAGTTTTATTGACGCACTTCACTGTTTTGTTCCTGAACAATAACAGTTGGCTCATCTAGGTACATGTTTCCCTCCGAGAGCCCTTGGAGGAATTTTGCTTTTTTACACTACAATGCAGTTGTTGGATTGATCAGCTGAAGAAATCCAACAAGCTAAAGCACATATTTGCCTTGGCCTGTGTCACCTTGCAGTGCAATTGTGAGTAGAAAACATTTCTCTTCGGTCTAAGCTCTCTTCCAAACAAGGAGATATAATCTGGAGCAATTCATTATCATATGGAATACTTTTCTCATGATAAGACTAGGATACTATTCTGGATTGCTTCTCGGTCTACTTATCTTTTCATTTGCCTGTAACAGTGAATGGAAGCTCTTAGAAGGCATCGTCAGTGCAGGCTTCAGCATCATCTTTCAAGAGGTTACAAACAACTTTCAGCAATTACAGGCTTCAGTTTTTTCCTTCTGTCATTGCATCTCAGTTTCATGTAAAAGAACTGGAATGGGTAAAATGATACTTTCATTCCATTTGTCACGTATATTTGGACAGGGAGCATTGGCATAGCCTTGTCTTTTGTACAAGGTCCTTGGTCGTCCGCATGTTGGTAACGTTTTTTTAAATAATATGTGCACATATAAAATGCAGGGTGCATAGGGACATAGCACATGACTCTGATTATATCTAGGTCATAGATAACATTTTCAAGAGAGCACAATGTTGGATTTTGCGTATTTACTCTTTATTTTGGTGATCTCAAACAATGTGTCTGTGGATGCCATGGTTCCTACCAATGTGTTTTCCAACACTTGCTTGCTAATTCCCAAAACAGAGCTAATCCTGGCTTTTTTCCACTTAACTGAAGTAGCGGAGCCCAGGAGGCATCATCTTTGTTGAATCTCTCAACATTTTGTCCATCCCATTTTGCAGCCATTTTCCTGTGGCACCTTCTGCTTGTTCTCAACATTCCAAAAGTGCCCAGAAGATCAACAAAGTTGGGGATCCCTCCTCTATCCAAACATGATGCCCAGCATGACATGCACACAGATCAGGCATGGAAAGAATGAATCTTATCATATCCACCACCAGCCCAGTCCATATATAAAAGATCAAGAAATAACATCAATCAGACGAGGCCAGCTGTAAAATTCAAGGTGGATGAAACTCTAAAAATACTGAACATTGTCCGAAAAGCAATTTGATGAAAGGCTAGAAGATAAATTTGTGTCAGCTCTCCCGGCTTCATCCAGCCTTTGTAAATAGTTTGGCCTTCTGAGAATCTCCAAGGCAGCAGTTGAATAGATTAGCAAAGAGAGCTGTTTGCCCCTCAGCATGTATTCTCTTGGAGCAGAGAACCTTGATGAATGTGCCTATGTCTACATCCTCAGCAGATAGAAATCAGCAACAGCTTCTTGATTTCAATAGAGGCATACCAGTCCACACCCTCTGAAGTTTGGCTTATAGACAGAGCAGCTGCTCAGGATCCCAGAGTGGGGAAGGCAAATGTTTGGTTTGTTCCTCTCGTTCTTAGTGCAATCAGTCAGGCTGAGAGCATTTAGTGGTTATGGCACATGTACCTGTAAATTACCTTCAACTTTGGTGTCCTGTGTAAGGTCAAATATGTCGTTCAGCCTTATAAGTTATTAAAAACTGTGGAAAAGTTAGCCAAGCAAAATGGCAAAAAAGGAATACTGGTCATCTAGTCCTTAACTCAGTTCCAGTCCTTTGCTTTTAGGTATTTTGTACTCTTTCAAGTAAGACTCCCTGTTAAGCCACTGGGTGCTTGGAAGCCTTTGGGACGGCTGATGATGCTACTAGAAAAAATATAATTGTTCACTGATCAAAAGCAGAAGCTTGTAGTAACAAGCTAAAATCAAACTGGTGCTGGAAAATGTGGTCTGTGTTGCTGTCTCAGATTGTGTTGATTTCTGAGAGAGCAAAGAGCTCTTGTCTCGCTTTGACTGAAGAAAGTGCCACCATTCAACCATTTTTCTCCATCTAGTTCTGTATGCCACATCATGTTCTGATTTGAACAGGTTTTATTTCTTGTTGTTTCAGATCAAAAGGACCAGTCGTATTTTTGGGAAGGAACCAGTCCTGCACTACAAGCAATAAAAGTGAGGAAAGACACCTTTAATAATGAGCCTGAGATGACTTTATCTAGTTTCACCAGTGAGACTCTCTAGTCCACAACAGCCGTTACAACATGTAGTAATATAAGTCCGGGGAACAAAGGAGGAGCTGTGTCATCTGAACTGATACTGTTTTTTACTAGGTCTGCTGCAATTTCTGCACTTGTTACTGCTTTCACTTCTGTGATGGCTTTGAGTGCAACTATATTGGAGTTATGTGAACTCTAATAATAAACTCTGAAGTGTGAAATCTTACACATTCTCCTTGATTAACATTAACATCAACACCTCAGCATTATCATCATCTCACTGGCCATTTTTGAAGTGGGGCCTGAAGATACTGTGTTTTGGGGTCCATTTGCGTAATCACTTTATGCTGCTTTTTTCCTTCCTAGCATAAAATGTAGGGGGCATGTTGAGTTGGGGGGAGAGGGGCAAGAAGCCATCCTGTGCAGGCACAAATGATTCGTTTCATAGAAACACTACACTGGATCCAAGCCATTGTCTTGTAATCCTTACCACAATTGTGTAAGGTACATCAGTATTATTAATATCCCATATCACAGACTAAGGCTGAAAGAGAATCACATTCTTCAGGCCAACTAGTGAGTTCATAGGGGCGTGTGATCTGAACTGAGGCTTCAAATTCCCCACTCAGCAATAGAACGTACTAGAATGACTAGATGGATGACCTTGGGTTAGTCACACTGTCTCAGCCTTTTCTACCTCATAGGGCAGTGGTGGCAAACCTTCGGCACTCCAGATGTTATGGACTACAATTCCCATCAGCCCCTGCCAACACAGCCAATTGGCCATGCTGGCAGGGGCTGATGGGAATTGAAGTCCATAACATCTGGAGTGCCAAAAGTTCGCCACCACGGTCATAGGGTAGTAGTGAGGATAATTTAAGGAAGGGAAAGACCTACGCAGGTCACCCTAAAATCTTGGTCAAATGGTAGGATAGTTATCACATGTCCACATTGCTCTTTGAGAATATATTATGTTAAAATGTTAAGCAGTGGCGTAGCTATAATGGGACATCCAGGGATAAATGCCCCGGGCAAAAATCGCCCCCCTCCCCACCAGGCCCAGCAGAAGCTTTTCAACCAGCTGCAAAGAGCAGCTGGTTGCTCTTTTTCAGCCAGCTGCAACTAAGGTAAGTGGGCGGGGGGGTGGGGCGTTGTGGGGAGGCAAGATGCCTCCTTCCCCCCTTGCCCTTTTAAAATATGGGTACTTCCCCCCTTTTAAAATATGGGTACTTTTCAAAGACAAACTAATAAACCTTAATGAAAAACAATATAAAGTTTAGGCCTCAAATAGTTTCTTTCTATGATTTAATACAGATTTTAAACCGTCTTTCTATGATTTAATACAGATTTTAAACCATCTTTCTATGATTTAATACAGATTTTAAACCACCTCAGCAGTTTCTGAGCTAGAAAAGTAGCTTGCTACTACTGAATTTAAAATTGTGGGGCTTCCTGCTATTAGACAATGCATTTTGCTGAATCACTGGAGAAAGGGGCTACTTGTTTGTAGCCGAAGCAGAGTGCACATCTAAGTCTTCTGCAGGGCAACCAGTTTTTCTCCCACAAGGCACGGTTGGTCCTGCAAAACAAACATTCCATCTCTGACTGAGGCAAGTTAAATCTGTTTGGCAGGCAGACGGGTGCTAAAGAATACACAACCAAGATTGGGAGATTTCCTTAGGCAAATATCTTGACTGCTCAACCTAGTGAGGGACTCTCTTTAAACAAGAAAGAACGGCTTATTCTCAAAATACAGTATGAGGAGTTAAAAACTTTGGTAAAGTCAGCCATCTCTTCTTCCAGTTTTAATAGCCCTTTGGGGACAAAATTCCCAGTCACAATATTAACCCTGAGACATTTGTGACTTCTCTCATTCCTTTATGCGGAAAGATCAGCTCTCACACAATGTAATGCATGCACAGGGATGCTACCCTCCCCCCAACTAATGAAGGAAAAACTGGATAGTTCTTGGGGCCATTGTATGTGTGCTCCAGCCCTGGCACCCAGAAGAGACTGTTGTGTCAGGACAATGTACTTATTCAGTTAAGCAGAGAACATCTCTCTTTAGAGAGATTGTTTAGGGACTGAGCATTCGGGTCCAGTTGCTGCTTTTATTTTACTTTTCCACACACATGGTGAGTATCAATGCAGGCAGAGTCTTTTGGAAGCATATTCTCCCTCTTGCGTGCTTCTCAGACCACAAAGAACTTGTTGCTACAGCTACCAAGCACATTATTCTGTTTCAATGAGTACTTTTTTTAAAAAAATGTGCAAATTAGCTCTGGGGGGGAGAAACCAGCTCCCTGTCCTCTCCGTTACCTGTTGGGTAGTATAGAATCAAATACAGAAGGTGTTTTTTTTTTTTCATTTTGATGGCATAGGAGCCTTCCAATGTGGTCTTTAACTGGGTTAAGCAGTGCCAGCATTTGATCAGAATAACCAGTGAATATTTCTTTTAAAAAAAGACACCCCCCCCCCTATGATTACATGCCAAGTTTCAGGACCTTTCAGCAGCACAATAGGTTGAATGGCAGGGAAAATTCCATTGAGAACTTTTAGGTCTCCAGGGAACTGCCTTAGTCTGCGTAAGCCTACAATCTGCAGGGTTTGTGTGTGTATGTGTGTAGATGACTTACTTTACAAAAAAAAAAACACCCCTTAAAACACTAGAGTTGTGGAACTAGATTCTCCTACACTGTCACAACATGGTAGTTTTGCAAGGACAGTGCTGTTAAATATTTTCTGCTAGAGATAGTTTCTGTCTAGTGACATTTCACCCCAGGAACTAGTATGTTTTATAAACTTCCCTGATTTAAAGTTTGATCCCTAGCCTCACTGCCATGCAGGTTAAATACTGGTATTTAAAGATGGAGAAACTCTGGCTGATAAAGGGGGAGATGCTTGGATTCCCATAGATTTATTGGTAGCATTTCGGCAGAAATGGGAAAATAATATATTTTTGTTTACCAAAACTGTGTCCAAGATTCTAGATAATATTCAGCACACATCCTCTTGTAAAAGAAATTGATTCTTTTTCGACTTCATTCATATGCTAGTTCTACTCTGCAGGTGATATTTGCCATTTGTGGATACACAACTTGCGATTTTATTCATTGTCCACAGGCTGACTGTGCGATATGGCTAGCCCCGAGCACACAACCCCTCGGTGCATTGGTGAGCACCAGCATGTTGACCCTTCCCCAGCAGAAGTCTCAGCACTGTGCCTACATGTGGAGGAAGCATGAACTAGGGGGAAATTCCTGGAAGGGAGAGAGTTTTGAGGAAGGGAGGGAAGTCACTGGGGTATGTGCCCTCCAGCATCCTTGGTCATCTGCTGATGCTATGCCCAATGTCCTGCTGTTTATTGTAGTATTGCTTGCAGTTTCCGATCAGACCGAGGTCCCCCATAATTCCTAGCAAGTTAGATAAGACCTGGTCATTTTTCATAGTTTAATTTAAGGCTGTCCAGTGATACTAGATAACATACCTTATTGAAGCTTACTATATATTAGAAATAAAAAAAGAAAAGAAAGAAAAAAGATAGATCAGAAACTTTTATAACATCAATCCAAATGACTATTGTAGACTGTCAAATAGTGTGTGAGATACTGCATGTAAGATTGGTAGATAATGTCATCAAGGTTGCAATGGTATACAAGCTACTTGATAGGTGGGTTCAAAGGTAAACATGTCATCTAGGAAGGCAGAAAATGTATATGTGTGAAGTGGAATGACTTTAAGTGACAGAATGAGAGAGAAAAAATGAATGGGAGAAATAGGAGTGAAGTGATCTGATTGGAATGGAGAATTTGATTGACGGAAGATAATGTTGGAGAGAGGTTAAGAAAGAAAGTTTGTGCTACATCTGTTTAGGTAGAACTAAGGCAGTTTCCGCATGGCGGCGGAAGGGGTCGGGTCGGCGTAGATGACGCCAACCCGACCCCTCTGGGACCGTTCGCATGAAGCGAGGCCAGGGGACATGCCCCCCTGCCCTGCGCGACCGCTCCAGAATCGCAGGGCAAAGGGGGCGTGTCCCCAGGCCTCGGCGACGTGCCAGAGGGCCGCAGGCAGGCAGGTCGCCCAGACATGGAGGGAGGGAAGGCGCCTTGGATCCGCTGCCGTTCGCACGGCAGCGGCTCCAAGCTGCCGTTTTCCAAAAACCTCGCTGGGGAAGCGAGGTTGGAAAACGGCGGCTTCGCGTTGCTCGGGCAGCACAGCTGCAAAGCAGCTGCGCCCCCTGTGCGAACGGCTCCCTGGGGACGGCATTTTTGCTGTCCCCAGGGTGCCGTATTCTGCCCGTGCGGAAAGGACCTAAGCTATGTATGTAAGGTTTTCAGAAAGTGTTAGGACAAGAAAATAGTAGTAGTAGGTTTAGGAAAGGCTAAATTATTGTGTATGCTGAAAACTATGTGGTGTAACTGTTAGAAGATTGGAATAGGATGAATTCTAAATCTGTACTCTACCATGGAAGCTTGTTGAGTGATCTTGGATCAGTCACGCATTCTCAGCCTGGTTGTTGAGAGCATAAAATGGAAGAAAAGAGAATGATGTGCTCTGCCTTGGGTCTACCTTGTAGAGGAAGGTGGGGTATAAATTAAGTAATTTTCATATGTATTGAGTGGTTCTGCTGAAGCCTAAGATTAATGGTTTCAGGGGTAATACTCACGCTACTCAACCTTAGTTACCAAATGGGGATTTAACTAAATGTGGATCCAGTGTGATCATGGTGGCAGCATAGTATATAAAACTACTATTTTAAATTCTGCCTTAAAGGCCCATGGCTATGAAAGGATATTTAGAGGGATACCCTTCCTGCCACCCTTCTCAATTAGCAGCTTTCATTTTAAAAAACAAACAAACTAAGCCTGTAACCCTATTCATTTCCATTCCAACATTAAACATCAAAGAAAAACTCTGCAAGCAGTTTTGTCCTAATTGTCTGAACTTGTCAATTAACCCTGGTTCTGACCAAATTCATTCTCATCCGCTCCATGCTGGCCCCATATTATTCTGGGCCCTTTGCGTCTTTCCCCTTTGTTTCTGCTTTCTTTAATGTCCAGAGTGATAATTGAGAACATGGGTTGAAAACTGGAATGAGATTTTTACTGTTTGGGGGTTGTCTTCTCTGATGCAGAGGGAATTTGCCTAGCAGTAGGTGGGGAATTGGGAGGGATGGACAGTAGCAGAAAAATGAATGCTTGGTTTCACCCACTCTGGCACTGAGTTTCAATCATGAATGGCAAACTTACTTGCTGTAATTTGCCTGTCTAAAGGAATACATGACTATAAGTATGTGTAGAATGCCTTTTACTCACCAATGAATAACCACTGTCAAGCCTCCTCTCCCAATCTGCAATTAGGCCTAATTGACTGACTAGGCATTATACTTGGGCCAATTTAAACTCCAGATTCTTTCGCAATAGAAAAAGGAAGAACTTTTATCACAGGAGGTCAAAGGGTCTTAAACTCCATCTGGAAAAATATGGTCTAAGGGGGGAAGAAAACAAATCCATGCCAGTCAATTATCTGAATACTGAGAAAGCACTCTACCCATGTGCAGAGGTCTTATTGGGGGGGGGGGGCACTATGTATTACTGTTAAGATAATGGTTTCTGCTCCAGCAGTTTTTTTGGCTTACATTTTGGCTTCCTTTTTTATTTTTTCTCTTTGTCATATTGAACTAGTGACGCAACCTTGAGACAGAGATAGTAACTAGAATGGAGTTGTTTTGGAGTTGCTTTAGCTTCCATTTTCAGTTTGTAGTTCTTGTTGGAAGAGAAGGACTTTACGCTGTTTCCTGCCTCGACCCACAGATGGGGTTTTACTAGATAGCCAGTGGCTAGATAGGGACCTAGGGATTTACTCTATCATGCTGGCTCTATCCCTTTGATGTTAGATTGCTATTCTCAGGGATTTTCTTCCTTCCGCCTTCTTCTCGCACTCTTCTCCATCTTACTTCACCATGCCTAGAGGGAGGATGGGTGCTCCTCACATCCATCTCCATGCAGCTCGATTAGGATAGATTAGTGAACCTACCTACCTTTCTATCCAGAATGGAGTTCACTAATAAATACTCTTTTTATTAGATTAGAAACTTCAACTTCCTCCGACTTTCTTTTGTGCAAGTTTACATTCATATGGGATGCACAAGTATAGTAAGGCTTTTGCTGCGCTCCAGCCTCCAGTGCACTCTGCTCAATGTGAACTGGCATAATCTCCACTACAAGGAGATTATCCAACAGTTCTCAGTAATAAGAATGGAAGCTGAGACATTTTTGAATTTTTGCTTCAAAATGTAACTGTGCAGTAACACTAGAACACCTGCCCAAAAGAAAAAAGGGGGAAGAGTTGTTTTTCTGCATCACCGATGACATCTCACCACCATCAGGATTAATACATTTTCATCAGCAGCATATGAAATCAATGTAACTGAAGAGACAAGGAAGAAAAAAACCAAAATGACTGGGGGTGGGGTGGGGTTAGGGAGATATGCAGAATGATTTCACAGAAACCGTTTCCAAGATACAAGGGTTGATCACTAGGAAAAAAACTGGGGTAATCTGTGCATGCAGAAAATGCCACTATCAGAGAACGGTTTTTTTAGGTTGGATGGAGTAATTTAGAGGCAAGTGTGACTTAGGAATCATTTTATTTATAGAGCCATTGCATAATTGCTGTCTTCCCCATCTCCTAGCTTTCCCAAGACAATTTTGAATCCTACTGCACAGTATTACACTCTGCAGTATTTCTTTAGAAAAGAATATAAACATGCTAATAAAGTCATACAGGATTTTTAACATGAACATAAATCACTTTTCCCTAGATTGCTGATGGTGTGCCATATCACCAATACATGGCTTCTTGTAACACCCCTTCCACACATGCAGAATAATGCACTTTCAATCCACTTTCAATGCAGATTGCAGCTGAGCGGAATAGCAAAATCCACTTGCAAACAATTGTGAAAGTGAATTGGAAGTGCATTATTCTGCATGTGCAGAAGGGGCCTAAGTCTTGATGGCAATAATTGGCACTTAAAGCTCTCCTGCATTTTATATTTGACACACAGTTAATTTCTGTGTTGTTGTTTTCAGTCTGAAAGAAAGCCCATTTCTTCAAAGCTACTCTTGTGACTACACACAGCTACCATGTGATACATACCTATCAGTGTGTGGAGGTACTACTATGAATACAACTATTCATTTTGGTATGACCAAGACACACCCAAGGGCTTAAGGTGACAGGGGCCTGGCACCCCTAACCTGCCCCCCTCCACAAAGTAGTCATATCACCTAACTATCACTTTTCTGGCTATGGGACTCCTTCCATATAGAACAGGGGTAGGGAACCTGCGGCTCTCCAGATGTTCAGGAACTACAATTCCCATCAGCCCCTACCAGCATGGCCAATTGGCCATGCTGACAGAGGCTGATGGGAATTGTAGTTCCTGAACATCTGGAGAGCCGCAGGTTCCCTACCCCTGATATAGAAGATGCAATAGTAAATCCATGGCTCATTTATATCACACAGCACACTTCTAGAAAAAGCAGTTACAATAATTAATACTAATATCCTGAGTAAATTACTTCTCAAAAACCTGTTCTGGAACTTGCATTTGCTGCAGGTTATGAACTCTTTGCTTCTTTCAGGGCTCAGTTGTGAAATTGCTCTGGAGTTATTGTGTCAAAGGTACCATGTGTAATGGTTCCTCCAAAGTTCAAAGTTTTATGAGAGGACACTTTGAAAAAGGCCTCTTAATCATGAGTACTTCAGTGCCACAAATGCTAATGGGAAGCAGTAGGTCACTTCAGTTTGGATGAATAAATTCCTGAATTTATTCACACAGATACACTCTTGTGGCAGACCCATAAGGTTTTCAAGACAAGAGTAATTGGGAGTTGGTTTTTCATTGCCTGCCTCTGCATAGTGACCCTGATACTCACTGATGGTCTTCCATACACACACTAGCCAGGGCCCAATTTGCTTAGTATCTGAGGCCCCTTCCGCACACGCAAAATAATGCATTTTCAAACCACTTTCACAACTGTTTGCAAGTGGATTTTGCTATTCTGCACAGCTTCAAAGAGCACTGAAAGCAGTTTGAAAGTGCATTATTCTGCATGTGCGGAATGAGCCCAAGATTTGATGAGATCAGGCTACCCTGGGCCATCCAGCTCAGCATACATCAACAGTTACCTGGGTCTTAATTTTAAGGGTAAGTTCTGATGCCTACTCACAGTGTGGTGATTTCTTGCTCTCTGTATCATTTTAAACTCCAGAAATGTAGTGTTTGGTTGTTCAGCTTGGCAGTCCTTGATATTCTGGATGTTGAAAATTGCTCAGACATAAGGGAAGCCAAGATTAAAAATCACTGTTACTGTTGTGAATCTGCAGCTGGCTGTGCCAGGTCTTTTTCTTTTTTTTAATGTACAACAAATGTTACAATTGCTGTTTCTAGAGGTGGACATAGTGATAACTAGGCAATTGGCTTTTGCTGTTCATAATTGCTCCCAGTACTCCACCTAGATTAGGTTTTCTTCTGAATTATCATTCATTCATTCATTCATTCATTCATTCATTCATTCATTCATTCATTCATTCATTCATTCATTCATTCGTATTTTTAGCCAACCCTATACCCAAAGGTCTCAGGGTGGATTATAACATTAGATAAGAAATATAAAATACCAATAACCTAAAAACAAATGCAATATATAATATACCAATAAAATGTATTAAAAACCCATAAAACCTATTAAAATTTATAAAATTCATAAAGCCTGTTGAAAAATTCCTATTACCAGAAGGCATGTGACAGTAAAAAGCTTCACTGTTTCCTTGTTTTATTGAGCAGAATCAAAACATTGCCCAGTGACAGCCTCCATTTTCCTTAGATTCATAAAATATGACCTTTCCTTCTAAATCTTGATGAGGCTGAAACTGGTGGCGGGAAGCACCACCAAGTCTTACCGAACTTATGGCATCCCTGTTGGGTTTTCAAGACAAGAGATGTTCAAAGATGGTTTGCCATCGCCCCCCCCGCCCCCCCCCCCCCCGCCTCATGTGGCAATGTTGGCCTTCGTTGGTGTTCCTTCGTCAAAGTACTAAGCAGAGCTTACCCCGCTGAGTTTCTCGGGTCTGACTGGATCAGGCTAGCCTGAGCTAGCCTGAGCTTAACAGGCAAAAGTAATTCATAAATTCAAAGTCAGCTCTTCATTCATGCATGTCTGCTGGCTCATATTCTTTCACAGGTTCATTTTGTTCCATGATGTTCATAGCTGCTGCTTGCCAAAAGACTTTCAGCTCCATCCCAGCTGGGGTTTAGTATTTTCGAAGTGATTGGTTCAATAGTTTTTGCTGCTATTTTTTCTTAATCAGACCTAATTCTCAGTGAAATGTCATACTGACCCGAGTATTTCAAAGGTAATCAGGTAGCTTAACAAATGCTCTAACTGGCTTATTCAAGCTGCATTTGCCCATACTGTTTTTTTAAATTTGACTTTATTCTTCTTATAACATTACTTAGTTATTTTGTTTCTGTCGGGTCTTTATTGATGCTTTTCCATTTGGCTGGCATACTCGTTTAGTGTCACACTGTAAAAAAGTTACAAAAAAAAGAAATATGGTAGTTGCTGTATTTACAAAGAGCATGCTGCCAACTCCTTTTCTTTAAAACAAGCAGATGTATTTAGGAACTATCTGTACTGTCCTTTTCACTGGATGTTTGGCTATATCTTCCAACTGTAAAAAGACCCATTTAAAGTTGAACTACTCCAGGGAAGTAGGAGCATTTCCACTGGATAGTTCTGCAGTAAATTACTGATAGCCTCTTGGAATGAATTAATCCAAATGTCTAGACGTCAGAGGCAATGAGTGCATTACCATTTGAGCTGCTGAAAATTCACCAAAAATATAATTCAGATCAAGTATTGTTATCTCCAGCAATTCAAAATTCTCCTCCAAATCTCTTATCTGCCATGCTGAAAGTTCCCAAGGTTGCTTCCACACCAGGTGATTTTTTTCTGGTAGTCTAGCTGCTGATGCAATTCTGTGTCAAATAGCCCTTTCAGTGAAGAGTTTAAAAAGCCCAGGCCAATCGGTTTTCTCTCCATTTTAGCAGTGGTTTTCCTTTCACATCTGATGTGCATTGTGTTCTCATATGGCCTTCAGGATTCTTCACCCACACTGTTTTAATTTTCTAAATTTACATATATCTCCTATGATCCATCCCCCTCCCTAAAAGGGTGGCTGAGCTGACGTTTTTTTTTTAAAAAAAAAAACAAGCATGAGTTATGCTGGATAGGGATAATATTTTTTACAGTTTCTTTTTTTCAAAATTCCTTATTTTTTCAGATCCTCCAACAATACCCTTCCCTCTATCTAAAAAGCAGGTAATCCTGGTATGCAAATCATTGCCAGGTACTGGCCTCCTTATGGTCATCAGCATCTGAAGAGTAACTGACTAGCACTCCACCCAAGTCCTGCAATTGTATGTCTCCTATTCAGCCCCAAGAAGCTGCTTGCGCTTAAAGCATCCTGGCCAGAAATGTTGGTTTTTAATTGTTTTAAAATAAAGCAGACTTTGGATGCGTGCACATGTAAGTATAAGGAAAGAACGGTCTGTTATTGGTATGTGGAAAAATTGAGGACACCTTCATATGGAAATGTGAAAGAGATAACACCAGTTGGGTGGCTGAGACATGGGAAATCCTTGATGTGGAAGCAGCCTAAATGAAGTTCCGTTCACCAGATAAGAGCCTGCCACTCATGTGGAGGAGCGGGGAATCAAAACGAGTTCTCTAAATTAGAGTCCATCCCTCTTAACCGCTACACCAAACTGGCTCTCAATCTGACAAAGCAGTCTTAGGTGTTTTGACACAGGGACAGGCTTCTGTGATTTCCCCCATGCTACTACAGCTGCCAGTACAGTGCAACGCAATGGGACTTCCATGTGGCAGGTGTCCCCACAGTCTCCCCAGGCCCCTTCCGCACACGCAAAATAATGCGTTTTCAAACTACTTTCACAACTGTTTGCAAGTGGATTTTGCTATTCCGCACAGCTTCAAAGAGCACTGAAAGCAGTTTGAAAGTGTATTATTCTACATGTGCGGAATGAGCCCCAGTCCCCTGACAGCAGCCATCCTTACTCTCCACTGGAGCTTTTTAAAGCGTTTTTTTAGTAATAGAATATAATTATAATGGTATAACAACAGCAGGTTCTCTGAATCCCCAACATTCCTTTTTAAAAAAAAAATCCCTAGTGTATTCAATGTGGAGATATAAGTGAAAAGTTGTATCTCTGCAATGAACAAGGCTAGAGACTTGTCAAACATAACATCTGGGCATTTGGAGAACCTGGTGTGGAGGCATTATACTGATATAGCAGTATTCAATTGGCAGGTTTTTTTAAAAGTCCCCATTGGGGGGGGGGTAGCCACTGTGAGGACAGGGCAGGGGGAAATGGCTGCCAGATGGAAGAACCAGGGAGATCCAAACTTTTCTACCCACATGGCAGCAGTCCAGGCTTTGCTATGATTTTTTTTCAAAACTCCATAGCAAAGCAGGTTTGGAAGGGTCAAATAACATGCAGAAGGTACATGGCTGCACCACAGTGCTGTGGGGAAACAGGAAAAAAAAACCCACACCCCAACAGCACTGAACTTGAAGCTAATAAACCCACGTGGAAAAAGCCTTAATATACATGTGATTATTCTATAACTGTGGTAAGAAGTGAAATAACTGAAAAGATATAAGACATGTTGGTAGACATCCACAGTATACTATCTAGCAGCATGCTATGGCTATGGCAGATGGGCTTCGATGGACAGGGATTTCCGGTTGAATGTACACTGTATATTCTTTAATGGGGCAAACCCTCACAACAGCCCTGTGATTAACTGCACACACTGTACATACTTAGAGGAGAGCAGGATGGTGCCTATTTGGCCTGCCCTTATCTGTCATATTCAGCCAAATGTTTGCACCAAACCTTATACTCATATAGAAATATTCCCTTTTGTGCTGTGTCATATGATAGCTTCCATTACCAGGGATCACTAGAACTCACGTCCAGTGTTGGATCTTTCAGCAATAGTAGAAGTTCCACACAGCTCCAGTACACATGGCCACAGATGGGATACCATAGGTTTGTCATTAGAAAGAAAGGAAAAGAAATCCTACCCACGTAGAGGTGAGGGAGGGAAAGCTCTTGAGGGTCTCCAAAATGGGAGAACTACGTTTATCTTTAATTGGTTATAGAGGAGAAAGAAGGCCCTCGGCTCTCATGGAGTTCTTTGCAGGCAAGCCCCTTACCTCTTCTTCAGAGTGGAAAATATTTGAGGGGATAATCCATAGAACTCAGCTCGAGAAAACATTGAGCAGTCAAGAAGCGCTTCTGCCACTTGGCTCAGCCCCAAAATTCCTCCATAGTGTGTCCCAAAATTCCTCCTTAAGATGAATGAAAGGATTTTCGGTTAGCCAGGATAATTCTGTAGAAATAATCCTTACTGGGCAGTTCGTGCACACACACACACTTTAAAATGCACAGTGTGAACCAACCATTGTGTCAGCTGGAAATGTGTGTGTCACACACACACACATACCCCAACACTGTGTAAAAGGAGTACAGGCAATATGGATAGGGCAGGGACTGTGAGAGTCAGAATGGTGTAATGGTCTGAATGTAGGACTAGGATCTAATTAGTCCATGTTCAAATCTCCACTTTTCCATAGAAGCCCACTGAATGGCCTTGAGCTCATTCATTCACTCTCATTCATCCAGATCTACCTCACAGGGTTGATAGATAAAATGGAGACAAGCAGCACAATGTATACCGCCCTGAGCTCCTTGGAAGAAGAATGGGATACAAATGTACCATAAATAGTAATAATTGGGCAATGACATCAGTGATGAGAGATGTGCTATGGCTGTTCATGTGAAAGTGAACGTTTCACACTCTCCATTCAAGCATCTGCATTCCCCTTACTAAGAGGTTAGAAAAACAGGTTTAAAGGTGGGAAAGTATTGTCTAAGGGAAATTGTTTGACATGTATTCATTTATAACACTCTGAATAAACAAGCTAAAGAATGTCTGTTTCTCAGGCTCAGCAAAGTATTTTGTAAGAAGTGAAGCTGTAAGAACTATTTCTTTTTAAAACAGCCTTCTCTGCTGAAAACACTCCCCATGTGTGTCCGTCAGATCCATGAAAGCTGGAGACTCATCTTTCACCCAAGTGTCTTTTTCACAAAACCAGTATGTGTGTATGAGTGTGCAAAAGCAATCTGATATATGGTTGTGGAATTCCTTGAGATTTAGGAGATTTAGGATTTAGGGCCCTGGGGGAAGGGAAGGTTTGGGAATGGAAGGGAACTTCTCAGGTGTGGTGGTTAAGAGCAGTGGACTCGAATCAGGAGAACTGGGTTTGATTCCCCACCTCCACATAAGCGACAGATTCTAATCTGGTAAACTGGATTTCTTTCCCTGCCACTGCACATGAAGCCTGTTGGGTGACTTTGGGCTAGTCACAGTTTTTAGAACTCTCTTAGCCCCACCTACTTCACAAGGTGTTTGTTGTAGAGAGAGAAATGAAAGGAGTTTGTAAGTTGCCTTGAGTCTCCTCACAGGAGAGAAAGGTGAGGGAAAAATCCAAACTCTTCTTCTTCTTCAGGGTATAATGCCATATAGTGCACCCCCCAAAGAAGCCATTTTTTTCCAGGGGAACTGATTGCTCTATTTTGGAGATCATTATCCTTCAAGCTGCAACCGTTTTAAAATGTATTTCCTCAGCTCTCCATAGCAAACTGTGTAGGACTGAGTACTGTGCTGCAGGGCATTTGAATGGCTGCTTTATCAATGGAGGTCTAGATTGGTCCACTTTTTCCACAGTAGTTTCGTGCAAAACCTCAGACTGGCTGAATATACAGTATCTTTGACTTCAGGCCAAGTCACATGGCTCTTCCTTAGCCTGTCTTTCTGTAAGGACCAGTCCTATCATGCAGTTATGTGGGACAGCACTGAAGAGCTGACATTGCCAGCATTGGGATGGTTTCTGGGCTGTATGGCCGTGTTCTAGTCACATTTTCTCCTGACGTTTTGCCTGACTCTGTGGCTGGCATCTTCAGAGGATCTGATGGTAGTCACGCAAGTGGAGTATATATACCTGTGGAATGTCCAGGGTGGGAGAAAGAGCCATTTGCCTGTTTTAACAACTGTAAAGGGTGCAACTGGCAAGCTTGATTTGCATGTGTTGAGTGGGATCCACCCATTTAGCATGTGAGTAACCATGAAGATAGCATAATCAATTAGTGAGGGCATCTGCATTGTAGTAGCCTGTCCTTTTGATTCCTTTGATTGCTTAATGCCTGGAGAAATCCTTTGTCTGGGTGGTGTTCATTAGACACTGTCTTGATTCTAGTGTTTTTCAGTAGTGGTAGCCAAATTTTGTTCATTTTCATGGTTTCTTCCTTTCTGTTGAAATTGTCCATGTTCTTGTGGATTTCAATGGCTTCTCTGTGTAGTCTGACGTAGTGGTTGTCAGAGTGGTCCAGAATTCTGTGTTTTCAAATAATATTCTGTGCCCAGTTTGATTTATCACGTGTGCTGCTATTGCTGATTTTTCTGGCTGAATTAATCTGCAGTGCCTTTCATGTTCTTTGATTCATGTCTGGGCGCTGTGTTTGGTGATCCCTACGTAGACTTGTCCACAGCTACACGGTACACGGTAGACTCCTGCAGAAGTCAGAGGATCCCTCTTATCCTTTACCAAATGTAGCATTTGTTGAATTTTCAATCTACAGACCCGCTAAGAAAAATCATTATTATTGTTTGCTATGGATGACACCATTTGGGTGTGCTTTAGCAGCCACCCAAATGCCACTGTTCCCTGTTTCTCTTCTCATCCACTTCAGGCCAGTACACTGCAGAGGCACAATGGAGCTCTGAAATGATGTTTCTCCTATTAAGCTGCTTCAGCCTCCCCATCTTACCTTTGGATTCTCAGGTTGCTTCCTTGTTCACTCCCCAACTTGGGGGGATTCAACAGCTGGACATCAAGGTTTAATATAAGTTCTGAGGCCTTTCCATCCCCGGTGGCCCAGAAGATAGAATAAGGGCCAAATCACACACAGTGTGAAAATGTCACTGAACCCCAACAATTGCTTTCCTACTGCAATTACTCCTGGGCCATTTTTGCATGTCAAAATTGAACCGGCGTGACCACGGGAAATATCTTATGCAGTCAAGAATTCCGCATGGCTTCTGGAAGTGAAGCAGGACTGCCCCGGCGTTGGCCACGGGTTGATATTAAGTTCTCTTTTTTCTCCATAACTTTCAAAAAATCACTAGCAAGATGGTGCTTTTCCATATCCTCCTGTAATGTAAACCCCACTTGCTGGCCTGCAAGAAACACCATGGGGGGGGGGGGGGGGGCAGGGGAACCCAGGGCAGAGACTAGCGTATTTTACCTTGTGCTCCCCTTGCCGAATTTCTGGCTTGCCCAACCCTTTCCATTCCTCCCTCCTCCTCCGTCACTCCCAGCCATGCTGGGCGCCCCTCTGTTGGCAGTGCACCTGACCAGCCCTGCACTTCCATCTTCCTTTCCTGATGCTGGAGCAGGGAAGGGGCCAGCCAAGGCCGGGACAGCGGCCCTCCTCCCCTCCTCCTTCGTCGCTCCCAGCCAGGCCAGGTGCCTACATCTTAGAAAGCATGCCCTGTTTTTAAACAGGACTGTCCCACGTTTTCACAAAACCATAAGTCACAGAAACCGGCTCGAAGCCAAAGGACCTAGCCCGTCCCTGGGCAGGGGATGACATGCTCCTCAGCCCATTGCAAGATCTGCAGCTGTGGCTTGACTCCTTAGAGAGGAGGCAGTACTGGGGCGGGAAAAGTTATTTCCGTGGGGAGGTCAGGTTTCGCTGGTAAAGTGGAAAAAATCCCCAGGGCCACTTTCTTATTAAGAGGAAGGGATGAGTGGGGGAATGCCATCTTCTTGTGGGTGAACAAATATATCCCCCCTTTCAAGGGGAGGGAGAATGTCATCTCTCAACTACAGAGGGAATTCCATCTCTCCATTCCAGGGAAGAAATGCTATTTCCCTCTCCAAGGGGAATTGCCACCTCACCTTGCAAAGGTAGGGGAATACCATGTCTCCCTTAAAGGAGGAATGCCATTTTCTTCCTCATGGGGGAGGGGATGCCATACCTCCTTGCAATGGTGGATGAGTGCCATGTCCCCCTGTAATGGAGATGGAATGCCATCTCTCCCGTGTGTGGGGAATAGTATCTCCTCCTTGCAGGAATGTGGCAAGGAGGAGTCTACAGGAGCAGCCACTGCCGCCCCCCGCTCACACGCTTTCCTCCTATCCTGCCTGGAAAAGGCATGTTGCTATTCATTCCTCTTCTCTTCGTCCTTCCCCCTTTTCTTTCTTTATCCACAGTTTCTCTCTCTTTGTGGGAATGGGGGAGAATGATGCCATGTATGTGACACAACCAGCAGCCAATCAGAATGTGGGAAATGGAGGTTGTCCGCGCATGCATGGAACAGATCGCAGGGCAAATGAAAAAATCCCTGGCTTGTGCGGAAACAACTGGAGCATTACAGGGGCAGAAGCAGGGATCCGTGCGCAGGTACAAACCATGGCAAAATTGAACCGGTACGTGAGAGCCTGGTTCTACCCTGGTGCAATTTTGCCGTGCAAAAACAGCCCTGGTTGAGCTGTGTTTCCTTGCAGCAGAAACCTAAGAGGCAGGAAAATGGTTCAGCACTTCCCTGGCTGTTTCTGTGCTCCAAATTGCTATTTTCCAACACTATTTCCTTAGTTGTTGGGGGGTTTGTTACATTTGTGTGTTATGTGTAATTAGTCTCTAATTCTGAAATTCAGAATGGGAAACTGTAGTGCCAGATGCTCATTTGAAGAAAGACTTTTAAAAAATCTGGCATAACCATCTGGAAAGCTTTATGGAATTCAGTTCTTGAAATACCAGAAGGATTTTCAGAGGTTCTGTGAGAAGGAAACATACTTAATTTCAGTTGGGAATAGTTATGATCTCATTGAGTCACAGGAGATGAAGTGTAAACCCCCCCCCCCCCCGGTGCTTTCGGCTGCCAGTAGATTCTCCCACCCATGTTTTATATGCCCCTTTTCCAGATTGTCTCACTACAAGCAAAACTAGATGTGATATGTAATTGCAAGTCTGTCTTTTTCCAAGAGTTTAGTCTGTTTGAATGAAAATCAGCCTTAGGAAGTTTAAATAAAGAACAGAAAAAAGAAGCGGGGGTGGGGGGTGGGTGTTGCTTAATTCTTTCACTTCTTGCCATTTGCCCACTCAAAATAGCCCTATATTTCACCCACACACACTGTGGGGCATGCTTTTTAAAAACCAGTCTTCTCACCATCTGCAGTTTGACTGCAGTTTGAAGTCTGACCCCCAGGTGATCACATCCCACCCTCCTGACAGAGTCCAAATTCTGTTGCCAATGGGAAAATGAGACAGGTCGGCCTCCTCTCTGTGATGCAGTGGAGGCCTGAACACACAAACACACAACATCTCAGCCTTTCCTTGCTACTGGACTTTGTACAAATCTTTATGTTCTGTTATTGAAGACAGGAAAGGGGGAAATCTCTTGAACTTTATAAAGACTCACTAATTCTTTTTTTGAAAATGCTACTATTGGTGTCAACTGTATACAGCAAAAATTGTTTAAGCAGTGAAACCAGCAGAATATTGGTTCATTCAGGAAGTTGGTAAGGGGTTGACCTCATTTGTGAAACTGCATATTTTAAGCAGCATTTCAGTCTGTTTCATGAAAGCAGTGATACATTTGCCTGAATCACGTAATAAGCAGAGGGTTTTATGAATAGGGATAAAGTCCTTCTGAGGTCACCAATTAGGCTGGGGCTTTACTTCTTTTATGAATTAAGTAGAAGCTTTTCTCCATTCATAATTCATTATTACTAGAGATATAAATTAGGCAGAGGCTTTGTCGATTTCCAGAATAAAACCCTCTTTTCTTTTGCCTCTGGAGAAGAGGCCCATACAGAGTATCTTCAGTGTGTACATGCCAAAGTATCATCAACTAAGCCTAATGCAGATGCATATCTGCACCTATCTTACCCACACATCAAACAACGGTCTTCCCATCTTGCAATGAAAAATGGGAATGTGTGTGCACACTCCCCTGCACAGATAAGTAGAAGAAGAGTTTGGATTTATATCTCGCTTTACTCAACTGTGAGGAGACTCAAAGGGGTTTACAAATCCTTTCCCTTCCTCTCCCGACAACAGACACCTTGTGAAGTAGATGGGGCTGAGAGAATTTTTTTAAAAAAACTATCCCAAGGTCTCATAAATCACTGCTCCTTTTACAACCCAAGTAGTCATAACTTGTGGACAGGCCCAGTCCACTTGTGCAATGAAAACTGGATATTGTGGCTTTGGGCGAAAGCAAGGACGTAGGTAAGGGGAGGTTCTCGGGTACAACCCCCATTCAAGTCTGAAGCTCGTCCACCCGTTTGTGGGTTTTAAAAACATTTTTAGTGTTTTTTTGTTTTTGGCCTGCAGAGGGTACATTGTTTAGGCTAGCAGCACCAAACTTTCAGGGATTGTTTGGGGGAATCTCCTGATGATACTACCCAGGTTTGGTGAGATTTGGTTCAGGGGGTCCAAAGTTATAGACTCCCAAAGGGGGTGCCCCCATCCTCCATTGTTTCCAATGGGAGCTAATAGAAGATGGGGCTACACCTTTGAGGGTCCATAACTTTGGACCCCCTGAACCAAACTTCACCAAACCTGGGTGGTATCATTAGGAGAGACTCCTAAAGATACCCTAAAAGTTTGGTGCTGCTAGCTTAATAACTGCACCCCTGACAGCAGGCACCCCCTAAATTTCCCCAGATTCTCCTTTTAAATCCACCCCCTTCTGCATGGATTTAAAGGGAGAATCTGAGGTCCTCAGTTTAGAAGAAGAAGAATAATTTGGATTTATATCCCCCCTTTCTCTCCTGTAGGAGACTCAAAGGAGCTTACAATCTCCTTGCCCTTCCCCCCTCACAACAAACACCCTGTGAGGTGGGAAGAAGTTCTGGCAGCCATTGATATACTAAATGCTACCAAATCCCCTGGCCCAGATTGCATTCACCCAAGAGTTCTTAAAGAGCTCAAGCATGAAATTGCTGATCTTCTCACTTTAATATGCAACTTATCCCTGAAATCAGGCTCCATCCCTGAAGACTGGAAGATGGCCAATGTCACACCATTCTTTAAGAAAGGATCTAGGGGGGACCCGGGAAATTACAGGCCAGTCAGTTTGACATCTGTTCCTGGTAAATTAGTAGAATCTATCATTAAAGATAAAATTATAAAACATGTAGAAAAGCAAGAGACCTGCTGGAGAAAGGAGAGCTTTCCAGCATGGCTTTGCAGAGGAGAACCAAATCCTGTCTTACCTGGAAACTTACTAGAGTTCTTTGAGAGGGTGTAAACAGGCATGTGAATGGACAGGGGTGAACCCGGTGGACATTGTCTACTTGGTTTCCAAAAGGCTTTTGACAAAGTTTCCTCTCACCAGAGACTGTTGAGAGAAAACCTTCAGCAATGAAGGGAATAAGAGGGGAAGTCCTCCTATGGATTAAAAAACTGGTTGAGAAACAGGGGAAACAAAGAGTGGGTGTAAATGGGAAGTTCTCACAATGGAGAGATGTAGGGAAAGTGGTGTCCCCCAAGGATCCAAATTTTGGGGACCAGTGCTCTTTAACCTATTCATGAAATGACCTGGAAGTAGGGGGGTGGAGTAGCTGTGGTGGCCAAGTTTGCAGATGATACCAAATTATGTGGCAGGGTGGTAGAGAACCACAAAGGATTGCGAAGAAGCTCCCAAGCTGGGACCCTTGATAAATTAGGTGAGTGGGCTCAGAAAGTGCCGCAAATGCAGTTCAATGTAGCAAAATGTAGCAAGTGATGC
The DNA here is from genome assembly GCF_021028975.2 of Sphaerodactylus townsendi. Classification (NCBI taxonomy): domain Eukaryota; kingdom Metazoa; phylum Chordata; class Lepidosauria; order Squamata; family Sphaerodactylidae; genus Sphaerodactylus; species Sphaerodactylus townsendi. The sequence continues at coordinate 119,064,216 of NC_059426.1, forward strand.
ACATAGGGACAAAAAAATCCAAACTTCACATACACAGCTTACAGGGGTCAGTGCTATCAGTCACAGACCAGGAAAGGGATTTAGGCTGTCTTAAGTTGATAGTTCCATGGAATGTCTAAACTCAATGCATGGCAGCTTCATGAAAAAGGCAAACTCTATGCTGGGGATCATTAGAAAAAGGAATTCGATAATAAAACTGCAAAGATTGTCATGCCCTTATATAAAAGAAGTGGATGCCGACCGCGACTTGGAGGTACTGTGTGTCCAGTTCCGGACGCCGCATCTCAAAAAAAAGGATATTGATGAGATAGAAAGGGCGCAGAGAAGGGCATAACAAGGATGGATTTGAGGGACTGGAGCACCTTCACCTGGCGAGGAGAGGCTGCAGCCGTTTGGGACTCTTTAGTTTGGAGAGGAGGCGGCTGAGGGGGGATATGATTGAAGTCTACAAAATTATGCATGGGGTAGAAAATGTTGACAGAGAGAAATTTTTCTCTCTTTCTCACAATACTAGAACCAGGGGGCATTCATTGAAAATGCTGGGGGGAAGAATTAGGACTAATAAAAGGAAACACTTCTTCACGCAACATGTGATTGGTGTTTGGAATATGCTGCCACAGGAGGTGTTGATGGCCACTAACCTGGATAGCTTTAAAAGGGGCTTGGACAGATTTATGGAGAAGTTGATTTATGGCTACCAATCTTGATCCTCTTTGATCTGAGATTGCAAATGCCTTAACAGACCAGGTGATCGGGAGCAACAGCCGCAGAAGGCCATTGCGTTCACATCCTACATTTTTTTTTATTTATTTTTTTAAAAAAACCTTTATTAGGCATAAAACCAGTGCCAAGAATTTCAAATACAATAAAAAGATCATTATTGCTCAACTTGCAGTACACCGAGCAAAAACATAGCAACAGCTTCAGATATTTCCACACTAGAGCTATTTAGAAGCTTAGCCATTTTTTTAATTTTATCAGAGGGCATATAAATCCTGTTGGTAACTTACAGTTCTCAAATTGGTTCTGATGTTGTTGTACTCCTTGAACAATGGAGGCAGAATAACATGAGAAAAGTGTTACAGTTGTATCAGGACAGAATTGACAGCTTTACAGCTCATCTTGGTGGAATACCAGAGAATCGAGCTTGAAGATGTGCTGACGGAAAAGAGTTACACCTTGCTCCTGGTCATGACCCATCTGCCTATTGTAATTAATAAGTTATTTGCAGATATATAGCAGGGCTAGTTTTCTGAGGGATAATCCCAAAGACTATTGGAGAGCAAGAGCTTTGTGCTTTGCTCAGGAGAAAGTGGTACTCTTGATCAAATAATCTAGACTTTAGCGATGGTAAATCTCGTGGGAGGCGGTGAAGGCATTTGTAGGGCCTCCCAAGAGAGAGCCCAAGGAAAAAGATCTTTTTTTCAATATGTAGCCACCATTTCGAAAAGCTGAAGCTCTCTCGATTTCTAACTTGGGACAAACTGTTAGGGGTCAGTGCAAAAACAAAGACGCAGCCAAAACTTAAAAGTTACAACCCATGCCCTTGTTTCTAATAAATGTTGCCCTGATTCCAAACAAAGAACACCATAGGGGACACAATGCGGGGTGCCAAAGATCTTATAAAGGAAATTGGATTGGATGCTTTCCAATTTCTGGTGCCATGCTTGGATCCAGATGGGGATACCATACAAAAGGTGCTGGGCCACCTTAGCGTTAAACACCTTCAACGCTGCTGGTATGTGAGCTCCCAAAGGCACTTGGTGGGCCACTGCGAGTAGCAGAGAGCTGGACTAGATGGACTTTGGTCTGATCCAGCTGGCTTGTTCTTATGTTCTTATGTTCTTATGGGTGGGGCTGAGAGAGCTCCGAGAAGCTGTGACTAGCCCAAGGTCACCTAGCTGGTGTGTGTGGGAGTGCACAGGCTAATTTGAATTCCCCAGATAAGCCTCCACAGCTCAAGCGGCAGAGCAGGGAATCAAACCCGGTTCCTCCAGATTAGAATGCACCTGCTCTTAACCACTACGCCACATTGAAAGTGATGCTGTTTCAGGGTGGGGGATAATCCTCCAGGCCCAGCATCACATTCTCAATGTTGTTTAACTGGGAGATCCCAGATTCTCCCCTTGCCCCAAAGGTGTGGGACTTTCTAAAAAAAAGGAGGATTTGGGCTCTCTAGTTTAAACACCATTGAAAGTGATGCTGTTTGGGGGTGGATTCCAGCATCACAGCAGCTGCTCAGGGATGGGGGCACAAAACTCAGATTTTGCACCAGGCTCCATTTTCCCTCTATGCCTCTGCCCAGAGGGGAGGGCAGAAGGAACTGCCAGCTGCTGGCTGGGAGCCCAGCTGGTGGGGGCCAGGGGAGGGGCAGGGCGGGGTGGGGGAGTCTGCCGTCCCCGGCCTTGGAGAGCTGCTTTTATAAGCACTAGGTCGGGGGCGGGGCTTGGGGAGGCATGGCCTTGGGGAGGCATGGCCATGCTAGGGGCAGGTGGGGTGTGGCCCCACCCCCGAACCCCCCCCCCTAAAAAATCTATACCTACGTCCCTGGGCGAAAGACTCCAGGGTTTCTCTTCTGGGAGTGCACAGAGCAGGGCAGGAAAATTCCCTGGCAGATTTACTCAATCAGGACTTGCAAATACAACAGGAATGGTCGTGAAACCAGTCCAATCGAGACCCAGTGTTCAACACTGTGTGGGGCTTTGCTCACTTCTCCCCACAACAAGAAATGCTGTCAATATTGCTCACAAGCGGGGATAGGTCCAAAGGGGATGCCTTTCAATTTGTGTGAAATATATGCCCCCGCACCCCCCCTCCCCCCGCAGTTCCCTCTATGTCCCAGAACCATTGCCAAGATCCAGGTGGACAAAACATCCTGCGTTTTGATCGCCCCTTCCTGGCTGCCAACTCTGCACAAGCTGGACTCCCACATGAGGATTTACTCCTAATAAACACTGTGATGTACCACAATATACCTTCCCTCTGCCTGGAAGCCTGGCTGATTCTATAATGAACTCGAGCTCCCTAAGGGTCAAAGAGGTTCTCTTATAATAATGCAAATCATCTACCCGTAGATCATATTAAGCCAAATGAAGAAGGTTCATTGGTTGGGCACAAGAAAGGAAAGTTAATCCTATTACATGTAAAATGATTTTGATATTTGAGTACTTAGTGACATTAAAAAATTGTGGACTGGCAAATTCATATCTGAAAGTGCAGTCATATTTGCTTTCCATTTTGGAATAGACTCCTTTTCCTGTTTGCTAACCGTTTTTGTGGCAGATTTTTCAAGGGTTTGAACAATTTATACCCACAAGTGAAATCTCCCATTCTCCAGTGGAGTTTATCCCTGGTGTTATCTAAACTTATGGGTGAGCTCTTTGAGCCCCTAGTTTCCTGTGATTTGGCAGTGCTTTCATACAAGACAGTTTTCCTGGTTGCCATCACCTCAGGAGGATAAGGGACCTTCAGGCTCTTTTGAGCGAGCCCCTGTTTTTGAAGTTCTATGCAGGTAAGATAGTGTTGTGTCCTAGTTTTGAATACTTACTAAAGCGGATATCCCTTCCACCTTTCAGAGGACATAGTCCTTCCTGCATTCTTCCCAAACTCAACAATGAATGCAGAAAGGGCACTACACTCTCTGGAGTGTAAGTACTTCACAAGGTGCTGCTTTTTTATTTGGAAAGAACAAGGTCATTCAGGCACGATAATAATTTGTTTATTGCCTTTTCTGGGGCTCGTAAATAGAAAGGAGTTTCTATGCTGACACTGTTCCATTGGGTGTGTAAAATTATTTTGAAAGCATACAGTTTGTCAGAGATAGATTGCCCAATCAGGATTAGGGCCCATTCCACAAGAGCCCAGGCTTTGTTGCAAGAGTGGACCTCCACAACATTTGCCAGACTGCAATGTGGTTGTCTTCCTCAACTTTTGTGCAGAACTATGCTGTGGATGTTGATTCCAGAAGAGAATCTGTGTTGGGGATAGCAGTTTTAAAATCACTGTTTAGAAGAGCATGGCAATAAACAGTTTTACTTACCTAGCTGCTTTTTTGAGCAGAGTGTTTCATTTGTAACACTTACACCCCACCTCTTGTCTTTGTGGTCTTGCTTGCTACTCTCCCATGTGAGTCTGCACAGAAGGCCATAAGTAAGAAGAACAAGGTTGCACTTACCTGTTGTTCTTAGAGTCTTCTGTGCAAGCACACATACCCTCCAGCCTCCCCCATTATGGACTGACCTGTGATCTCCTCATGCATATGTTGGAACATGCCCACAGCAGCGACAGAAGAACTGGAGGATTCTCTACGCCAGTGGTGGCGAACCTTTGGCACTCCAGATGTTATGGACTACAATTCCCATCAGCCCCTACAATTGGCCATGCTGGCAGGGGCTGATGGGAATTGTAGTCCATAACATCTGGAGTGCCAAAGGTTCGCCACCACGGCTCTACACCCTCATATATCCATGACAATTTAGGTGAGAAATCTTCCCTCCTCTTGGTCAGGGGAGGGGGAGAGAGTTCTCAGGTCAGTTCTAACAAGTTATTTAAGAGAAGCTGGCTAACCTCCGTGGCAGGCCTGAGCATGCACAGACCCATGTGTGCCTGCACAGAGGACCACTCTATGAACAACAGTTACAGGTAAGTGAAATGTTGTTCTATTCTGAAATCCAAACCCTGTTTAAAATGGGCTAGGGGGTGGTGGGCTCTCTAGAGCACGTTGCTGTGCAACTACTGTCTCGTGGGCATGTTGCCTATATGTAAAGATAATGTACATGCATGGGTGCTGTCCCCACAATCAAGAATGTTCAAACAGTAGCATTCTCAGTTACAAAAAAGGGAACCATTAATACCTCTCTTCATTTCAGACACTTCCAGGTCGACCAGTATCTTGGACAATGACCTGGTTGGAGGTCAGGGCAATGGAGCCATCACCCCTACTTGAGCCCTGGGGGAAGGGAGGGTATAAATGTTTTAAACAGATAAATTGCACCCAGTAACAACAAGAAATACTTACTGGTTCTGCTCAAACTCTTAATAAATAATGTTACAATCTGTATTTTATTCCATAATCTAACTTCAGGGGGCAGGGAGTTACATTAATTCAGTGTGAAGGAAGAGAAGTTAAATGTACGGTCACCCAGAGGCAGAGCTACCAGGGGGTCGGGGTGTTTGCATTGCACCAGGCACGTGCCTGGGGAGGGGTGGAAAATCCCCCCTGCGCAGTGTCCCCCCCCCCACACACACACACACTTACTTTTGTGAAACAGTGCAAGCTGGAGAAGCGGCCTGTTCCCTTCAGGCTGAAAACATCTTGATGGGAACTACACTTCCCAGGAGACCTTGCGAGCTCCAGGGTCTCATGGGAAGTGTAGTTCTCACCAGGCTGTTTTCAGCCTGAGGGGAACAGGCCACTTCTCCAACCTGCACTAAGGTAAAGGGGGGGCAGGGCGCTGCGGGGTGGGGGTGGGGGCAGAAAACACAGAGTGTTCATTGGGCGCACTCTTTCCCAGCTATACTTCTGCGGTCACCCTTTGGGCCTCTCACAGTCTTAAAAAGGATGTGGGGATAAAAGGAGACTTCAAGCTGCTTCAATCATAGGAGAATACAGATTCATACTGATAATCATGCCTTTATCAGCACTCTCTACAAATATGTATAAGCAGGATGCTTTCAGAGCCTGCATCTTGCAGAAAACACACTCACAAACGCCATCCCCCTCTGCAGACTGCCTAGTGCTCTGAATTGGTCATTTTTACAGTTCGGGATTGTTTGGCAATAATTAATCTTAAGTTAAGAGTGTGCTTGCTTTCAACGAGACATGCTGAGTCTGCTGATAAGACCTGGTTCTCCCACCACAGGTACTTTCTGGGCTTATGGCTCTGCCATGAGAGAGGAGCACAGTGCAGATGTTCAGACACACTGACATCTTACTTATGACATGGTATTTCAGGGCATTAAGAGGAGTCCTGGGATTTGTTGGAAAGAAACGCAGAAAGCTGTTCCTTATAAACAATCTGCAAAGACCCCATAATTTTCATATAGCATTCATATGATGGCAGGAAAAAGCTGTTGGGCGGAACCTCACACAAGAGGAAGGAAAAGAGAACCATATTTTGAGCCAGTTGAGTCCAGACAGAAGGAGATGCTTGTACAGTTGGCAACAGATAGATTTTTGTTCTCTCTCAGCCTTTGGCCTCAGGGCTTATATAACAGAGAAGACTTTTGTGTGCATGAGTGACAGCATGAGCATTGTATGCTTGATCTGTGCATGAGAAAGAAATCGCCTATGTTGCTCCTGGGAACAGATGTGCTTACAGTCAATTGCATTTGATATCTGAAATCTAGGCCAACCTGGAGTTCACTCAGACCAGGGAGGAGTATAAGGGGGAAGGAGACACTCTTACGCAACAGGCCTGTGTTTTTCCCTTTCTAGCCATGCCTACCCCCACTACTCCTGGAGTATGTTGGCAGCAGCTCTGTGGGTTTAACCAGAGGTTATTGAGATGAACATATCTGTAAATGATTGGGGCAGAAACTGGCTTTGTTCAGTACAGAACTTTCTGTAGGATTGGTCCCATCCGTCCTATCTGCAGCTTAACATCCGCTCTAAACCAATCATCATAATTTTAAACAATCACATAAATTGCAGCTTGATGGTACAATTTATCTTAATTGTACATAGTTCCTTATTATTTGCTGTTAAAATTTAAATTGTCATATGGCGCAGGAGACTTTCGAAAGATAAAAGTTGCAGAAGAGGCTTTGCAAGGGTTGCCAACCTCCAGGCGGGGTCCGCAGTACTCCCACTATTAGAACTGGTCTCCAGACAACACAGATCAGTTCCTCTGGAGAAAATGGCTGCTTTGGAGGGTGAAATGTATGGCATTATCCCCTACTGAGGTTCCTCCCCTCCCCAAACCATGTTCCCTTCAGGCTCCACCTCCAAAGTCTCCAGATATTTCTCAACCAAGACCTGGCAACCTAGGCTGGGCTCAATTGCTCTCAGGCTGTGCTCAATGGCTAACTCACAGAATACCTGTGACAAGGCTGTTCTACGCACAGTCTTAAAACAGGGCTGCCTGGATGGATGCATTCAACAGCAGAAGGTGTATGTGAGGAGGGAGTGCAAGAATCTTCTTGACTACCTTCCTCACAGTTCTTCTCCCCCACCGCTTTTTTCTCAGCTGAAGCCCAACTGATGAAGGTAACCTGTGGATAGAAGTTCTGCATTCTTTCCCCATTGTACTCCTTTTGCATTTAGACTCCGATCTCACTATTTATTTCTGTGCACTTAGGGGAATTCAGTGTTCAAAAGATCCCATTTAGTTTCCTTCAGAAATATCATGAAGTGGTGGTGGGTTTGCCAGCCTACCAGTGGTCCACCATTCCTAATTACACAAGGGGATAGGTACACCTGGAGACAATTAATTCGATAAAGTCTGCACCAAATGGCTATTCTGGTGGAATACCAATCCACCCCTCTTTACAATATCTTTCAACTGCTGGAAAATCTGTATTCTCTGTCACCAAAGTGACTATAATAAAACAATTGTTCACAATTTAGTAACAAAATTGTAATGTGCATTAAAATTTTACCTCAGCTTCTTATACATGCCTTATAGTCTGCTATTGCTCATTCATCATTTTCTCAATACGAGTTCATAAATCATACTGTTTGTTCATTATGTACATGGAAGTCTCTTACTATAAACAAAAAATTGTAAAGCAAACACAAAAATGGCCAAATGGCTTCATATTGTTGTGTTTAGATGCATCCTAAAATATTAAGTTGGGCTAGTCAACCTCTGGTTAGGTTTGATCTCGTCAAAACTTCTGAATAGCTCAAGACTTGTGCAACATAAAATAGACACTCATCATCATCATCTGTTCTAAAACAAAATGAAAAAAAAATTAAAGGTATAGAAGCACACTTGCAAGAGTCCATAACTTTGTATGAACAGTATCTATGACGACTCTTTCTCTTATGATCACATCCCCTATAAAAATACAAAATAGTTGCATATTGTTACATCATTTACCCACAAAGATAATTGTGCCCAGAAGAAGTCCTGTTACACACTGGAACAGCAAAGGACAGTTTCACTCCTACGTCCTTCTTGTGTTTTCAGTGGAGGGACCTGTCTCTGCCTCCCACGTGTGCTTTTTACTCTTATGTGATGCCAAATAAGTTTCAGCTGTTTGATGATAAGAACGATGAAAATTCACTGGTTTGATTCATTAAATTCCTTTTCATTATGAGACTTTCATGTACACAAACAGAATGATTTGTGAACTCATATTGAGAGAACTGTGAATGAGAAATAAGCAGACTATAAGGTATAACAAAGAAAAAAATGGATGTACGGAACAATTTTGTTTTTAAAAAGCCTTGTGAATAATTGGTTTTTTATATATTTACTTTGGTGACATAGCAAACAGATTTTCCAGCAATTGGAATACATTAGAAGGTATTGTAAGGAGGGGTGAATTGATATCCTTCCAGAATAGCCATTTGGTGCAGACTTTTTTGGATTAATAGACTCCAGGTGGTGACTAAAGATCTCCTGGTATTATAACTCATCTCCAGATGCCAGCATTTGGAGGGTGGGTGCTTTAGAGGGTGGACTCTGTGGCATTGTACCTTGAGAGTCCTCATCTTCTCAAATCCTCTCCTCCCCAGGTTTCACCGTAAAATCTCCAGGTATTTCCCAACCCTGAGCTGGCAGGCATATGTGGCAGCTACCTGACTATAGAGATCTCTCCCGGAATGGTTTACCTACCAGCTAATCTTTGCAGGTTTGGGGGGAAAGGTGTGAGATGATGATGTTCCAGAGAGATTTAAGAACTGAACTGAATGTTACTATGTGATATGGTATTTTGAATTTTGATGCAGTTGTTGGGATAATCCCATTTTTGTTTGATGGCTGCTTTGCTTTATTAAAGAAAGGTAACAAATTAGATGTTTTAATTTTAAAAAGAGTTTGTGACGCACAGCCTAAGAGGTTGAATAGCTTATGACAATAAATGTGCTTTTGAGTGACAAAGAGGATACCTGTTAATGTCTTATCCTGTATTTGAGCCAGGTGTATTCAATATGTTTTTATACAACTATTATATGAAGTATATGCTTAATAAAGAAAGAAGATTGTGAATTTGAAAACATCTTTGTTTGAGTTCATACATAAATTATTAACTCCTATATGGATTGGATGAGGACAGTCCCCTGTATGGGAAGATCAATTAATATTACCTTTCATTGCACTTATTCTTTTTCTGTTTGTAAGTATTTCTGTCTGAGCTCCTCTATCAGTTGGAGAGGATATGATGGGAAGCCTCTGATGGCTGCACCCTCACCTCCAGTACATGGAAAAACAAACATGGCCATTCTTCTGTTTGTTGTTTTAGTGCCGGGCGCTCCTTCCATAACAAATCCATTTCCCTCCAGGCAGCAGGCTAAGACCTGTTTGCTTATTCTGTCAAGGAAAAGGAGGCTTCACAAGGGGCAGAAACTTCCAGCTTTTATATCCTGTTGATAACAGAAAAAGAAGAGAAGGAGGATCCTTCCCATGTCTGGTCCACCTTTTGTTAGTCTATTGTGGCTTTTTGAATGCTTGCACATTAAATGTTTCTGGGATTTTTTTCTGGCATATATTTCTTTTCAGAGTTTATACATAAGGAGTTTACTCTCTTTTAACAGTGCAGCTGTTTAATGCATACTTAAAACACAACATATACTTTTCTGTATATAGGTGAGAGTTTAATTTGAAACAAAGATCTGAGCCAGAAACCTGCAGACTGAAATGTCATAAGCTGGCATAAAGAGTTTTCGTTATAATAAAGTGTATGCTTGTTATCAGTACTTGCTGCTGGTTTCAACCAATATCGATTAAAAGTTACTTTTTTGAACATCTCTCATTGGGAATAATTCCTATATGGAGCTGTTTTTGCACAGTGAAGCTCTTTTATCCATGACTGTTCCAGCAGACTTCCAACTCCTGTTGCCACTACTGTCCACATAACCAGTTATTCTGCAGTAAGGATCATGAGAGAGACAGTGAGCAAGACTGGACAATACTCATGCCTAAATATGATGGGAATCACAGTTGTCTATTGTGATGGGCAATCTCAATCCAATCACCTATATTCTTCTTGCCACCTTGTATAGCCAGAGGAAGAAAATGGGAACAACAACAAAAAAGTGTTAGCTATGCCATGACATCACTTCTGGTTTCAGAAGCAGAAATAACATCATAATGTTGAAAAAAAAAACATGAAGATTTAGGAAAGTATTGTGTGATGCCATGGTGTCATGGCATTATCAACACAGATTTTGAAGTCTCCACCTCCAGTTTGGTCCCAGGTAGGAAGGGGGGCACAGTGAGAGTATTCCTTAGCTTCACTGCCCAGCCAGCATTTCTGCCCCATTTGCCATGTTGCTGACAGCCCATATGGCAGAATAACATTTTATGGTGCCCAAATGCAACATGCACAGATTCAGGTCATGTGAGCAACATAGATGCTGAAACTGTACCCTATATATTTTAGGCTTGGCCCCTTCTGCAAGTTAGCCCATCATGTTAAAAAGAGAGAGAAATTATTCCAAATAAGAGATGTGCAAAAAAGTAACTTTAAATCAATATTGGTTCACACCAGCAACAAGTACTGATAACGAACATGCTTTTTAAGATAACTATTTATTATAATTGGGGGCAGAGAAGCAAGACACAAGTGCACTTTCACTCAGCTCTAACAATATAGAGGTTAGATGTTGGACCGGGAATGGGAAGAGCATGGTTCACATACCCACCCTAGTGATGTGATGACCTCTGGCAGCATACAAAAAGAGATACTAGTCCTTTAAATGAACTTCAAACTTTTATTTCAGCCTTTTGTACACCAGTACACTTTTTCCTCTCTGATCCTAATTTCTTCCTATAACTCCGGGCAAACCTTCTGTCTCTCTGTCCACCTCCTTCTTCGTACTGCCCCAGAGCTTGCCACTTCTTGTATCCTACAAGCTTCCCCTATGATTTCTTCAGATGGCCCACTCCTGCCTTTCATGTTCCCTTCTCCTTTGCCATTCTCTCCTCCCCACAGCCACATCCAAGCTGAAGCTGCCTGCGGTTGATAGGCCACAGCAAAACAATCCAGTCCCGCTCAGTGCATTGCAAGGGTTCAGGAGCCTATGGCCATATTTCTATGCTTGGCCAATGACCCTCCTGTCCAGTGGTGGGATTCAGCAGGTTCACACCACTTCGGCAGAACTGGTTGTTAAAATGGTGCTTGTAAACAATCAGTTGTTAAATTATTTGAATCCCACCTCTGCTCCTGTCCTGTCCTGATATTTGACTGTCTGGCATCATGGTCTTCCTCCCTGCTGGGTCAGCTTCAGCCTCTTCTGCTCCCTCATCAGCTAGCCTGCTGGCGTGGAGCCACCGTACCTGCTATGAAGCTTTGAGTCAGTCACTCTTAGTCTGATTTACCTCAGAAAGTTGTGGTGAGGATGAAATGGAAGAAGGGAGAGAATTATGTATGCTGCCTTGAGCTCCTTGGAGGAAGGGAGAGAAGAAAATGTCATATATAAATAAACTTTTGATCCATCTCACTATGGATGCACATATAAATCCACCCTCCCAAGTTAAGGGCAATCATCAGAGTTCAGAGCATCTTATGCATGCAAATACTTGCCTCGCCATCAGAAGGAAGGCTGAGCAGGGATGTAGGGAGCACTAGTCTTGTTGCCTCAGGGTGAGCATTCCTGCTGGACTCACCTTTCTGCCTTGCTTGCCCCCAGACCATATTTCATTTGCATTGTTAAACAAAATTGCTAGTAGAAAAGGAACCTGTAATCTTCACCTTAGAGGAACACAAGATAGAATCAGACTCATTATGCTTCTTAGAGCAGGGGTGGGGGTGGGGAGAGGGCAAAATCTTGACTGTCTCAAGTGCTCTGAAACATCAAATGCATCAGGAAGTCTTGACAGTTGTGGAGAGCGGCTCCTGCCAACTGTCCACCATTAATTGCTGTAAAGTGCCAATTTTTGTTTTTGCCATATTGTGCAAAATAATAATAAAAGTGCCAAATTTTTAATCGCCTTAGTTACTCCTGTAGGTATTAACCAGGTTAAGCTTGTTCTTAACTCTCTTCCCCTGAAATCCCTGGGGTGGGTTGGCCTACTCCTGTTTGCTGAAGTCATCCTAAGATTGGCCTTTGGCACTACTTTAAATAAAATGGCTATGTTAATATACCTGCGCAGTGGGAGATTACATAGCTTCTGAAGAATTTAAACAATTGTTAAATTACATGTTGTTATTAAGAATATAATCCCTTATTTGGGGCTTCAATCCCAAGGTTTTTTTACTGCCACTGTTATACAGCTCAGGCCCTGTCAAATAAACAGTTTTAAAAGTCTCTGCTTGCAGTGGAAAATGAAGGGCTGATTCCAGGCTACTGCACAAGGCAAGGCAGGGGACTGTTGCTGAATACTGGCTGAGTATTCCCCCTCCCCCACCACCCCCCACCCCCGCTCTGTGCTTTTTTTAAAAAAAAGATGTACATTTGTGCCTTCGCTGCACATTTTGTTGAGGGCTGGTTTTAGTGTGAAGATTGTTGTCCTGTGACAAAGGCTTATTCCTTCCATGTATTGGGGGGCAGAGGAGTCACTACCATTCCATGCTATAAAGAACTAAATAACCCAATCTCCCTAAGGAGAAAAACTAATTCTAATGATACCGTTAAAATTAAGGCCATGTGCTACTGAAACAATTTGCCAACTGCGCAGCATAGTGTAGAAGTTAGAGTGTCAACCTTGGACTGGGGAGACCAAGATTCAAATCTGTATGTGCCAGGAAACTAACTGAAGCACCCAATCTCTCTGTCTCTGCCTGACCTTCCACATAATGTTGTTGTGAGGGAAAAATGGAAACAGGGAGAGATCCTGTTCACTACTCTGAGCTCTTTGGAGGAAGGGTAGGATAATAATGTAATAAAATAAATACCCATATGTGTTCCTTGCTTAGCATCTTGCACTTTGTGTATCTTACCCCTCCTTTCTTTCAAGAAATTGAGGGTGGCAGGCATAGTTTTCCCCATCTCCGTTTTATCTCCCAGCAACTCTCAAGGCCCCTTCCACATGGGCCAATAAACACAGGTTAAGGATGGGAAAAAAACATTTGGGGGGGGGGACTTTGCACAGATCCCGCCCCTAAAGCGAGTCTGCCCCGTAGTATTTTCCCCAAACTGTTTTTTTTTTAATCGCACTATCTGCGAGTCTTTTTTAAAATCCCAGGTTGCAGCTGCTTGTGAGCTAGTGAGCAAATGGCCAGGCAGGAGGTGCTTTATCCGGCTGCGTTTTCCTTTTTTTAAAAAATTTCCCGGCTTACATCTGCATAGCCATGGAGGTGCAAAGGGTCGTATCGTGGGACAGCATGGCTGTGAGGTTCATTTGTGCTTGCCTGCATAGTTTCGCATCAGTGGGAGGTAAATAAAAAAATAGACACACTTCCTTGCAAAGGCGCAACAGCAACCTTGTTTCCGTGAGCTCCAATCACTGCCTGCACGGATGCATGCGAACGCGAAAACAGGAAAGCAGGTCACTTTATCCCAACTGCAACCCGCTGTAGATTTGCTGGGCGGAAAGGGCTTGAGGAAGGTTAGGCCGAGAAACATCCCAGCAAGCTTTATGGCAAAGTAGGGATTTAAACCCAGATACTAATTGGAGACATTTGAGTGTGATGGATTTATAGCAGCACTCTTATGTGGAACCAGAACTCAGCGGACCTCCTATGACCTCTCTGCACGTGATTCTCCTTGTGGAGAAAACTCTAGTGGGTACTTTCTAGAGTCAGAGACTGAATTAGCATGCTTGGCAATCACAAGTCATTTAAGGACCATGCTGGATTATTGGGTTGCTAGCATTGCTACTGCAGAACCAATGTTGTTGCTAGTATCAAACTCTTGAGGGTTTGTTTGTTTTTTACTATTTTTAATGGCTTTTCCAGTTTTGGCATAAGAAAAGATGCTGTTTGGATGGAATCCCTCAAAGAGTATTTAGGTAGCACTAAAGTAATACACTTCTTGAATAATCTCTACAGAAATGCTGAACACCAATAGTCTTTGTTCATGGGAATGCCCCCTCAATTTTCCCAACACTAGAAATGATAAGAGAGAGATGTTATCTCTGTTCTTTGATGACTGGGAGGCTTGGCAAAGAACCCTGCAATATCCTTCATGTGGCCAGGATTTGTCTGTCATAAAAATGCAGCTACTTAAGCATGATATGGCAAATTACTGTATCCTGAACAATATATTTTACCAATGCGAAGGAATGAGTAAGTGGGGATGAGAATTCTGAATCTATCTACAATAAAATTTGTTGTTGAGACCACCACTGAGTCTGCTTCCTCAGAAGCTTGGCTCCCAAGTCTGCAGCCTCTGGATAGCTTCCATCAGAAATGTATGTCACATTTCCTTCCAATGAAAGCCAAATATTTACATTAATCCAGGGTCACCCAGAGGCCGCTCTACTATCACGAGTTGGAAGAGGCTATTATATAGTAAACCAAGGAGAAGGGGGAGGGTTAGGTGGATGGATTAACAGAAGCCTCTGAAGTAAGTTGTGAGTTCTCTGTTTCAGCTGTACACTGTTAGTAAACAGAAGAGCCAGGGCCCAGCAGGATAAGCTTGAGCAGAGAAGGTAAGGTATAAGCAACATAGTAACTAGGGTTACTCCACCCAGCAGGATTCTCTGCGCTGTTCCCATCACTGCTGAGACTGCAATGCAATGGTTGCCAGTGGATCTTTCACACTGGGAGAGGAAGGGTCCCTGCAGACTTTCGGGTGTGTTTTTGTGAAAATATTTCCCTCCCAGTCCCACACGTACCCCTCAGGGACTTTGCATTGGCTGCCAGGAGCTGCCACCTCTAACATTTTAATTCTTCATGCATATGTTATAAGGTAACAACTCTATAGTGACATATACACAGATGTCATTATCATGCCAATCATATCCTTTAACTTTTGGTTTCTTTGTCTGATACATGGAGAAACGGGAGGGGGGGTTGAAAGGATTGGTCAAGCTATTTGAGAATGATTGATTGGTCAGTGAATTCCTCCCCCACACCCCTCGGGAATTCTCCTTCATGGGTGGAGAGGATTTCTGAGCATTCCTCTGCTGCAAGGGGGTACATGTGTGGCAAAGAAACACCCATATTGACTTCATATTGGCATGCTCTTGGAGAATGCAGTGGGACACTTCAAAAAATGCTTGGCTACTCTGGATACAGCTAAGCAGCTGTGGCCTTAATGGCTATCTCTTTCAAGGTGAAGGGGGCATTGTTGCAAACAGCATGGTGACATTTCCAGTTGAGCCTAAGAATTTACATCACAGTGCATGTTATACTCCGGGAATTTCCCTCAGTATGTAGAATCTCCAGAGCTCTCCAGATGTTCAGGAACTACAATTCCCATCAGCCCCTACCAGCATGGCCAATTGGCCATGCTGACAGAGGCTGATGGGAATTGTAGTTCCTGAACATCTGGAGAGCCGCAGGTTCCCTACCCCTGGTCTATGGTATTTCCAATAGAGATGAAGTGGGGCTCCTAGAACTGTGGTGGCGAACCTTTGGCACTCCAGATGTTAAGGACTACAATTCCCAGGACTACAATTCCCAGGACTACAATTCCGGACTACAAGTCAATTGGCCATGCTAGCAGGGGCTGATGGGAATTGTAGTCCATAACATCTGGAGTGCCAAAGGTTCGCCACCAGTGTCCTAGAACATTGCCATTGCTTCTGAACACTCAACTAGAAGTGACTCATTACATTCATGATGCTCCCCCTCCTCAGGGTCAGCCCCTGAAATGATCCCAGGAATTGCCAGTGGAGAGTAACCCTAATTCCGTGTCCCCCCCCCCCCCATGTTTCTAGGCATGACTGCCTACTGACTTGCTTGTGGTTATAAAGGCTAAAACTATTTTTTAAGAAACTGAAAATAAAAAAGGGAGGAAGAAGAAATTTCTCCAGAAAATGTAGTTTGAAAGTAAAAAAAACAACAACAAAACTGCAAATATGAATCAAGGAAAATTACTTCAATTGGTAGAAAGGTTTTTTTAAAAAAATTGGGCTCATAAGGGGCTCACTGGTGAAAAGCTACCTGCAAGGAGTCAGGGCTAGGGAGACCGTAGTAAGACTGCCCATGGGGACTACTTCATTACACCATTGTTGCTTCACTGTTTGAATGCTACTATTCGTTTTTTTAGTTGGTGGCTCTTTAGCACTTTAGCACTCTTTCTGGTTCTAAATAAAAATGAAAATGAAATTCATTGGTGTCAGACTATCATTATCACATTATTGAGCAAAAATAATCTGTGTTCTTTTTAAGGCCCTGAAAATGTCGTGTGGTAGCATGTCCCTGATACATGGGGTTGCTAGGGGTTGTTGGCAAGAAACCTAGATGGGGCATTTCTGGCAGGAAAATGCATACCATTTCTTCCAGATGGCATGCTCGGACTGCACTTTTTCTAATAAAGATTGAAGAGATTCAGCACTGGGAAACAGAGTTTTCAGGATGGGGAAAGCCTGGAAATAAGACAATTACAACATGACAACATGTAGATTCTTGGAAAAAAATGCTTCAATTTGGAAGCTAAGGCCAAGTCTCCATGTAGAAATACCCTAGGTTACTTGCTAGCTATCCCAATTTTACAAGAAAGATAGGGTTGCCAAGTCCAGGGAGGTAGGGCTGCCAGACCAGATTGGGAGATGCCTGGAGATGTGGGGGTGGTGCCTGGGGAGGGGGAGGGACCCAATGGGGTACAATGCCATGGAGCCCATCCTCTAAAACATTCACTTTCTTCAGAGGAACTGTCCTCTGTAGTTTAGAGAGGAACTGTAATTCTGGGGGGGTCCCCAGGTTCCACCTGGAGGCTGACATCCCTAGATGAAGGGCAGACTATAACTGTTTTAGTGCCAAATTATAGTTTGGTGCTATCTGAGCAAACCACGTTCTTGAGGACTCTTCCTTTTGCATAGTGTGATAGAATTAGACACTTCTCTTTAGGGCAAACCACTACATCCGATCTGCCTTGATCTCGCTCTCCGTACAGGATTGCAAACCGGTTTGAGATAGTAATCTACAATCCTGGTTTGGAGGGCAAACACTAGCCATAGTTTGCAGACTCAGATATCATGATAACCTATGGTTTACACTGAAACAGAAGTGGCTAATTAAATGACTGTGTACACGCAGGAGGAGGAGGAGGGTTGAACACAAAAGCAGTAGATTAATTCCTGTGGTGACAAACAATGGTCTGAACCAACCCACTGTGAATTATGAGATTGTATGCAGGAGCCCATAAAGGATGCAGAGACCATTTGGTAACTAAGGCATTGCCGGGAGGGTGTGTGTGTGTGTCTCAAATATACAACCATTTTTAACAGGAGGAGTTGTTAACTCCTGTCAGGAATGTATACATATGATGACCAATCAGGGCAATAGTTATGAGCTGTTGTTATAATCATTGTGATGAATGGATTGGTGTTAAGGAAAACTCTACTGAAGTACCACCTATGCTAATGAGTCCTCTAAGAGAAAATGCCCACAACTGCTCCTGATTATCTTCAGTTATACACCATTGTGATCTTATTGCTATGTTAAGTACTGAAGAAAACGGAACAAATGTTTTGCCAGAATTATTCATCCTCCCTCTTTTTGCTAGGCTCTCCCCTCCCCTGGTCTATTAAGTCATCATCCCTGGAGGCTGAAGGGGGCTCCTCACTGTCCTTTCCTGGTCAATCTTTTATTCCTTGCACCCGAACAAGCCAGGCTTGGAGTCATCCCTCCATTGTGCCTCATAGCTTGCTGCCCCACAAAGCTCCATTATGCTGGAAGGGCAGTTCAGCAACCCCACATTGGCATCCAGAGCAAATCTTAGCAAGCAACCTCACTACTCTTGTGCTATGTACCACAGGACCTGCAAATTTAAGACTTTGTAAGTTGCAGGGGCAGAAACCCACTTACCAATGTACAGGATTAAAGCTAGGGGTGGAAAGCAAAACATGTACACAGCATCTGTTCCTCCCAGCCCTATTTCTACATTGCACTAGGAAACTGTAGGATGAAGATGAGAAAGCTGTGGGCCACTTGCCTCTTCATTCTTATGGCCACTGAGCAAACAGAACTTGTGCCTGTACTCTGCTCTCAGGCTACCAGAATTCAATGACCCCATCTATATATATAAAAAGCAAACAGTGACTTTGTTAGTCACTCCCTAACGCCGAAACGGCTGGATGGATTGCCCTCAAATTTTCACATGATGTTCCTCCCTGTTGCGGGCAGGTAATGGGACCTTCAAATCGCCGAAAGTCCATACCTGAGCCAGGTAAAATGTCTTTTTCCTGGCGCACCAGACCACGAAGCTGTTTGTGTTCAACTGTCACCCTTAGAATGTTCGTGAAGCCTGTCTGTCTGTAGCCTGAGGGCTTGGGATGAGGGCTTATAATATTCGCGCTGATGGGCAGAGATGAGCAGTGGAAACAGTAAATAGGCAATACTGTTAGGTAATACGAGTGGAAGTGAAACACATACACACTTTGCCGTGTGAGACGTCAGGTGGGGTCCCCCCCTCACACGCAGGTAACTTTCACTCTGGCCCCTTCCGCACATGCAAAATAATGCGTTTTCAAACCACTTTCACAACTGTTTGCAAGTGGATTTTGCCATTCCGCACAGCTTCAAAGAGCACTGAAAGCAGTTTGAAAGTGCATTATTCTGCATGTGCGGAATGAGCCTCTCTGTGCCTCACCCACTGCAACCACACAACACACATCCAGCTCATCCTCACACACCTCACTCTGCCCTCCCTCACATCTAACCACCACTTACCCACTTTTCCCCCCATATTCACCACAGCTCTCTTTTACTAAAAGCGAGCTGGAGTTTGCCTTTTTCTTCTAAGAAAATCCACGGTGTGGTGGCAAGCCACCACTACTGGCTCTGCTTCTTTTGCACATGGCCCTTTAAGAACCCAGGGAGCTGGCCTCGATCTGAGCGCCTCACCACCCTGCCTCTGCTGCCTGACTGGGATAGCCTGCTTGCCCCAGTTCTGCCTTACCCAACCCAGGACTATGCATGTCAACCAGCCTCATGGACAGCGGGATTCGCACTCTGGACAGTTCTATTGTGGAATGGGAAGGGTTACCTTATACTAAAAAAACAAGACAGCACCATATAACAATGTGCATTGAAAAGGGAAAGAGGGATTCCATTTGACCACCCCAAAAGGCTATGCTGGGGATCATTGGACCTGCATGGACATCTGTGTGGGTTGCGGACTGTGATGAGAAGGACAATTGCCACAGCAACGCGTGGCCGGGCCCCACTAGTATAGGATAAAACTATTCCTGTCACTTTGGGGGACCTCCCTTCACTCGTTTAAAGAGTAAATTTGGAACTCCTTATTTATCTGCCTGCCTAAGTTTTCTGTCAGGAGGCAGAGAAATCTCCTTCTTGCTCCCTGATTTATTACTAATGGGTGGAAACTATCATGTTTGAAACATGCCACTCACTATTAAAAAGGAGAAAACTGGGGCCATGAGCAATCACTAGGAGGAGGGAACATAATTTGGAAATTTGAGTAGACACACATATACATCCAAATTCCATGATTCTATAAGTAGCAGGCCAATTTCCCCATCTTGGTCTGGTTTTTCCTCCCTTCAATAGATGCTCAAGGACTCTTTGACATTTCATACCTCCTGGAGTATGCTCAGTCCTTAACAAGCCATTATTTTCTTTTAGTTAATTACAATGTCTTATTTGTGGATGACCAGGTTTTGCTGCTTTAGTGATGTACATGTGCCACCCACTTTACTATGGTGCCATTGCTAATGATATCATCATAGCCCCTACTGTTATTTTCCCTGAGGTTTATGCCCATGTGTTTGGTCATATACAGATCCTTGCTCTTGGTGCCAAGATAGTATGAAAATGTTACTTTGGGAATGGTATTCCAAAGGTCCAAATATCACAACAGTAATACCTTCACCATGAGCAGGAAGCATTTTTTTCCACCCATCCCCTTCAGCATTTTCACAGCGCCTCTTGGGCAACCATATGCTTGCTACAAAGAGAGAACTAAGATTGTGAGCTCATCTGAGTTTTTTCTATTCCTAGTCATCCTGTGGTGAAAACTATTCAGAAGGGAAGTTGATTGCCAGGGGATGTTTCTTCTTTCACTGGTGATGTGTCTCCTTGTTTAATTTATCCCTGCCTTGCTTCTGAAGAACCAAACTATGAGGCATTCTCAATAGTTAGCATTCTGGGTAAGCAGTCATTATATAAACCCAAAGAGAAGCTGGTTGTGAGGTTAAAAAAACAACAGGATATTTGGAGGCTGACTGAACTATGCTGAGAAGCAAGGCTGAGCATACAGTTAGCTAATCTGTCTGGAGAGGGTCTATCCAAGCCCATGCCAAAAAAAGAAATATAAAAACTGACCGACCTAAAAAAAACCCCAGTCTTGAATAGCAGTTAAGGGAGAGAATTGGAGGGTAGGGTTCATAAACTTGGGAGGGGGTGGGTGGGAAGAGGCCGTGGGGAATTGTTAATGGCCTGGTTCTTCCTGTCTTACTGATACACCCTCACAGACCAAATGCTGTCCTAAATTCCCTCTGCAGTTGGATAGAGGGCTAAAGGCTCTGTTTGCCCTGACTGTTTTTCAAAGGAATGCATGGGCCAGAACATGTCACTATAGCCATTAAATAACTTGGCTTTCCATCTTCCATTATCTGTTTGGAGAGATATCACCAGACATCTGTGAGGACCAGAGCACTCAGTAAGTGTGCACAGCATTAAAAGAAACCATGGAACAAATCCAGTGACTTTAATGTGGCTGGAATAATTTTACATTGTGTGTGAGTTCCCCCCCATATATCAGCCTTTCTTCAAGATTACAAGGCTGTGCTGCCTTCTGCTGCTTTTCCACACTGAAAGCAGTGTAACCCCCTCAATAGGCTATGTTTCTACTACCAGCAATCTTCTGGTTTCAGGATCCACCACAGCTCTCAACTGGGTGTGAACAGTCAACATGACAATGCCCATTTCTCTATTGACTAAAAAAATGAACTTCTCGGCACAATCCTAAACAGAGTCATTCCATTCTAAACCCATTGATTTCTATGTGAAACTCTTCTTTGGGTGGTACTGTTTGAAAATTTCCTAGCCATTCATTAGATTCTCTTGTTTTCTCCCTGGTAAAACACCCCCTCTTTGTCCTATTCCCAGATACTGTACCTGCCCCCCCACCCTAAGAATTCACTTATAGGATAGTTGCAACCATGGTTCCATAATCAGTATGACTGAACAAAAAAAAAGGTGTGCTGTCAACACTCACAACAGGAAAACATTCTGGCTAGTGGATAAAAATTCCAACTAACTTTTAATATTGTGAATGAGCCATGAAGGAAATTGCAGTTTAGCTGACAGGATAACAAGGACTAACTGTAATACACATCGTGGATTAGCCTCAGGGAAGGCTTTGCTTGCCGGTCATTAACCATGTAAATTCCAACTGGCAGAGCGTTCAGACAAAAAAAGGACGTGAGCTCCGAGTAATGTAGAATATGCATTTGATGGCTAAGGAAGGACCTCTGAGGATGGCCAGATATTGTAGTTATGCCTGAGAAAGACATTTCTATAGTGTCTTTGCTCTGCTGTTTCTGCCTAAAGATGAGAGCTGCAGTGCAAACACAAGGCCAGAACTCATGTCACCACAGTGTGATTATTAGCAGAGAGGATTAGTACTTGCTGCGTAGAATGTGCTAGTCATTCCCCTCTGCTCCTTCTCTAGGAACATGCCTTGTTCTGGTCACTGCAGTCAAGCTGAGCGTGATGTAGGGGAATTCTGCCTGAGAGGGAGCTCAGCATGACTCAGATTACCTCATTAGCCTTTGGAGGCAAATATCTTTCACTGAAGAATATATGCTCTTGAAGCTCAGCCAGTCATTTCATCTCCTTTCCTGTTTATACAGAGTGTGTGCCAAGTCACACATACATCCTGTGTTAACCCAGTGAGATCAGTTGCTCAGTTTCTGTTCAGGATTTGTTCCATACCTCCTTCACAAAATAACTTAGATGTGGGTCATCCAAATAGGTTCTTTTGTGCTGGATTAATACATACCATATTCTGGTCTCTAGCAAACAGTGAGCAGTATCAATGGGAACCCATCTTTCAGCCACTAGAGGGGAAAGAAAAAAATCCACCCACATTCTGGTTCTGTCTCTAGTTGTGGCTGTGTTACCATAGCATGAACTGCCCCATGACAAGAAAAGCCTGCTTGATAAGGAACAACCTGTCATGGGGTAGCCCAGCATCAGGATCCTCTTTTGATTCAGTGTAGCATCCAATAGCATGTTTGTGCCAACAATAAAACATGTCTCCAGTACAGAATGGATATTTTGGTTGCAAAAGGGATCTGAAATTATCTTAAGTAGGCACTGGATTTATGTTCCTTATGGCCCAATCCGGGGGGGGAGGGGGCAGACCTACATCTGGAGCTACCACAGCCCTGTACCAGTGAGGGTGGCCAAATGCGCTGGCAGAGGGCGGTGACTTACTCTGGCGGGCAGATGTCATACTGTCCACAGTGCCCAGAAACCACTGACCTTGTCTAGGTCTGCCCCCCAGAAAGCTGCACTAGCATAGCTGGAGGCATTCCAGGGATGGGCCAGGGGTGGAGCCAACTCTAGTCAGCTTCGACTGCCTACCCAGGCCCCATGCACCAGCAGAACCAGCCTCAGAGATGCGCCATGATTTTCATGGTGTATCTGTTATCCCATATGGGGCATTCTTGGAACTAGTTTTAGTTGAGGGGGGGGGCTTCTTACACTGTGGGAAAGCCCTTTGGAGAGGGTGAGGTGCTGCAGGAATGGTGCTGTTCCCACTCTCCCATTCACTCTGGTTTGGGATGTTTAGTAACTAACTTTGCATCTCACGTGGCCGGAAACTTTAGTGGTACTACATTTTTTTTAATTAGTTAATGCTTGTAGTACTTGTGATCCATCAAGTTGAGCGTAACCTACACACTATGTAAAATGGATTGCCAGGCATAATCTCCCTGTTTCAGTTTTAGGTCACAAAACCAAGAACTCATCAAGCCAATGATCAGGGCCTGGTTTGTTCCTTGGAGGCAGGATAAATATAATAAATAATTCTCTGTCATGGAGAAAGGCTTTAGGGAAGATACAAGCAGCACAAAGACTATTATTGTCAAAGGCTTTCATGATCAGGATTACTAGAATGTTGTGGGGGTTTTGGGTTGTATGGCCGTGTTCCAGTAGTATTTTCTCCTGACATTTCCCCTACATCTGTGGCTGGCATCTGAATCCTAGCACAAAGGCTATTCCGGTAACCCTCTCAGTCATGGCCCAACATAAAATAATTTGCTTTAAAGCAATGCCTTCACAGGACTTCTGTTCTCTGCCTCTTCTGCTAACCCATAGTTTTAGTCTCCCTCAACAGCATGTCATCATAACCAAGCATATTTTGCCATAGTGTGAACACCAAGCATATGGGCACATACTGACACATATGAGACCATAACAAACCGAGTTTTTGCTTGGCAACAGCACATTTCATTCAAACAAACAAAAAAACACCCAACCCAAGTTACTATTTAAAGAGGGTTTTTTTAAAAAAAGAAGCAGCCAATAATTAATCTGTTGGAGGAGAGTGCGAGTAAGCTGTTCTTTCATGCTAGTGCTGAAGGGGATATAATTTCACAGGGCCCACACTAGTAATTCCAAACTAATGTTTCCTTGAAAGACTCAGGAGCAAAACATCTTAAAACAGTCCAAAGGTTGCTCTCATTTACTGCAAGAGATCTGCTAAGAGCAGAGCTGGCACAGGATTAGAGAGCAGAAACTCATGCCTGCAGAACCCTTTGCTGGTTTGCTTCTGAACAATTTTCTCCTGAGTTCCAAAGTTCATTCTGTATCTGTGAGCTAAGATGAGGCCACAGAGAATGCAATAGCATATCTCCAGGAGAGGAAAATCTATCACATGCACGCACACACGCACGCATGCACACACATGAAATATATTGCCATCAACCCAAATATTTAGCTTCTGATTATTTGGCACCAGTCATAAGAAACATAGGAAGGAGCCTGCTGGAACAGACCAGAGTCCATCTAGTCCAGCACTCTGCTACTCGCAGTGGCCCACCAGATGCCTTTGGCAGTAATCATGGAGGAACTCTATACAAAATACTTTTATTAGAATAACCAACCCAGTCACATCTATAGTACTTGTCTGTAGCTAAACATTCAGTTTGTGATCTGTAGGGTGGGAAAGCTTCTCAGACTCATGCAAGAGGTTCTGAGAGGTAATCCATTGTTTAAACATTTCTTATGGAAATTGACACAACATTGTTTGTTAGTTTAAAACAAATGTGCTTGAGAATATGTTAAAGTTAGGGTATGTAAGAATTTAATCTTAGATACCACAATCAAAGTGTTTAAATATACATAGGACAAATATTAATGTGTTCGAAATGCTGTACTTCTCTGGAGAAACTTATGCTGTGCAGTATATAATTAATGCACTTAATTATATAAGTTACTTCTTTACGCCTTGACCTGGATGGCTTAGGCTTGCCCAATTTTGACAGATCATGGAAACCAAGTCAGATTGACCCTGGGGTGTTGTGGGGTTTCCCGGCTGTATGGCCATGTTCCAGCAGCATTTTCTCCTGGCTACATCTGTGGCTGGCATCTTCAGAGGATCTGACCCTGATTAATATTTGGATGGGAGTCCACCAAAGAAATCCAGGGTAACTATGTGGAAGAAAGTAAAACCACGCCTGTTCCTCTCATTCCTTGAAAACTCTATGGAATCACCATAGGTTGGCTGTGGCACTTGACAGCACTTCCTTCCACCACCACTTGTTTGTGGAAATGGCCTTTGGAAGCTGTTGTTTCTGCATGGATTTTGAAACGTACCTGTTGTGAGGGGCGTACGAAAGCATCACTCCACACAGCAAAAAGTTCCATGGGGGGGAGGGGGCTTGACACTTGTGTTCACAGGGGCTCTGAGGAGGGGCAGCCATGAACTCATACACAAGATTACTGACACCAAGAACATAAAGCGAGAAGCGGCTCGATACATTCAGTCTCTGCACAAGGGGGCCACCCCAGCTGGACACAAGAAGCCACGTACCTGTTCCACATTATCCGCAAAACAGACCACCCTCCTGAAGAGTGCGACCCTCATGGCCAGGCAGAATTCATGCACGACTTCAGCTACAGTTACCAGGCTGACACCAAACTTTCAAACTGCTGTTTCACCTCACAGAAACTGTTCAGGCTGGCCATGTACCAGATAGCCATGACGACTATAATCTCCACCGGGAATGCAGCCCGCATGTTCGTGTCCTGGCACTGCAGATGGGGTCTAAGGCTGTCCACAATCCTCATGAAGGTCTTCCTGGTCAAGCAGAAATTTCTCAGTCATTCCTCATCAGCCCAACAAGTCATGACACAGTTGTGCCACCTGCTCACGTGTGGATAAACCCAGTAGTGAGGGCGCTGGTCTCCAGGGCAAACCATGCCCACCTGCAATATCTCCTCAGTGCAGCAGACTGAAGAGATGCCCGGGCCATCTCTTTCTGGCAGTGGGCACATGCAGCGAGGGCACCATGAGGTTGAGGAGGTGCACCACCAGCGCCACAAACACTTCCAGTAGCTGCACCACCTCTGGATCCAGATCCATGTTCAATAGGTTCAACAGAGAATTTCCCAGCTCACAAAACGTGCTCCTACCCAAAAACCGCAGAGCAGGGGTAAAGGCGGGCGCCAGCAATTCAAATGCAAAAGGCAGGCCGGAGATGTTCATTTAAGTTGTCACCCAAAAACAACAGCCAATCAGAATGTGGGACACCTGGGATGTTTTCGCATGTGCGGATACGTCTGCGGTGTAAATACAAAAGACCTGGGCTCGTGCAAAACAAACTGGAGTATTTCCTTCCGTTCTTCACTTGATTCCTTCACAGAAACAAGCAGCCTTGCGAAGGAAGAAACCAGGATAAAATAGACCTGGATTGTAAGATACTGATTGTAACCCGGTATAATTGTGCCATACAGAAACGGCCTTAGTTTTGGATACTGAGGCTGCCCATTCTGAATACTAGGAGTGAGCGTGACAGGGAGGGAATTAAAGAGGCCAGATCCCTCTTCTCACTTATGTTCTGCAAGACCCCATTGCATCATGAATAAAAGCAGTCAGTTCCCCACTTTGCTAAACTCATTCACTTGCCTTTCATTCACCTGCAATTCAAGTTGTTTCTGCTGGTATCATTTTTTTAAAGTCATGAAGCAATTAATAATATTTTATGTACAGGGATTTAACGCATTTTTTAAAATTTACTCAATATTTTCAGAACAATTAGAGAAAATATTGCAGATATGATGACACAGACCAAGGAGCAAAAAGGTGTCACATTCCTTTTAAAATTTATTTTTTCATCTCAACATGTAGGCTTTTGCAGACAGTTCCAGGTTGCCTCCTGCTGCCATGTAATCTTTATGCCCTTCAATTTAGCCTGCAAGTTCCCTTGATAATCCCTCTTCCCTCAGCCATGCTTGTTTTACTCAGCATCTCCTCTGTAGTATATCCAAGTTGCTTCCACTACATTTCAGCAAATGCACAGCTATAAAAGAATTAACATTTTTCTTTAAGGGGACCATTTTCTCTGATGCCAAAGAGTACTCTCAGGGAAGAATATTTTGCATAGGATCATTCTGATGCACCCAGCTTTTGAAAGAGGGGTTGTTGTTTGTTTAAATTGTGACTCTCACTATATTTGGTATTTTCTTACATTCTTTAGTATTAGGAGTTGAATAATTGCATCGTTTTAGGAGTTGAATCATTGCATAAGAATCTCAATTTTTTTAAAAAGTACATTTTCATTGTTAAGGTGGTAAACATAACATATATAACTTGATAAGTCTGGGAATGAAAGCATCCCATTGACTGCCAAATGACACCAAAATGGTTTTTCTAGTAATACAGATGAGAGTTTATAGAAGGGGAAATACAGTTCCTGGTGGGCTGAGTTTAAGATAGACTAAGGGTGTGGATTTCTCCTTCAGTTGTATGTGTTATTTAACAACAAACAGTTTAGCCTCAGTTCTCAGTTAATGGGCACTTATAAATCTCTCTGCATTTTTATTGGTGCTCACATGTGTCACCAATAACTGAAGGAGAAGTTTTCTAATTGGAAAGGAGACAGAGAATCAGGAGAAGGGAGGAGAGAACCAATGAAAATGGACTGGAACACGTAAGCAGGAAGTACCAGCAAAAGATAACCCTAATTTTTCACTAAGCAAGAACCTTTAAAAAGCCGAACCAAATCAGACTATAGGCAGTGTCTTGTTTCCCACAGAATTTAACTGGCTGCCTGTGAGAATATCCACAGTCGAGGAATATTCCAGTGGAGCAATGCAGCATGCCTACCTGACTGGTAATTTCTCACAACTGGCATTCAGTCTCATGGAAATTCAATTTTAGCCATCATGACTGATCACAGTTAGATAGATCTGTCCTCTATGGACATATCTAATCCCATTTTAAAACCTTTCCATTTGGATGCATACATGTAGTGGCAGTGGAAAGTGCCATCAAGTCACAACTGACTAATGGTGACCCCATAGGGTTTTCAAGGCAAGAGACATTCAAAGGTGGTTTGTCATTGCCAGAGGTGGTTTGTCATTGCCGAGTGGTCTGAGAGAGTTCTGAAAGAACCATGGTTGATGCAAAGTCACCCAGCAGGTTTCATGAGGAGAAGTGAGGAATCAAACTGGATTCTCCAGATTAGAGTTCACTCTTAATCACTATACTACACTGGCTCCCATGGGATATACATACATGTATAATATACATGAATAGCTGATTCCTGCAGTACTACATAAACACAGGCAAAAAGCCATATTCACTTTTTTACATGGAAGGATGTTATGTAAATGAAATTACCACCACACATCACATCGTATGGTGTATGCATGTGCATGCTTGATACTTCCTGGAATAGGATGTCTTCGTGTGTGTTGCTGTTGACAATGTTCTAGCAAAATATGTAATCAACATTTATCTCTAGGAAGGAAAGAATGTATCGTGTGATGTTCTACAACATTATTTTTAATGCATGATTTTTTAACATGTCCAGCCAATACATTTATGTATATAATATGCGTTCCTCCATTATCTTCCACTAGGTGCATCATTGTAGTTGACTTCCTCATATGTTTTGGGCAGCCCAGTATGAAAACCAGCTATGAATGCAGAAGTTGAATTTGCTAGTGAAGAGGAAACTCCCCCCCTTTCCAAGTCAGACCTCTCTTCTGCAAGTCACACAGCAAGTTCCTCTTTCCACAACGGTAAGACGGCAAGATGGGTCTGTAGGCTAATTTATTCTCTCTTCCTCTTTCAGTGGAAATTCACATGATGAAACAACAGCAACTGTATTTCTATTTCATGCACACTTGGTATGTGTGTTCAAGTGCATCAGTGTGAAAATGGCAGGATCATGAATGGGATCATAATCAATTGGATAGAACACTCACTTTTTGGACTGAGTCTTTCTTTGTACACAGTAAAATGTATGGTGGCTGCTCCTTGAAAATAAAGTTGGCACGCTGTGTAGTGTGATGGTGTGATTCTTTAGTATGTAGTAAATGGAATATTTTAACAAGATCTGGCAATTTACTCTGAGCCACACCTTTTATTTCTTTTGCCCATTATTGTCAACTAGGAATACCAGTGACTCTCCTAGACTTCAAGTGTATGTTATTTTCCTTCACTTCTGCTGCCTACAACAAGCGATACAAGAGATTTGGAACCCGAGTCCTTCTTTATGCAAAATGTAAGCTCTACCATAAACTTGAGAACAGATAATGTTCCAAACCTCTGCCTGAGATTTTGGAGATTGCTAATCGGAACTGCTAATCAGAACAAATCAGAACAAACAGGAATAACTAGTAGACCAGTGACTTGGTATAAGACTGCTTCACAGGTGTTCAAACCTATAGCTATGAGAAGGGGGAGGACAGAATTATTTCTTTATATTTTGATTCCACAATCTCCATTCTAAAAATTCTGAGTAAAAGTCTTCTGAATAAAAGAAAATAAACCCTCTCTAAATTGACATGTTCTCTCCACTTCAGAATTAATAACTCTGCAAGAGGGAATTCCTTCCTCTGAACTAACTGAACATCCTTTTGTTATTATATTGTCATAGGAACCAGAGAGACCACTTTAAAAATCCATAAGTACCTTTTGTTATGAAAACAGTTCTATGCAGAGTATTGCCATGATTGGTTAGAAGATAACACACACACACCACCTTTGGGAATTGTGCCTCACAATAAATGCTCCAGATGTGACTGCAGTCCTTAGGTCAGCTGTGTTTATGCGATCCTGTCTCCAATGGCAGGTTGAGCCAGTCATTAGGAATACTGTATGAAGCTATTCCTTTGGGGATTACAATGTGGTGTACTTTCAGTCTCCTAAGTTTGTTTGTTTTTATTTCCTTTGCCACAACATCTGTCCCACATCATGGAGAAGTTTCAGAATTTGGAAACTGCAGCAAATTCTGACAGATGATCAACAAGCATAGAATCTCAGCCCTTCCTTTTTTGCATCGCTTGCAAGGGACCCTTGGTCAATCACTTGTTCT
Source organism: Sphaerodactylus townsendi (assembly GCF_021028975.2). Classification (NCBI taxonomy): domain Eukaryota; kingdom Metazoa; phylum Chordata; class Lepidosauria; order Squamata; family Sphaerodactylidae; genus Sphaerodactylus; species Sphaerodactylus townsendi. Next base: position 119,093,951 of record NC_059426.1, read on the forward strand.
CTAAGGCGCCTAATCTGTATTTATTTTGCTGAGCTAGAATCTGCAAACACGTCCTCCCGCCTGCTCTCTCTCTCTCTCTCTCTCTCTCTCTCTCTCTCTCTCTCTCTCATTCACACACATTTCTTATTTCCAAGTGTACATGTCTTTGTTCCAAATGTCAATGAATCTCAAATGTAAATAATCAATTTCTTGTCAATTTAATGCTGGTGAGCATTGTAATAAATGTATTTAATCTCTGGCTTAGCCCTTCCAGCCATTGATATCTTATGGTAACCACAACATCCCAGAATTTCCCCATCATGTGTTAATTTTGGGTACCCCTGAGAATGGAAAATATTGCAGTTTTATATTTCATAGACATCAAAGGTTATGCCTGAATAACTAAATATTTATGAGACCTCTGTGTAAAATGGTTTTTTTTTAGCAAACATGAATTTGCCAACATCCAGGAGGGGCCTGGAGACCTCCACAATTACAATTGTTCTCCAAATTATTAAGAACAGTTCCCTGAGGGAAAATAGCAGTTATGAAGGGTGCTCTTTTGACATTCTATACATTCTTTTGAGCTTGAAAGGGGAGGGGCGGTATAGGAATTTACATACATACATACATACATACATACATACATACATACATACATACATACATACATACATACATACATACATACATACATACATACATACAATTTCATGTACGTCAAGGAATTTCTCAACCTGGAGTTGGCAGTCCTAGGAAACACTAAACCCCAATACATACTTAAATCACCTTTTGGGTGGGGGTAGTTATTGTTCGTTGCTTTGAATTAAATTACACAACAGTCACTCACCCACCAAATATAGGTTGTTCCTTTCCACCTAGGGTGAGTTATGGCTGGTGTGTGTATAATTTGTATTTGCTTTTATATGAAATCAGGGATGTTAAAAGTTCTCAAATCCTGAATCAGTGGCTTTCTGCATCACAAACTGGCTTGGATTAACCAGAAGAGTTCTACATGAACTATGATACTTGCACAAGTAGAAGTATGGGGGGAACCCCCTCACACTTGCCCCTTGTGCTAATTTAAACATAGCATATCCCAAACTGCATTTCTGCTTGCAAAAGATGTCACACAAGCAGTTTCAGAACATTATTATATATAGGGAGGAAAGTGCTAGATATTGCACTACATCTTGTGCAAGCCAAACTGCACTAAGTCTATGTTTGCACTTACAATACCAGATGCATGCTAGAAAGATGATCGGATTCTTCCTTATCATTGCATCTTGTCTGGTTTGGTACTAATGTTTTTTGTTAACAACTGGGAGGATGAAGTCATAGTCTCTGCCTCTATCCCAAGGCTGCAAACCAAACAAGCTTTGTAATAGGATTGCTAGGCATGGCATGGGAACTGGCAGCAGAATGGAGAGGGGCATGGGGTGTGATCAGTGATGGCATGAGATCCCTTCCAAGTTTTCCCCAGAAGTGACATCACAGTTCTATAAGAATTGCTTAAAAGTATATGGTAAAATCAGAGAGTTTCCATCAATTCTTAAAGAGGACAGCTGCCACTGCAATTTCCCCCCCTGAAAGTAACGTCATGCTGACAGCAATTTTTAGATCGTTCTTCTCCCACCTACCATAGTGTAAGTGGCAGGAAATGGGAGCCAGAGTTAGGGGGGATTCCCAGTCATGGTTCATCAGTCCTACTCTTTAAGGGGGGGGGGGGAATAGCCTTTGCCTCTTGCATATCTACTACTTAGTGAATGCAGCAAAGCATTTTGCTCTACCATCTTCTGAAAGCAGTGTCTCCATTCCTGCCCACAGTGGTCTGTAAAGCAAGCAAGCTGTCTACTGAAAACCCTGTGCCTTTGCTTCTACTTTTTCTGAAGAATTGCTTGCCAGCAGGTACAAGCCGAGCTTCATCCTAAGTTCTTGCGGAGCTTCTAGCACAATCTTTAGGAGTGAAATAGGCTTGGTCCTGTTTGTTATTCCGTAGAATAAAATAGCTCTCTGAAAGCCACTGGTACAGTGCAGTGTTGGCTGGAGAGTGGTAGCGCTGTGAACAGAAATACAAATCATTTTCAGTGGTGATACTGGAAAACTATTCTGGGTGGATGATGTATGTTCCTGTCAAGAATATCTCTCCTGAGATATCTCCTTCTTTTCTCCAGGACCTGCTGGTTTTACATAAATATTCATTCAAATATTTGGCTTCTTAGAGCTTTCTTTTTTTAAGCGAATCTTTGCAGAAGCTGGCTGGCCTTGCTCGATCAAATTTCTGCTTCAACCCTTGATGGCTTTTATTAATAATGAGTGACAAGGTTATTTTTAAGTTTATGCTCACTCAGTATAACCATAAGGCATCACTGTCTGAATCCAAAGAACTGCACAACTGGTGCTGCGAATTCAACAGAGCTTTGACCTTGGATCTCTCATACAGCAGTTGTGTGGTAAACCTCCTTTAAAGTAAGGAGAATTTCAAAAGCACTTGTGTTATGGCATGGGAGTGGGGGATTGCTCAGCATGCTAAAAGTGACCTTTTGGATCCTAGACACATACATGTAGACAATGACTGTGTGAAATCTGATGGGACTCTGTGAAAGAGGGCCCGCATTTCAAAGCAGCAGCTGTGCCACAACCTGGAACCTGAAATCATCATTTTCTTGCAGAGCACCTCTGATGTTGTTTACATCAAGGCTTCACAATTGCAGTAAACATGACACAGATCACGCCTATGAGGTTCCAATAGGATGTCAGAGAGTTTGTCTTAACCAAGAGGAAGTTTGTTTCAGCAGAGACTGCAGTTCTTGCAGTGAACCATGATTCACTGGCTTAACTGATAGGACTGACATAGAAGCACAAACCACAGGTTTCTATAAGGGACTCCAGAAGAAAAGCTGTTCCTTGTCTAAGCTCTCATCCTGTCGATGCAATTTCTTTTGTTCTTGTTCTGCATTTTTTAAAATATTCTGAGTCATTTAGATTTGAGATAAGATGACACGTCTTTGTCCATCTTTGCCAAGAAGTAGAAATTGTTTTAGCAAAACTCAGAACTTGAAAAGATGGTTTTGTAAGTCATATTGAGACTTTAGTCTTATCTCACAATTGCCTCAGCCATAAGCCATAACAATATGGCAAAAAGCAGAGGCGTACTGTGGGAAAATGGCACCGGGAGAATCTGTTCTCTGGGCACCCCCCCCCCGCTACGTCTTGGGCAGGCCCACCAGCGGGGCCCACCCCCTCCTGGCTGCCAGTTCCAAGCTGGCGACTGGCAGTCCCTTCTGCTCACCCCTCTGGGGAGGACAGAAGCAACTGGAAGGCTCCATGCTGGGGCCTTTGCTTTTATAAGCTTCGGGGTGGGGCCATGTCCCTGAGGGGTGGGGCCATGCCCCCTATCTTATAAAAGCAAAGGCCCCAGCACAGAGCCTTCCAGTTGCTTCTGTCCTCCCCAGAGGGAAGGGCAGAAGGGACTGCCAGCCAGCAGCCAGGATGGGGTTGTGGGGAGCCGGCAGCCAGCAGCCAGGAGGGGGGCAAGGCTTGGAGGGTTCCTCTGGCTTCCTTGGACCTGCCCATGTCAATGGCGACATGGGCAAGGCCGAGGGCACCAGAAGACAAGGAAGCAGGACTTCCTGCTGTCTTGCCGTCTTCCTGGTCATGTGGGAGGGGGGCGATTTTGTGCCCCCACATGACCAGATCAGTGGGACCCAGGTAGAAGTCAAGAAGATCTGTAAGTTGATGATAGAATTAAAACACTGAATCACAGTCACATCTGAAGCCTTTTTTGTTCTTGGGCTGCGGCATTTGACGGTTTGTTTGGGAAGGTGGGAATGAATGTATACAGAACATGAATTCTCATTGGGGATGCTGGACCTAAGCTGATTGACTGTAATTATGAATTTTGTTTAAAGTAAATATTCCTTTTTTATGTAAAGTCCAAGAACAGACTCTCAAGGTAGCTGACAAGAAATCACTCTCCCCCTACAAGAAAAATACCTCTTTAAAAGAATAGAAACCTCTTACTGTCTGGGAAAAGGAGTGAATCAGTATTGAAGAGGAAATTGCAATTATATTCGCATGAACAACTGTCAAGAATTTTCATTGTTGTCATGAAAACTCAGGTCTGTGGATAGATCTTTGCGTGGTTCTTTGTGCCACAAAGTGATATTCTGGAGTCATTTCTTAGTAGAAGAACGGCACATGGAACAAGAATGAGCAGAATTTAGTAAAGGCTGGGATCACTAACCAGTATATATTTGGCAAGCCTATATTTTTCATTTCACTTAACAATGATAGTTAGTTCTGCAGAGCTGGGTGTTTTACACAAACCTGATTGTAAGTTTCTGTACAGATAAAAGAATCCTGGCTTTTCCATTTGCAATAACATTACTAGTTAAAATGAGTAACAATTTAAAAGCAAGCAGAAAACATCACTGCATAGCCCAACCTCTGCTCTTGTTTCTGTGCCACGCCAACAATCACTGGAAAAACATCTTTGCCTATACCCCCTTTCTAGGGAATACTTTTAATGCATTCTCCTCAGCTAACAGCTGAAACTATTTTGGGAACCTGAGGAAACATATTGCATTTATATAAACATGAGCGTCTATGTTTGGAATAAAGTAAATAAAACAATGGCTACTCTTGCACTTCCCCTGGGAGCTGGCAAAGACTGCCAAAAGAGATCAATTAACAGGGTGGCTTCATGGTCCCACGAACCAGCCCTTCTTTATTTACCTTTCTAGTCTTACCTTAGCCATACCAAACTGTCTGCTGAGTTGCAATCCCCTTTCCCATCCAGTGAGAGGTCTGCCACATAACTGGCTGGACCGCAAACCCAAGGCAAGCACCCATTGGGACAGACAACAGAGTTTAGGGGAGCCAATGAGGGAATGTTTCTGATCACTAGAATCTGTGGAAATGTTTCAGAAGAACCTGGGATGGCAGAACGTCATGGGAAAGCCATGGGTTACCACTTCACAACTTGACAGTACAGTATAAATTATACAAAAACCTCCTGTAGTGCTGGATTCAGATCTCAGAGGCCCAGGTTCAAATCCCCACTCTGCCATGGAAGTTTTCTGAGTGACCTTTAGCTAGTCAAACACACTCACAGCCTAATCGTCACTGGGTTGTTGTGAAACTGGAGGAGAAAAGAATGATGTAAGCACTTTAGGTCCCCTTGGAGAGAAAGACAGAGTATAAATGAAATAAATATTTCCTTCCCATTCCTACTCTTGTTCTCATTTTCAGTTGCATCCTTTTAGAACTTCTGGAGCAACAACCATTAGCCTTTCCAGCCCAGTGCAGTTACTCTTCAAGATCTCAAGCAGGCCTTTCCAAGCATTCCAAGGATTTAAGATCCTGTTAACGGGCAATGTTAGAGAAAATGGATCTGGATTCTTTCATTCTCAGTAACTCAGCAAAGTTGTGAACCTAGTGTTTTGAATGATGGCCCATACGAAGCAAAGTTTTCATGGCTGACACACAGGAACTCAGAGTTCTATGTTTCCAAGGCATGTGAGGAATATATTCTGAGTAGCCCCACAGTGTGCATGGAGAAGGGGCTTCTGCCACCCCACACTCAGCACCAGGGAGTCATTATTTGCTTTGCTGAGAAACTGGTATGAATTGATAGCTACACAAAAGTTTCTAAGGAAATATAGGTTTTCAGGGGCTATTTCATGTTAGGAAGGTGTCACTGAGGGGGGAGGCTGAAGACATTGTTCATCACATGGTACAGTCCTGATCAGAACTGATAGCGGAGTCAGAAGTGATTTTACTTCATTTCTGATCTTGTTTTTAGATAAAGATGGAACTGTGTTTTATTTCTGTATAAGTTAGGTAGGAACAAACTATATTAGATAGAAAGTAGGAACTATAGCTATCTTTTGTATTTGAGTCTGCATGGAACCTCCTTGGCTCAAGGCAGGAATCCACCCCTGCTCCACCTGGGCATGGCCCTTTCATTTGTAAAAACCTTGGATGGACGTTGACAAAAGGGACCCTGGAAGAAGCGCCTCAATCTGCCTAATCCCACCAGCAGGCAGATAAGGGTGCCATCGTCGTTAAGTTTCGTTTCCTGACCCCAAGCACCCAAAGGACTCTTTTGTGTTCTTCCCACCAGTGCCTACGTCATCGCCTTGCCCTGCCTTTGCCGTGAAATTCAAGAAGGGACTGCCCACTGGACTCTAATTGGTTCCTATGTACCTGTAGATGTATGATTGGTTGTCATGTATTTTGTGAATGAATGGATGTAGGCTGTCCTGTATTCTCCCAGACTCCCGGCGGGAGAAAGTGTATTTAAGATGTTGTAAAGCTGCTAGGCAGTGCAGTTGCAGTGGTGCGGAGGTGCTGACACGTAGGTCAGCATCTCAATAAAACCTTTTATTATTTCACTATACTCACTGTGTTGGGTCCCGTTTCTGTTCCCTTGCGCTGCTGAGAGCTGGTTGGTCCGGAGCTATTAAAAGTTACCAGGCAGCGCGGTAACAGAACTGGGCCTCCACATGCCTAGGAAGCTTGGAACTTTCAGTCCCCATGTGATAGATAACTAAAGAGACTTTCTAGGCATGAATGGATCCTGAGGTTGTTCCACAAAGGAAAATAGCAGTGATTGTAACAGAACAGTAATCATGACACAGAGGCAGACAATAGCAAACCACTTCCAAAAGTCTCCTGCCTTGGAAACCCCATAGGGTCACCGTAAATCAGCTGTGACTTGAAGGCAAAAGAAGAAGTAAATGGCAATAAGAAAATAAATAGAAGATATGATATTTGATAAATAGATCAGTTGTAGAGAATAAGGTTGTGAGTATACAGCAACACACAAAGGGAGCAAAAGATTCTTAGCTGGGGGAATTTCTCCTTCCTGGTATTTTCACCTCTCTGCTTCAGCTTGTCTCTTAACAACTGATCCCCCTTCAGAGGAAAGCCTTCACTGGAACGGATTGCTTTACAACGGCCTGTAGAAGGATGTCTCATACCTGAAAGAGATCAAACAGTCAGTCTGTGTTCTCAGGCTGAGCTGCCATGTGGAAAATCCTGTCCTCTTCATGCAACAAGGGGCTTTGTTTGTTCCTATGGCTTGGGGTAAACTATAGGAGCAGAGGAGAAAGGGATTAATAAGAAGGAGTGGTTATACATCTAAAGATTCAAAGTTTAAACATCTGTTGAAAGTAAATAATATTCTGCATTCCAGAAGAACATAGACGCCTCAGCAGTTCACCTGCTAACCCCACTTTTTGAATTATTTGATAAAGAATGGAATGCTCAGAAGAACTAGGAAGAATTAGTAGGAATAGTAACTGTTCATGTGTATACCAATGTGAATGGTTGTTGGGAGTCCAAATTTGGTTATCAGGGGCAATACGCAAATCACTATGTCTAATTTCTGTTTTTGTTCAGAGGGACATAGTGGAATAGTAAAACAGCAGTCAGACAAGCAGGAACCCCTAAAAATAGGAGACTGCACGTGACCAACAACATCCAAAGCACTGGACTGGATAGGAGTGAACAAGACACATGGTAACTTGTGGAAGGGATCAAGAGTGAATTTTTCATCCTGCCCTCCAGATATGCTTGCCCTGCTTCTGATACCAGTACATATCCATGCATGGATATACCATTCTTAAAGATATAGGCAAATCCAACACACAAAGGCTCAGATAACATAATAATCACATGATAATATTCTAAACAAAATCTTGGAATCAGCCCCATGGTCTGAGCTAGGCATCTATGATTTTAAGAATGTTATCCCCACAATCAATGCACAGTAGTATTTGTGGCAGAGCATGCATTGCCCTCCGCTTGTAGCAAAGGACGTAAAGGTAAACATATCTCCCAAGCTAAACCATTTCCCCCCCCCAATCTTGCTTCTTCCAATTCAGTTTTTGTTTCTGCTATAGGATGAGCAGCTATGTAGGTCTTCATTTGTTGTGTCAAAGGTAATGATAAGAGGCAATGGGGAAGCATAATTATCTGTATTCAGATCCAGAGACTGCTGAGAGATCCATCAATGATGCTTGCTGTCATCTTCCCCTGTAGCGTGTACTCATGGGCTGTGATCAAGAATCATTGATACAGTTTACAACTTATACATCATAAATATTTTAAATGAAAGGTTATGCCTTAAAGTTACAGCTTTTCCCCAAGATCAAAGCAGCAGTGTATCTGTGATAGAACGCTCAGAAAGTAATTAACCACCTCATTTCTCCATCCATGATGACAAAATAAATCACCAATAAAGAAAAAAGTCTCCAAAGGTATCCATAAATCAGTCCTTATTTCATTTCCTTGTTATTTTTTTGGAGTTTCCCTTTCACTGAGAAGCTTGAGCCAATCTAGATCCAAAGGCATTAGAAGTATATCAGTATGTCACAACTGGCTTGCCACAGAATCCTTATAAAACAGTGGATGAGATCATTGAGTTGTGGGAACAAAGGATACAATGCAAATTACTTATTTACAAGATGTATCTGGAAGTTCCAGAGTAAACTTTAGTCTGGAACACATCATTCTTTAATATAATTATTTAAACTAACCCAAGTTGGTGAATGACTCATATTTGGATATAATGAGGGAAGGAAGTTAATTATCTGTAAACTGTTTTCTTGCTGGCACTGTTTCACTGCTATAAAGGCAGCTGGAGGGTACATGGAGAGAAAGAGAGTCACAAGATAATGAACATTTCAAACAAGCAAACTGACCAATAAGTGGAGTATATTATAAATCTTTCCACCAATAAGGACTAAAAATCAGGGGGGGTGGGGGTGGATGGCAGCTGAAAGGCAATAATGGCTTTGAAATGGCACCAATGTGGGCAATGAGTTTTGAAGATCTGAATTTTCCTGTCCACAGGCTGAAAAGACCTGATTTGACTGTGATCTGAGGAAAGAGATTTGGGAAACAATGGACCAAACCAGGGAAGCCCCATAAAGTGGACAACTGGAACCTGATGCTCTGTGTATCATCCAGAGAAAAAGCCCTCTAGTTTGAAAGCCAAGCCAGAGCAAAATAGCCATGTGGAAGCTCTGCGACTCTTGAAGTCTGTTTAAAGACTCTTATTCTTGTTGCAGGATTGCTATCGCTTTCAAATTACTTAACTCAGTTATATATAAATATGAATTGATTTTCTATACTGTGTGCAGGTGGGAGAGGGGGTTGTATTACTGTTTTTAGATGTTTTCCCTGTTATCTGTCTAGTGTACTGCCTACCTTCTGAGGTTGCCCAACACCTCCCTATGGCCATAGTACCAGACAGCTGATTATTAAAAAGGAAATTTCCTCATATCTGCTTGAAAATTGACAAGAAGGATCCTTTGGGATAAGGGTGCAGTGCCTGAGAATTTAATCTAAAGTGATGGACAGAGAGAAAAGATGTAGAGCTGTAAATGTCCTTTGTTTTTAATAGTCACTTTCTCCTATCTAATTGAAATCTGGCAGGCCAGTATCCGCTGTATACGGGACTCAGTTCTTGAAATAGTTACCTCAACTGGGTGGAAAACAAAATGTTGCAGCCAGAAATGTGTTTCATATTGAAACAAATAAATAATAGAATTAAAAATAAAACATGTGCAATACTGGCTTGGATCCATTGGAGAATTGCTGCAAATAGAAGGGTGGCAGCATTTCCATTATTTTCCCCCTAATGCTGCCCTCTCTCCCTGCGGGTCTGCTGATCCTGCAGGAGTGGCATTTGAGGGGGGATTTTAGGTGGCAGCTGAAGGGTAGAAGGGAGGAAGTCTTGTTGTTCCATGGAAGTTGGCAAAAGGTGTATGGCACTTGTACAAACCTGGGCCTGACATCCAAGGGCAGTAACCTAGCCGAAATCAGGGAGGGTGACCATATGTAACCGATGGCAGCCAGACTGGAATTTCAGTTTACATTTCAATTTAAATGAATACACCAGATCTTTCTATAGGGTTATATGAGTGAGGGAGGAGTTCAAAATCACATCAAAAATGTGCTGTAAAAACACTGCAAAGTCTAAAGATCAAGCAGAGGGTACATCTTGTGCCTCCTCTTTGGCGGTGAAAGATGGTAATAGAATGGTATGCTTTTGCTGCTGAAATGCTTAGACTGTAAGAAAGTAAGTTATGATATTACTTAGTGCCGTTAAACTAAAGTCTATCATTTTCAAGGTTGTTGGTACTGGACTTTCAACAGGTTTTGGCTGGCTCCTGTCTTTTAAAAAGGCAAAAAAATTACAGGGTTAACACACACACATAGAAACATAATTCCTTGGGAATTAATTACATTTTTAAGGCACAAAGCAATGCAGCATGAAGGGACCCTGCTCTCCCACTTTGATAAAAAGTCTTCTATTTCGAGGGAGGATAAGATAACTCACCCACATAGCTCAGCTTGCTTCAAATTAATGAGCTTTTTAAGGTCTTATTCATCCAATTTTTTTCTCCCCATTGAACTTTTCAGCCTTGCCAGAAAGGGTAGATTTTTTGTTGTTGTTTTTAAAAGCCACTGTGTTTGATCAGGCCTTTCTTTCCACAGTCCCCCACATCAGTCTGAAAACTAGTACTGCTGGTGCATGTCAGCGTACCCTAGCAACAGGGAGGGAACTCCCAGCTCTGGCAAGCTGGCATGAGTGCTAATTAGCTGCAGAAATAAATGGGTGAGGAAGAAAGAGCAGCAACAAAAGCAGGAGCGTGGTTCCTTTCGGAAAACGTAAAAGAATGTATATAGAAATACTTCTAGCACTGATGAGAAACCAACCAGCAGAGAATCATGCTCTCTTTCTGAAGAGCAGGTAGGCCATGATTACAGATAGTGATAGCTGCTTTACTAAGCCTTTAGAGTCAAAACATTTCAAGGTGTAATTTGGAACCATCATGGAACAGAAAGAAGAATTAACAGTCCAGCCCTGCAAATAAGTTCCACAGAACAGACTTGGGTAGAATTCTATAGTATCAGTCTCCAAGAGAATTCCATAATCATGTGCAACCTGTTATTTGTTCTTGATAGTTGGTGGTTTTGTCAATAATAACAATAATAACACCTGGTTGACTACAGGGTATTTCTCAGGCTCATTGTGAAGCTGTACCTATAAGGTTGCCAACCCCCACATGGGGCCTGGAGTTCTCTGAGAATTACAAGAGATGTTCAGACAACTGAGATCAATTCCCCTAGAGGAAATGGCAGCTTTGGATGGTAGATTCTCTGGTATAACAACTCTGCCAAGTTCCCTTCCCACCATAAATCTTAAGGCTCCAACTCCAAATGTCCAGGAACTCCCCAACCTGTACAAACTATGGGTTTGGAAAATCCCAAAGATTTGGAGGTGAAGACAGAAAGGACCTCAGCAGGACATAATGCTATACCATCCAAATGCTATACATAACGCTACCATCCAAAACAGCCCTTTACTCCAGGGGAACTGATTACTGTAGTCCAGAATCTGTTGTAATTCTGACACTCCTTTAGGACCCACCTGTCGGTTCACAATACTGTAGAGTTGGCAACACTCTGACCCACAAATGAATCAAGATGCAATAACCCACTGATCATGCTGTCACATACACCCCCACCCCCAAACTAAGTGTGAGGATTTTGTAGCCATTTCAGCAGATATGTGGATCTTTGCATTGCTTTAGATAATCATTTCCATTATGATTCCTTACTTTTGTATACAGTTAAGCAGTTGGTAAGCTGGACACTTGACGTGTTTGCCTTCACAGTGGGACAACTGTTCCATGGGTCGATGTCCTAGTTGGCAAAAAAGAAGGCATATTAAACATTCTGGACAAAATACTGCACTGTCTTCCATTTGGTATGAAGTATAGATGTACGTAATCATATTTGAGTTGTTTGATTATTTTCTTTAAAGAAATCCCCAAATGGGTTGTGTGTTGCTAAATGATACGTTGCTGAAAGGAGAAGAGGAACAGCTAGATGATCAAGACTAACCATATCTGTCAAAAATGTCTTTTTAATAGTGTTTTGTGATTATATGGTTGATGGTTACCAATTGTCATAGTTTATTTTACTCTTAAGTTAGTTAGGTTTCAGAACCTTAAGCCAATAAACGGACTCTGAGGTATTAATCAGCAGTGTTTATTGTTGAGGTATTGAAGCACCATACTTGGCAAAGCTCATTCTGACAAAACTGGCACTCACAGTTCCCTTTATTCCTCAAAGAAATTCCCCCTCCCTGTTTTAAAGCTATCCAGGTGTGTGGCGATCACTACATCCTCTCACAGAGAATTCTATCTTTCAGTCACTTGCTGGGTAAAGAAATATCTTCTTTTGTCCCACCTTTCTCCTCAATGGGGACCCAAAACAGCTTACATGGTTCTCCTCTCTTTTTATCTTCATAACAACCTTGTGAAATAAATTAAACTGCTCATGTAACTGGACCAAGGTCACCCAAACACTTCCATGGCAGAGTGGAGATTTGAACCTGGGCTTCCCAGATCCTAGACCAACACTCTAACTAGTCCTCCTCACTGACTCCAGTAACACTGAAACCTTACAGAATAGTGGATGAAGATTGGCCTGAAGCAAAGCAGGTCAGAAATGAGAGGTTGCTGGGGAAGGATATTGTGAGGAAAAAAATGAAAGAAGGGACTATGGCCAAGGATGAAGATTCAGTGCTTGGGCAGCAGGCTACAACAGAATGATCAGCGTAGCTAAAAGAGGTTGAACACTGGGATGGCATTTCAGTGAGGTGGATCATATGTGCAGGAAGCACATAGGCAAGGAAGTCACAGGATCAACATGGCAGAGCAGGGATTTGAACCCATGATCCTTGACCAACACTAACCAATAAACTGCATTGGATCTGCCATCGGTGGGGAAAAGAATACAAACAAAAGAAATCTGCAATTTTGATCTAACATATACAATTGTCCATATTTTACTCTACAATGTAAGACTCCCCTGCCTTCTTTCATCCCTTCCTCTTCCCACATCAACTGTCACCTGTATGTTTGTAAATATGGGCTTTGGCTCCAAACCCTTATGTCAAAATCAACTTTTTAAGATACCACAAAACTCCTGGTTGTGCCCCCCACCCCACCCCCCGTCAATACAGTTCTTCACAGGCACTGGATCCTGATCACAGTTAGCCACCATTGATAGCTACTAGACTTCTCCCAAACGGTTAAAGTGTTACATGCTTTAAGTTGTATTCTGTTTTGGATTTTTTTGCTGCTTGCACACATCTAGTTCTGTGTTTGACTGGAAATGAAAGTGCTGAAATGTCAAAAGAGTTGCTTATCTAGTGATACTTCTCACTGAGGCAGGGGAAGTACCAGCAATGTTGACAGTAAGTACCATAGAATTTCAGATTTATTTGCTGACAGGGATCTTTGGGAAGCAATAAATAGAGTTACACAACAGTAATTTGTAGAAGTTTACTAATAAAGTGCGGACACACTTGGAACCCGGCCACCATTGCAGAGGGGAGGGCCCAAGCGAGGGCTGCACTGTTTGCCCAGTTATTGGCAGGGGGGTGACTTCAGGGCCCAGCTCGCGCATGCGCAAAAGCCAGGGCCTGATTGCTCTCACAAAATGCCAAGGGAGAGCATCATCAGAGTGGGCCAGGCAGGGTCTATATAAGGCCTTGCCTCGTGGCCTGGGCCCACTCTGATCGAAGACACCAGAGCATGACCCACCCACCCACCCAGTCATGTATTTCTATTAAAAAGTTGTTTGTTTGCATGCTTTGTCATAGCCAGCTTTGCGGGTTGTGCATGGGGGGCTGATCCACTGGGAAGGGGGAGCTGAGGGAGCTCCCCTGTTATGATACCTCCTTAAGAGGTAGTGGTGGAGCAAGCTGACGGTCGGAACGCCCGGGGGGGGGGGGGGGAAGGAGGCTGGCGCCCCTAGCGGCGCTTGGAGACAGGCACCAGACAGGGGCACGTTGCCCACCTGGAATGCCCTGCTCTAATCTTGCTGCTGCGGTCAATTCCTCCATCAGGCAGGCTTGAGGAATTTAGTTGACTCTGGGGGATACCACTTGGATCACCTCTCCCCAGAGGCTTGGATCACCTCTCCCATGCTGCGCCATTTGATTCCTTCCACTCTGCAGCAATAAAACCTCTTTGGCTATGGGCAAATTTTTTCCCACACAAAGTTGTTATGTGTTTTGTTATCATGGTTTGACGTGACTGGTCCTTTTCAGTAATAATAGCTGATATGGGACATTTTACATGATAGTCCATATTTTGCTTTATTTTGTTAAGTGGGACAACTCTCACTCTTGATTATTTCACTCTTACTATTGTACTCTTGACTATTGTACTCTTGACTATTGGTATTTGTAATTGTATTAGCAGAAATTTACATAATATTTATATTTTAGGGAATGTGCAGCCTTTAAAGTTATTTTTAATTATATCAATATGAATTTATATTATATAAATATTAATTTATAAAGATAATAAAATAGCATGTAGATTTATGAAGGGAAAGGAAATGGCTGGGGAGGTGTTTGGACACACCACAATACTTTGTTTACAACAACATTCGTGTTATCTATTCCCTGCTTCTCCAAGAATACTGATGTTCTGAGGGCATCTGGCTTAGTTCCCTTTGGAGGAGAGAACCCTACAGGCTTATGACATTTTTGTAACATTTATTTTATTCATAATGCACAGATAGAACATAAGTGAAGGCAAAGAGACACTTCCCTTCAAGGCAGCAGATCTACCTCTCCCATGTCAGATACTTAAACTGGATGGACTTGTTTCTCTGGGAGGACATCAGGTGGCATTGGGGGAGGGAGCATCCCAGCATGGAGTGCTGCAAGGGACAATTCTGTCCCCGATATTATTTAACATCTGTATGTGACCCCTGGCACAGCTGGTCCAAGTCTTTGGGCTGGGTTGCCATCAAAATGCTGATAACATCCAGCTTTTTCTGTTAATTGAGGGCCAGCTGGCCACTGCCCTGGATCCTTTGGTCCAGTGTCTGGAGACTGTGTCAGAATGGCTATGCCAGAGCAGACTAAAACTAAATCCATCGAGGATGGAGAGGGAGCGGGCTAAATGGGGCTTCCAACTGCCAAATTTGGAATGGTGAGGCTTTAACATCTGCCTCGACTGCAAAGAGCCTGGAGTCCTCATTGTCTATGGAGGCCCAGGTTGCACATACTGCCAGGACAACCTTTTTCCATCTTCATCAGGGCACGCAGTTGGTTCCCTATCTATCCTGTACAGATCTGGCCACAGTGATCCATGTGATTGTCACCTCCAGGCTAGATTACTGTAACTTGCTCTACTCTGGTCTACCCTTGAGACTGCTCTGGAAACTGCAGCTGGTCCAGAATATAACCGCAAGAATAGTCATTGAGACACCAGTGAGGGAGAACATTAGACCTGTGCTCCACAGGTTGCACTGGTTGCCAATTGAAATCTGGATCTTTTTCAAGGTTCTGGTAATAACCTTTAAGGCTTTGAGTGTCTGGGACAGCCATATCTTTGGGACCACATCTCCCCATATCACCTGCAGAGGATCCTCTGATCCTCAGATAGTAATCTATTGGTGGTCCTTGGGCCCAGAGACATTTGGCTGAGTTTCAACAGAGCTAGGATCTTTTTGGCTTTGGCTCCCAGTTGGTGAAACTCACTTCCAGTGGACATCAGTGCCCTTCAGGATATGAATCAATTCCACAGGGCCTGTAAGACCAAATTGTTCTTCTGGGCTTACAATTGAAAATGCTAGTCCCAAACTGTAACATTTGGGCCCCAAAAAGTTAACATTAAGAACATAAGAACATAAGAACAAGCCAGCTGGATCAGACCAAAGTCCATCTAGTCCAGCTCTCTGCTACTCGCAGTGGCCCACCAGGTGCCTTGGGGAGCTCACATGTAGGATGTGAAAGCAATGGCCTTCTGCGGCTGTTGCTCCCGGTCACCTGGTCTGTTAAGGCATTTGCAATCTCAGATCAAGGAGGATCAAGATTGGTAGCGTTTCCTTTTATTAGTCCTAATTCTTCCCCCCAGCATTTTCAATGAATGCCCCCTGGTTCTAGTATTGTGAGAAAGAGAGAAAAATTTCTCTCTGTCAACATTTTCTACCCCATGCATAATTTTGTAGACTTCAATCATATCCCCCCTCAGCCGCCTCCTCTCCAAACTAAAGAGTCCCAAACGCTGCAGCCTCTCCTCATAGGGAAGGTGCTCCAGTCCCTCAATCATCCTTGTTGCCCTTCTCTGCACTTTTTCTATCTCCTCAATATCTTTTTTGAGATGCGGCGACCAGAACTGGACACAGTACTCCAAGTGCGGTCGCACCACTGCTTTATATAAGGGCATGACAATCTTTGCAATTTTATTATCAATTCCTTTTCTAATTATCCCCAGCATAGAGTTTGCCTTTTTCACAGCTGCCATGCATTGAGTTGACATTCCCATGGAACTATCAACTAAGACGCCTAAATCCCTTTCCTGGTCTGTGACTGATAGCACTGACCCCTGTAGCGTGTATGTGAAGTTTGGATTTTTTGCCCCTATGTGCATCACTTTACATTTTGCTACATTGAACTGCATTTGCCATTTCTGAGCCCATTCACCTAATTTATCAAGGTCCGCTTGGAGCTCTTCGCAATCCTTTGTGGTTCTCACCACCCTACATAATTTGGTATCATCTGCAAACTTGGCCACCACGCTACCCACCCCTACTTCCAGGTCATCTATGAATAGGTTAAAGAGCACTGGTCCCAAACGGATCCTTGGGGGACACCACTCCCGACATCTCTCCATTGTGAGAACTTCCCATTTACACCCACTCTTTGTTTCCTGTTTCTCAACCAGTTTTTAATCCATAGGAGGACTTCCCCTCTTATTCCTTCATTGCTGAGTTTTCTCAACAGTCTCTGGTGAGGAACTTTGTCAAAAGCCTTTTGGAAATCCAAGTAAACAATGTCCACCGGTTCACCCCTGTCCCCATGCCTGTTTACACACTCAAAGAACTCTAGTAAGTTTGTAAGACAGGATTTGCCTTCGCTGCAGCTTCATGCTGACTCTTTCTCAGCAGGTCTTGCTTTTCTACATGCTTTATAATTTTATCTTTAATGATAGATTCTACTAATTTACCAGGAACAGATGTCAAACTGACTGGCCTGTAATTTCCCGGGTCCCCCCTAGATCCTTTCTTAAAGATTGGTGTGACATTGGCCATCTTCCAGTCTTCAGGGATGGAGCCTGATTTCAGGGATAAGTTGCATATTAAAGTGAGAAGATCAGCAATTTCATGCTTGAGCTCTTTAAGAACTCTTGGGTGAATGCAATCTGGGCCAGGGGATTTGGTAACATTTAGTTTATCAATGGCTGCCAGAACTTCTTCCTTGTCTACCACTATCTTCGCAAGTTCCTCGGATTCGCCTCCTAAGAAGCTTCCTCCTCTCTCACCCATATGACCTAGATCTGGGTGGGAGTAGAATTGACATTTGATGGGTAAAGTATTTAATTTGCCATCTGGGTATTTGTCATACATTGGAATGTTTTAACCTACTAATTTATTAATATGGTGTATTGGTTGTTTTAAATATGTGTGTCAGCTGCCCTGAGCCCAGTTTTGGCTGGGGAGGGCGGAATATTAAGTAAAATGTATTATTATTTAGTAGGTCCCAGGGATTATTTCACTGTAAATATGGTAACACAAAAACATATGAATAGGGTTACTCAAAGGGCCTAAAGCCATCCATAGCCATATTAGATCTATTACAAAACAGCTGTGAAACATCCAGTTATTTCAGCTAGAGAACTCTAGACCACTTGCTCAAGCACTGCAAACACAAATACCATATATACTCGCATATAAGTCGAATTTTTCAGCACATTTTTGTGCTGAAAAAGCCCCCCTCGACTTATACGCAAGTCAGGTGTATTTTAAAAAATATTTTAGGGTTTTTACTTTGTTGGCCACCAGGGGGTGTAGTTTTTAGGCTAGCGGCACCAAAATTTCAGGGATTTTTCAAGAGACTCTCCTGATGATACCACTTAAGTTTGGTAAAGTTTGGTTCATAGGGTTCAAAGTTATGGACCCCCAAAGAGGGTGCCCCATCCCCCATTGTTTCCAATGGGAGCTAATAGTAGATGGGGCTACATTTTGAGGGTCCATAATTTTGGACCCCTTCAACCAAACTTCACCAAACCTGGGTGGTATCATCAGGATAATCTCTTGCTGATACCAGCCAGGTTTGGTGATGTTTGGTTTAGGAGGTCCAAAGGTATGCATCCCCAAAATGGGTGCCCCCATCCCCCATTGTTTCCAATGGGAGCTAATAGTAGATGGGGCTACATTTTGAGGGTCCATAACTTTGGACCCCCTGAACCAAACTTCACCAAACCTAGGTGGTATCATCAGGAGGGTCTCCTAAAGATACTCTGAAATGTTGGTACTGCTAACATAAACATTCCTCCCCTGACCAAAAATCCAGTTTTGAAGGATTTTAACTCTTGTGTTTTAGCTTGGTTGCTGGTTGAGCTAAGGTTTTTGTACTTTTAAAGTTATTGTTGAGACCATGTTGTTTCTGTTGACCCTCTTTTCCACTTACAGAGCTAGTTTACTGTTTTTCTTTGAAATAAATATTCAAAAATATGTAACCTACTGATGCCTCAATTAATATAATTTTATTGGTATCTATTTTTATTTTTGAAATTTACCAGTAGCTGCTGCATTTCCCACCCTCGACTTATACGTGAGTCAATAAGTTTTCCCAGTTTATTGTGGTAAAATTAGGTGCCTTGACTTATATGCCGGTCGACTTATACACGAGACTATACAGGTATGTTAAAAACATAAAATCAGGCTGATTAGGTTGCAACTTGCAGTGTACATTCCACACAGTTTGCAGCACATGTTACAAGAAGTAGTGAAGAGCAAAGGAGTAGTATTATTTATTTGAAATATTTAGATTTTGTCTACCAATCTGTACAGTTCTCAGAGTTGCTTACAACATTTAAAAATATTGAACTTCAGCAACAACATAACTAAGGCAAATTAATAAAAAAACCTATCTGGAAAACTCAAACCCATATATTCAAATCAGTACGAACACTAATAGCAAGCAACAGAAAACAAGTTGGATCCTATGATTCTGTTCCACGAACAGCAGGGCCTTCTTCCAATGTAAAAAATGTTCCACAAGTGGGACATGTCTTTCATCAGAGCAAAGATCTTTGTGTTGGACTAAAGCTCCACCATCAGCAGAGCAAAACTGTAGGCTCCAACCCAATGTCAGTTTCATACACCAAAAGCCTGGGTAATAAGAACATTTTCAACCAATACTCCAAACTTAGCAATGTAAATGCCAGTGAATGGTGCCAAGAGTTTACTCTGAAAGTAGAAATACACAAAGCACACAATTGTATAAATGCCATCAAAAATGGGAAAATGAAGAACTTTCTCTAATGACAAACAACAGTTGTTGGGGTAACAGTAATTTAAAAAAAGAACAGTAGTTAATTGTTTATTATGCATATCCTCTTCTGACTTCGGATGTCTCATCTCCAAATTTCTAATCAGGTCTATATGAGCTTAGCTTCTGAACCCTATGATGCACCCAGCCCATTCATTTGAACCATCTGACTTGATGTGTTTTGTTTGTTTGTTTGTTTGTTTGTTTGTTTGTTTGTTTGTTTGAAGGAGCTCAAGCATGCCTGGAAATCCCACCATCTTTGCCTCAGAAACCCTAAGCCTACTTGAATGGATACTTTTCAAATGGAATCCTGGAACTAGATTGCACTCACTAGATTGAGTGCATCTCTCTAGGTCATCATGTAATAGGGCACCAGACCAAAGTTAATGCATCTTTACTCTTTGAAAACTGCCAAGAAATCCTTAATAAGCACATGGGCCTAAGGGTTCTATGCAATCACAAGAACCGACATGTCAACTAATTATTACAACATTTAATCCACTTCCTTCTTGAAAAACAAACTGGTTCCTGCTTTCCCAAGTTTCAGCCCAGTCATGTAGAGAAGCTGTTGCTGTCCTCAAGAGATATTTGCCACTCACCAGGTTTGTATGGCTTGTGATAGCCATGTGCTCTGTTTCTAGTGCTTCTGTTGCAAATTGGGAGCCAAACGTATCTTCTCATGCACCTCCCCTTCATTATTGTTGTGTTCCTTCATCCTCCAGAGGAAGAAAAGCATTTGGCCTTTTAAACTAATATTGCGTCATCTGAAATGTTGGAAGTCCATGCATGGGTCCCTGACTCAAAGTTTGCAAAACCTTTGCCAAGTTCTTGGGACATTACCCTTTTTGTTTTTCTTTCAGTATTTACTTCCAAGAAAGGATTAGGTGAGTGAGACAGATGAGGCCTGGTCATGCAGGAGCTGCATTAGACAAAGCTGGCTTGATGTACTGACAGATTCAACACTACCTCACACCAGGTCAGGGAGTGGGGTGAAATGTTTCTCTTTTTCAGACGGAGGTGGGGGTGAACAAACGTTTTGGAATAAAGTTTCCAGTTTCTGGGCCTCTGCAGAATAGCGTAAGGCTGTCTGTTCAGTAAATGAGCAGAAGAAGAGTTTGGATTCAAACCCAACCTTTTTCTCCTGTAAGGAGACTCAAGGTGGATTTCAAGTTCCTTTCCCTTCCTTTCCACACAACAAACACCTTGTGAGGTAGGTGGGGCTGAGAGAGTTCTGAACCAACTGTGACCAGCCCAAGGTCACCCAGCAGGAATGTAGGAGTGCGGAAATACATCTGGTTCACCAGATAAGCCTCTGCCACTCAGATGGAGGAGTGGGGAATCAAACCCATTTCTCTATATTAGAATCCACCTGCTCTTAACCACTACACCACACTTGCTCTATGTGCTGGGGTCCAACGACACTTGGAAACTGTGTATTCCTAGTGCTCAGTGCTATTCAGGAAAAGAAAAAAAGGATAGTATTAATCACATCTACAATTTGTTCAAAAAGGAGCTGGTTACTGAGGAAGCAGTACAGGATACATAACTATGACCAGCAACATCTGGTTCTTGGGACCGTACTGAACATGGTGAGTTGGCTAGATTACAGCCTGGTTTAGAGTTTTGGTGAATTTTGCCCAAAACACAAAGCCACAAGTAAAAATCAGAGAGAACTGGGAAATTTCTAGAGTATTGCACAACATGGTAACATCACTTCTGGGTTGTTTTGCTAGACCCCACCGAGAGCTGGGGATGCTCCACTTTGGGCCCCCTCTCCCCAGGGCCATTCAGCTAACCAGGTGGAGGGGAATCTTACCAGATGCAAATTGAAGCCCAGGCCTCAATGCCTTCTACCATAAAATTTCCCCCCAATAACAGAGCATCTCCCATGTTGTCAGTGACATGATGACATTACTTCTAGGAGTGACGTCAATGTGCTGACAAGGTTGAGGCCTAGGCCTCAAGTTGTACTGGGCAAGACTAACCCATCCCTCAGTTGAAATCTGGGGTTTCAACTGGAAATGATGTAGTATTATGCAGCACCATTCCTCCTTCCCTTTCCGTAACGGACTAAAGAGCTAGAGGTTACCTGCCAAAGCCAACCTGGCAGCCGTAGTTATACCCTTTGAATTCAGTTGATTTAAATGGATTTCAATGGGTGTAACTCTACTTAGAGTGGAGGTGTTAGGTACCTTTTGGTCGTAAACCATACTAAAAGGGAATAAATTAATTTTGTTGTTCCCTAGTGATTGACCATCAGAAGCAATGTGAAACTTAATGTAATTATGAATGGAAATACATTTTGCAAATTAGAAAGTAATACTAGATGTATAAAAAAAAACCCAACCATCTTGCCTATGTAATGATGTACCTGGATGACATAATTTTATATTGTGTCACTGCCCCCCACATGTGTTAGCATGCATGGATCCATGCCTTGAGTGCACATTGAAGACATAGGAATGGGCAAACTGGTTTAAACATGTTGCTGCTTCTACAGAATTTCAAATAGGAAGGACAGATATTTTTTCATTTAAAAATCTGGCTCATCACTGGCCTTCAGTTGGTGCCTCTTGACACATCATGCTCCACCAGTGATGTGATTGGGGTACCTTTTGTTGTCGGTTCTTTTCTTAATACAGGTCAGGGAAGGGAGTGAACGAGAGATGAGCGGTAAAATACTTAAAGGGTGAAAATTTAAAAGTAGAACCTATACGCTATGGACTGACTTCTCTCCACAGTTCAACCCTTTGGGGAAATCTAAAAGTGCTAGAGCTGAACTCTGTGGGACTAGCTTACCTTACTAGCTCACCACATCTGCAAAAGACAAACAGCATGCCATGTATTAAAGGCATAGTTGTCAGACACTTGTAGGACATTTCCTGTCAAGTTTCTGTTTCTGTTGTCCTGATTTTGTCAACATTTTGCTGAGCTGTACTTTACCTCAGAGGAATAGCTATTCTTCTCCCAATTATCACTGCTGTGTTGAATACAATTGTGTGAGATGCTAGTCCTTATGAAGGCAACATCATTCCGGCTGACCCTTTTTATAACCATGCCTTTTCATGACTTCTATTTTGTAAAGAAGAACAAAAAGGCCACTGGTTATTGTGCATTTCTTAAATCTACCATCACTAGTTTCAAAAAGCTGAAAAAACAGCAAGGCTAGTTCTACAGCCCTTTACGTTTCTCACCTTTTCAAAGCATTCTATTTGAGAAAAACTTTTTAGGTGTTTTTTTAATAGCTGGATGGCTATTTGCAGTTAAGGAGCATTCTGACTGGAAATCATGCTAGTGGTGCTGGCAAGTTGTGGGGTCAGGGTTTTTTTTACGGGGGGGTGGGGTTACTTGTCTTGTGTTATATCCTTCACTCTTTTCATTTTCCCTCATTCCCTCTAAGTTTTTTTTGCAAATTGTTTCTTACTAATGACCACTACACATTGCAAAAATTTTCAATACTAGCAGGTTAAGATTACAAAGACAAGAACTAGGGAAACTCAGAATGAAAGTTTTCTGGACACATGTACTATCTTACCCTCAGCTACATTCCCCTCCTCAAAAACACCTGAAACATCTCTGGGAGCCACTGGTCGAGTTTGCCAGTCTGTAAGGAAAGGGACACAATTTCTCTTGGCATAATTTCATTATCTAGATATCTGCTAATTGCAGACCATAGATCCAGGGCTGTATTAACCCAGGCCCAGGCCCCTAGGTTTTCTGGCACTTTGGGCCCCCTCTGTCACGTCAATCTTTCACCCCTCTACAGCTGACAGTCTGACCTTAGTACGGTAGATATCAGACTGCAGTACATAGCCCTGTATCCATTTTATTTATTTATTTATTTATTTATATTTATTATTATATTTGTAAACCGCCCCATCCCCTAAGGGCTCTGGGCGGTGGGTTTCCTGAGGGTTTCCTGAAGAATTCCTAAAGAAGAGGGTTTCCTGAAGAATTTTGAGGGTTTCCTGAAGAATTCTACTCACCATTGTACTCATTCACACACATTAAAGGTCACAACTTCGACTGTATTGCTCATGGAGGTATTGGCCTGCTGTCTCCCTCTCTCCTCTTCCACTGACTCAAAACAAACCTCAGCTGACTATGGGTGATTCCCTACACCACATTCTGCAGAGCTCAACTTGCGTCCAGCCGAAATTTTCTTCATGAGTCCAACTCACTGTCGTTCCACACATCGGCTGAGCTGGATCTCCCTTAGGCGAGCTCAGAGGGCGGGATGAGGTGGGCACGCCTCTTCCTGCTTCGCATTCTATTGGCTGCCACGAAAAGTTGGCACATGAGCCCAATTCGCCGTTAATCCGCACATTGCCGAGCTCAGCTCAGCTTACCAGAACTCAGTGGGCAGGCTCGACTCTGTGCGTCACCACCCCTCTGCCCCAATTGGTTCCCTTTCCCATGGCGGAAGACGTGAAATTTCTTTTTTTACGAGCATGTCGCAATGCCGGAGGAACTTTGCGACACCCTCGCAAAGTCAGGGCAGGTTTTGTGGCTGTTTCCAGAAATGAAATTGTGCTGAACAACCCGCTTATAATCTCTCTTGAGTGCCTTAAATTTATTTCTGCACTCCAGGGAAGACCTTTTGTGGCCCCTAATGCACATCTCCGCCGCGAACCCTTCAAAAAGATGGATGTTACGCTGGCATGTCTTGATTCTAATATGGAGCTCAAGCTCACCCCAGATTTCAATCAAGTCCCTTGTCTCCCGGTCCCTCCAGGAAATGCCTCTCCCGACCCCTCTGCTACCTGAACCACTATCGGAGGAGGAAGCGGTGGTCTCACAATAGGTATCCATTGTAATTCAGCAAGGGATTTAGAAGCAGGGAAATGGCGAATTGCCGACCACCCCCCTTCGAACATCCCTCCTGCAAGTAGGGAGGGAGGGATCTAGGCAGCAAGCGTTAGTGATTGGTTGACAGACAATAGGCAGGTACAGTAGGGCGACGTGGAATTGATCGCCGGGCAGACGCACCGTGCGTGACATGAGCAAATGGTCCCTCTTCAGATTTAGCTTTTCGGAGCTGCGACTTTCCAGCTGTATGCATGCTCTTCATGGCCGATTATAATTGGCTTGCCAAAAATGCGCCGTGATTAGTTAAAGGGAAACTAAGCCCTGATTGGGCAGAAAAAGGAGCGACGCGATTGGCTGGAGGGACGAGTCGAGTCTGTCCGCAGAAGCATGAGCTCGACACGACTTCACGAAAAAGTACTCCCTCCCAGCAGGATCGAGAAGATCCTGCTTAGGCAGGTCGAAGGAGAGTCGGACTTGGGTCGCGATCTGCGGCTGTGCGGACAACCCGAGCTCGACACAAGTTGAGCTCTACTGGTAACGTGCTGTGCGGAATCACCCTATGAGTGTGCCTTGCAACCTGCTCTCAACCACCCTGCATGCTTGCTCAGTCAACACCTCTCAGAAAGGCCGAAGCCCTAGCTGTTGGTAACAGTGCCTCAGCGAAAAAAAAATTGACAGGGCCCCTAGTGCCTGCAGGGTCCCTAGGCTTCAGCCTAGTCAGCCTTATGGATAACACGGCCCTGCACAGATCAGTGGTAGAATGTTAGTGCATGCCAAATCTGCAGAGTTTTGAAAAACCTGTTTTCCTAACAGGTTGAGACAGGTGGGATGTAACTGTTAAGTACGTGCCTGGCCACAATACATAGAACTGTACATAATGATCAACTATATATTCATATTGGTGGGCTATTAGTAGACACAGACCTGCCTTAGCCAAAACGGTGGGCATTGTGATAAACCAAGAAGGGATCTATGAGACTGGTGGGAAAGGGAAATCTTATTAATCCTCTGTCCCCGCCCCCCGCCCCCCCCCCCAGCTTTCATTCCCTTCTCTCTGGCCAGTTGCTTGTTTCACTGCTTTCCCAGGCTGGAAGCCCCCTCCCTCCCCCTATCCTGCCAGGGATGAAATGCTACTCATAATGACAACCATGACCTCAGGAGATTTTGCAAGATCTCAAGACAGCATTTTATGCTTGGGGTGCGGGAGGTAATTTTTAAATCACTCAATTTTTTAAAAAAAGGTTTGGGATTTTCCTGAAGACTTTCCTGTCCCCCTCCCTCCCACCCGGGCTTGCTTTCTGCACATAGCCCCTCTGAGCAGATTCTGAGCAGATGGTTCAGAATAACATTTCAATATGGTATGCCAACTTCCAGGTGGGGCCTGGAGATCTCCCAGCATTACAATTGATTTCCAAACTACTGAGGTCAGTTCTCCTGGAGGAAATGGCTGTTTTGGAGAGTGGAATATACCCCACTAAGGTCTTTCACTTCCACAAAGCCTTCCTTCCCCAGGTATCACCTGCAAGCCTCCAGGAAATGCCCAACCCAGAGTTGGCAATCCTAGATACATGGTATGCTGAACTGATTATTGTGTCAGTGGGTCTCTCAGCCCTTGAATCCAGACAGTATTTATCAAGAACCTATGCATGAGGGGAGTTTGCTTTGTCACTTGTAATACCTGCCTTCTTTTCTGATCACTTGATAATATACAAATCATACATCATACAGAACAGAATGAGTTTCCTGCCCCAGAGATATTTCAGTCTCAGGAAATTTGTGCTCTTACTAACCGGGGGGAATTTAAACTAACCAGAGGGCATTTGGACTAAGGGATGCCAGTCATATGGGGCAATCATGAATTCAGTCTAGTTTGCCACAAAGATAAAGGAAACTGCCTCTTCATGCATATACAGACATAATACCGTGTGTTCTGATTTTAAAGCATTTTACATACAGTATTTGCAGCAATCTTTTTAGTCAGTTTTATTATCCATTATTATCCCTGTATTGCAGACAAAAACCTATTATTAGGGTTCCAATTCTTGCAAGGCACAAAGCAAGGCCCATGTGGAGGCTATGCCCCCCCCCCCCCACATCCAGAGACTTTCACATTGGGATCATGGAACAAATATTGTTTATGTATTTGAAGATTCTTTGTGCTTTGGGGGCTGTCAGAAAAGGAATAGAGCAAGGAGTTAGGAAGGGGAGAAATGAGATTTCTCCCCCAAGTCCTTGCAGGTTCCCTCTTTTATTTAAATATTACTGCTGGTGTCTCATTATTTAATCTATCTGCCCTCTACAGAGAAAAACCAGAGCTATTAACCTCTTTTGAACGCTGCAGAAAATAAAGAGAGTGGTAAACTGGCAGCAGCAGCAGCACCACCACCACCCTTGTGATGTAAAGACTGGATACAACTAATACTAATTCTTGTAATGCTGTGGATTATTCCCCTAAAAGTAGTAGTACAAAAAAATCAAACATAAAAGTGTGTCATAAAACTGTCATTATTCCCTAGAAAACAAATTTGGTGTTGGATGGTAAAATTATGTGTGGATGTTTCTTTTGATTCACTGGAGTTACTTTTTACCTAGATCATTTCCCAACTGCCAAATTCTTTGGCTTTTGAGCCATTTTTAACATATTGTTTTTAAGCTGTGCAGTGATGAAACAAAGCAGCTAAAAAAAACCCTGTGGCTTTTAAGTGTGCTTGTTCAGTTTGGGACGGAGCCGGGTGGCAGAGTTACTGTAAGATATTATATTTTTAACCTATGGAGAATTCAGAGTTCAAGCCTAGTTTATGATAACCAAATCAGTAAACAGCTTGGGCTGATTACCAGTGTATGAATGGAAGGCAAGCAGGAGATCTCAAGCTGAATATAATTAGATTAACTGGATCAGTTTTTTGACAGCGTTGACTAAATTATGCCCCGTTGGTTTCTCTCTTACCCTGGAAATCTTGTTGGTCTTTAAGGTACTATTGGACTCAAATGTTGCTCTTCCCCTGCAAGCCAACATGGTTATTCATCTGAAACTATCTTGTATAAAAGTGGTATTGCAAATCAGCAGCATTATATATTAGGAAAGATATTGGTCAGAGGAGGAAATGCTATGGATAACTGGCAGAACTATGAACTTTGAACAAAGCCTTTCCTGAGCCATCTTCCATATTATCTTACACTAAGCCAAGTACCATTTATTCTGACTAACAGTGTCTCCGGAAGATGCTTGTTACTCAAGATACTGCAAGCTGGGGACCTCAGACCAAGAACCACCGGCCCTGCCCGCTGAGCTATGTCACCTCCCAGTGTTCTGCTTTGTACTAATAGTTAATCTTCCCCTTGATTGATCAGATGATTGAATGTTCAGCTGCTCGGTAAAATTTTCCATGGAAGACCTTCAGGTGCTTTGCACATCACAAAATCTAACAAGCAGCTACTACACTCATGAGTCAGAGAGGTTTTATGTTGTCTGAAAGCAGTTGCTGCCATGTACCTGGAGTAAGCCTCATAAATGACTTAAATTATTATTATTTTTAATTAATCATAAGAATGGAGTTAGATTTATGCTTGGCTCCTTAGTGAGGTAGCTGGAAGTCACCATATATATGAGTAGGTATTGTTTATGTGTGTTTTTTCCTTTTCATTTAGTATTATTATAATAGAGGAGAGGGGGGACTAGATTGGGATCTTTTCTTTATCTTTTTTATGAATGTGCTATTTAGATGTGTAAAATAAATAAAAATTCTCATTAAAGAAATGCTTTAAATTATTTATCAAGCTGCTGCTTTACCAAGGCATAAGTGTGCAGGAATGGGGAACTAAACATTATGAGAGGAACATAGGGTTCCCAAATATATATGTCCCTTGCATCATACCTTCCACCACCCTCAGACTCTACCTTGCAAATCTGATCCCCATGCCTAGGTAGTTTTACTAGGTTTTTTCCTCAGCCAGGCTCCAGAATTGGTTTAGTTATACAAGAGGAAAAACAGCTGCTGTGGGATATTTACAGGAGATAAATACTGGCCAATGAGAGATTAAGAAGGTTTCTGTTAGTCCCCTCCTCCCCCGCCACCACACTCCCCATTATATCCATGACAAACACAGAATTAGGACCAGAAATCTGTCCCAGAAATGGCTCATTTGACCCTCAGTCTACACTGCATGAGTTCAGAGAAGCTATTTGATGAACAACAGAACAATGTAGAGAAATTGGTTTTGCTGGCCCAGACTATACCCATTCCTCTAGGTGAATATTAGCTCAAAGGGTGCTAGTGTCGCTTGTTAATGACAAAACTGACAAGTACTTTTGTGTCAGTGTTTCTGTTAACATCTGATTTGGTTAACTGATGGTAAGTAAAAATATAACTTCTCAGTGTATTCTTTGTGCTTGGAGACCAACGGAACAGTGTGTTTGTGCTTTTTTGTCATATTTTTGTTTGTAAATAAACTCACTGCCACCAAAAGCTTTTCTTCATCTCAAATATTCCATGAACAGGAACAAGTTCTGCTGCCTTACACTGGGCCCACCTAGCTGAATGTTGTCTCTTCTGGTTGGCAGAATTCTCCTTGGCCTCAGGCACGAAAAGGCCTTTCCCAGACCCTGTCTGTTTTGAACTGCAGAGGCCAAGGACCAAACCTGGCAGCAACTGCACGCAAAGCACGTGCTTTTCACAAAGGCATAATCCACGGTTTCCTGAGAAGGATAATATTAATTTTCAAAGAGAAAACAATACATTCTGTTTACAGCATTATCAATTTTAGAACCTACAACGTCAGATTCAGAATCAACAACATAATTTATTTTTAAAAAGCATTATTATTATTTATTATTATTTATTGGTCTTATAGACCGCCCTCCCCTGGAGGGCTCAGGGCGGTGAACAACCATATATAAACTAACATCCATATAATAAAACCAACAACCATCAGATAAAAAACAGCATAAAACAGGAACCATATTGTAGGGATGCACTGCTGACCCAGCAGCACCGTAAGTAGAGCGCTGGCACACCGGCGCTCCTACGGCCTTCTGGTCGCACCGCTCCCCCACCCCTCATCCCCCGATGAGTCACGGGTCATGAACTACCTGGCTCACAACCACCGGGTGTCCCGGACAAAGGGACAATGGTCTTGCCCCCAGGTGAGGATTAGGCCCAGACGCTGATGCTCCTCTCCGCACGTAGCAGCCAGGTGAGATCATGCATCACATGATGATCTCTCAGTCTCCCGCTCTCCCGCTCTCCCGGAATTCCCCCCGTTCCGCCCTTCTACATGCCCCCGCTAGAATCATAATAAAAGGTGCCAGGAACCAGCATGCGGCAGAGTCGCTAGGAATACGGACACCCGCGCTCCCGCTGCTGGCACTCTCCACCAGATGTTATCACCGCGTCTCGTCTCGTTCTTGCGCTGACCTCGCGGTCACGACTACAAGCTGGTGCCGAAACCCGGGAATCCTCGAACCTCCACCCTACTTACTGTCGCCTGGGAAAGGGCCGCGGTACCGACGTCCGCTGGATCGGCGCATCCAGGGACCCACCTTCGGTATCGCCCGTCCGCTGGATCGGCGCATCCAGGGACCCGAGTCCTAGGACACTCTCTCGTCCGACGGAACACCGGTAAGTATGGGAGCTTGCAAAAGCAGGGCTTATGACAAGCACGTTAACGAACTAAAAGCATTAGCGAAACGCGGCAGGGTCTCCATAAAGAGAGGGGAGCTGCGCAAATTGGTTGAGGAGATTGAAGCTCAATGTCCATGGTACCCAGAAAGGGGGACATTGAATCTTAAGGATTGGGAAAACATCGGGCGCACTCTTCACACAGAGCCTCGCGCGCCGATGTCACTGCTACTGACGTGGAGGCAATGTTATGTCTCCATCAGCCTGCAGGTCTATGGCTCCCTTGCTGTAGATCGCCCTCCTTTCGACCCTTCAGCTTCAGTTTCACCCCCGGAATTTTCTCTATCCACTAAATTGGACGCCTGTCCTCCCTCTGCCTCCCTTGCTTCCCCGCCTCCTTTAAATTCTCCCGCGGCTCGGCCGCCTCCTCCCTTCGCTCCGCCTTCATTTTCTAAAGCCACCGCACCTCCGTCGGCGCCACGTAATGGCGCGGGTTTCAAAACTCTAACAGAGCGTATTAGCCACGATCTGCAAAGAAGGAAAACCCTGACGGAAGACGATGCCGACATCCTGCTATGTGCCCCGTCCACTACACAGATAACGAGGGGGAGGATGGCATCATTCGGGCGAAGTTGTCGAA
The DNA here is from genome assembly GCF_021028975.2 of Sphaerodactylus townsendi. Classification (NCBI taxonomy): domain Eukaryota; kingdom Metazoa; phylum Chordata; class Lepidosauria; order Squamata; family Sphaerodactylidae; genus Sphaerodactylus; species Sphaerodactylus townsendi. The sequence goes on from NC_059426.1 coordinate 119,124,381, forward strand.
AGCACCGCCCCTAGGTTACAACATTCTCACCGAGCTCCGCAAGGCAATGCGGGACGTAGGAATCACCAGCCCCTATGTGAGAGGCATGTTGGAAGCAGTCGCCAGGAACCACCTAATGGTTCCGGAGGACTGGAAAACCACCTTTCGCATGCTTTTAAACCCCGCACAGTATGTGATCTGGGAAAGCAAGTACCGCCAGCAGTGCATAAGCAGAGGAGCAGCCTCTGGCGGCGCCTACACCGCCGCGCAGCTTTATGGCTGCGAAGCTTTCACTAACCCCAACGCACAAATTGTCCTGCCGGAGGCCACCTTACGGTCGCCTCTGAATGCGCCTACAAGGCGTTTTTGAAAGTCCCCAGCACCAGACGGCCAGCCCAAAGCTTTTCTAGCGTCCGGCAGAAGCCTCAGGAGCCCTATGCCGAATTCGTGAACAGGCTCCAAGAGGCCCTCAAAAGGGAGGTTGACAACGAGGAGGCCCAGGGCGAACTCCTTAAGTGCCTTGCCAAAGAGAACGCCTCCACTGAGTGCCACAAAGCAGTCACAGGTCTAGGTAGGAACCCCGAACTGGCTGACATGCTTAAGGCTTGCCAGGATATCGGGTCTTTCGCCCATCAAGCCAGCCTTCTAGCCGCAGTCCTCTCCGCTGCCATGAGACAGCCCCGAGACGAGTGTTTCACCTGTAACAAGCCAGGACACTTCCGTGAAGGATTGTAGGCTGCTCGTGGGGCCTACAGCCAGACGGAGGGGTCTCCCCAGAGGGCGAAGACCCCCAGGGAGGTCTAAGACCAGGTGCTCCCAATGCCCGCTGGGGAGGCCCGCGCCCGGGCATCTCCCCAGCCCGGAACCAAGATCCGCACCTCAAACCCTTCCCCCGGAGCTCCCCCATGAGATCTTCGCTGCTCCAGCTCAGTGTAGTGATCCCATCCCCACGGAGACCATTGGGCTGGTCTTGCCAAAAGCTTCTGCCGCTGAACAGGGATTGTTCATCATCCCAGGGGTCATCGACTCCACGCACCAGGGAGCCATCCACATCCAGGTGTGGACAAACATCCCGCAGGAACTGCCAAGTTCATCCGATCATCCTGCCTCTATGCTTTCACTCGAGTCTGATCTAAGTTCAGCTAATCTAAATCTCGTTGCTTGCTCCCCCCGCCTATACTTCCTGCTCTGCTAGCCCCTTTCTACTTCCAAAGTCACCATGCCTCCGCCAGTGCCCCAGAGTGGCGCTGCATTTCAAAAATCTCTGCAGAGTGCACAGTGACTGAATTGCAACAGAAAGCACTGCTGACGGAAGAGAACGCCCACATTCTGGCACTATGCCCAGTCCGCCTCATTAACCAAGAGGACTGCCGGTTTGAACCCTCCTCCGAATGCCCCATAGCCAATCTACAGGACAATGAGGCATGGAAAGGGGAAGATGCTCGCACAATGGCCTTAAGCCCAAAGTCCTTCATGAAGAAGAAGCCCCCTTGGCCCTCTCCAGCTGTAAGGTTCAAACCAGATCTCATAGCCTCTGAGCCTGTGCAAAGCCCTAAGCTCAAAGCTCCCAGTGGCAGCAAAATCGCCAGTACCTCAGGGAAAGCAGGATCACAGCCTGCAAAGGAATCGCCTCTGCAAGATCCAGAGAGCAAGACCTCAAATCAGAGATGCAATCCTCCTCATTACTTTGTATGTGCTCTGTATGCCTATATATGTTCTGTATGTCTTGCCCCCTTCTCAGAGACCCTAAAGTTTTCCCCTCATAAGAGTGGGATTTTTTCCATTGCTGCTTAGCTATGCTCTTGTGCCTCAATTAAAGTTCTCCTCCTTTTGTTTATGTCTGCCAGTGCCCTGAAAGGTTTCACCCATTACAGCATCAGCCTTGAGCAGGACACAGCTCGCATGTTCCCTAGGATGCCTGTGGAGCCTGCTTCGAGCCGCCTCCATCTTAGTTAAACCCTCAAATTCTTCTTTAAAGCTTTTCCTTGAGAACCCTTTTCTTTGGCTGTCTGAGCCTACATTACCACATTGGCGTAGCACAAGTTTATATATGGAGCCAGAATTATTTCCGTGCTCCCACATTTTCCGCTGGGAACACCTGGCTAGTCACAATGTCTGGGGGCTCTCCCAGCCACACCTACCTTACACAGCCTCCGCTGTGAAGGTAGGAAGCGAGTTCAAACCGCTCAAGGTCTCCTTACAGGAGGGGAAGGTAAAGTTCCAAAACCTTCCCCCCCCCCTTTTCTTTCTTCTGCGTACCCTTTGTATTGTCTCCTGAATTCACTCCCTAAATTCCGCCCAGGAGCTGTTCCCCCTCCCTCCTTCCTTCCTTCTATTTTTCAACCAGCAAAGGCGGGAGGGCCAATTGGCTGACTGGCCCTCCCTGGATTAAAATCTGGGCCCGTCCTGGTACCGCAGCACTGCCAGGACAGGCCCCAGGTTAAAAAGGGGCTGCCACCATTATGCCCCTAATACCCAAACCTGTTTGGGTTATGGCTGCCTAGCGCCTGGCAACTTTACCAATACCACGTTCAAAGCCAGGCGCTTAGCCGAAACCGCCCCTTAAGGAGCGGTCTCGGCGGGCAGCATCTCCCCAAGATAATTCGATTACAAATTCAGCACCATTCCAGCCTCTCGGCGTTAACCACCAAGGTCACGGTAAGTACATTTTCCCTGCAAAGAAAGACCCCCTCCCCCTTTGTGTGTGAAATTTACCCCTAATAGCCTGATTGCTTTGTCTCCCGGATGCATCCAACACCCAAAAGCGCATCCAAGCCCTCTTTTATGTTGCAAATTAGCATGCATACCCACAATTCCCCCAGGGTCCGCTCGCCCCCCCTCCTCCCTTGAGGCTCGGACCCTCGACTTGGCGCACCTTGATGATGCTCTGAAGCCAGCTTCCATCGGGATCGCCTACCCTCTGCCCTCCCTGTCAAACAACTTAAAGAAAGAGGAGTAGGCGGCCCACAACAGAGCGCATTAAAAGCAACCCCTACGCAGGCTGCAAGATAAGCCTTCGTATATAGTCTTCTTATATCAAACACTAAAATCCAACAAAACTTATCTTGACCTCCCGCCATCGGCTCTCCAAGCCTGGCAGGACCCGGCCCCCTCCTATAACCTGGGGAAGGGGGTGTGTTTCAGTCCTTCTTCCTACAGGTCCCCTGTGGACTCCGACTCGCCATGACCGGCCAGCCCATGGAATGGCGCCAGGAGGAAACCAATCCCATCCCAGAGATGGAACAGATCTCTCTGGAGGATCCCGCCCCGCGGCCCCAACGGAGACGCCGACGCCGACGCCCGGACGGTCCAAAGACCCGGATGACCTGTGGGGATGTCAAGGCAACCACCAGCCAAGCTCGAGAGCTGCTGCGCCAGCAAGGCTATCCCGAGACACCCGAGGGTCTCTGTGCTGCCATCTTTGCGATCATCACCGCCAACTCGGCAGTCACCATTCTCTGCCTGCTCTTCTGCCTCCTGCCAGTGGCAGTCGGCCACCCCCTGATGAGCTTTGACCAGACCAACATCTGGGAGCAATTCGCTGCCGCCGCCAACGTTTTGTCCTTCTGCCTGGGCCAGCTATGGCTCAGAGGTTGACACTGTGTGTCGCTGCTCCTCATCTACAACCGCCATTCTCTCTCCCTCTCTGCCGCCCCCTGGCTGGAGTTTGAAGTTGCAGCCAGGAACATTCCTGATAGGTTAACCTTTGGAACTCTCCGCTGTTTCCAGCCACCTGATTGTTATCGGAACATGCCTTCTCTCGCAGCCTTGCTCGTGAGAGTCACTGAACTTGCAATGCTAAAGACTATCAGTAGCTCTCTCTCTACGTTCTTGAGAAATCCATGGACTCTACCACCATCGCTCTAAAGGCTTTGGTGGCCAAACAGCAAGAGCCGTGCATTGGACAATTATGCAGTCATGGGCTGCCCCCCCTTTTCCTTTCATCACCTAGCCTTTGTATTGTTTAGCTATGTTTATTGTTTCCATCTACATGATGCCCTTTGGAGCCGACCTCCAAAGGAATTATTGAGTACTGTAACCCAACTGACCGTTGAAATTATTGCATGCTTTAATTCTAGAAGTTGTGTTAATTGTTGTTGTTGCATCCGCCCGCTGGGACCCCCTGCTGCCGCTTCACCATCGCTCTGCCTCAGGCTCCACCCCGGGAGCTCACACGCCGCCGCCACTCCGCCCCTCCCCTCAGCCCCCCTCTTGCCGGAGCGACGCGGCGGCTCTAGCCAAGGCGGAGTATGTTTCCCTCGCGACTTCCCTTGTGGGAATCCCCGGACTTATTTCCTGTAACACCAAGACTATCGGCCGTTCTGGCCTGTGCCCTTGCGAAGTCCACCAATTCTAATCGTGCCACCATTGATTGTTTGTCATTGTTGATTCATATGAAAGTGCATGAGTTGCCAGATACTGTACTACTGTTCAAGTCTGCATTGGTTTGATTGTATGCTTTATTATTGGAGTTTGCCTTGCTCGATGCATATCTACCTTTGCCTGTAACGTGTGCAAGAAACCCTTTGACTTTCCCTTACATCGCAACCAAGTTCTAATGTTGCACAAGCAGCTCGGCCAGCTTGGCCAAACGGCGGAGGAGGTGAGCGTCCCTTTAAATCGCCCCCTAACAATTCGGCCTCCCTTCTAAATGTAAAAAAGGAGGAGATGTAGGGATGCACTGCTGACCCAGCAGCACCGTAAGTAGAGCGCTGGCACACCGGCGCTCCTACGGCCTTCTGGTCGCACCGCTCCCCCACCCCTCATCCCCCGATGAGTCACAGGTCATGAACTACCTGGCTCACAACCAGCGGGTGTCCCGGACAAAGGGACAATGGTCTTGCCCCCAGGTGAGGATTAGGCCCAGACGCTGATGCTCCTCTCCGCACGTAGCAGCCAGGTGAGATCATGCATCACATGATGATCTCTCAGTCTCCCGCTCTCCCGCTCTCCCGGAATTCCCCCCGTTCCGCCCTTCTACACGCCCCCGCTAGAATCATAATAAAAGGTGCCAGGAACCAGCATGCGGCAGAGTCGCTAGGAATACGGACACCCGCGCTCCCGCTGCTGGCACTCTCCACCAGATGTTATCACCGCGTCTCGTCTCGTTCTTGCGCTGACCTCGCGGTCACGACTACACCATATAAAAGCAGATGGCATCATTCCACCCCCTCCCCACCCTTGTGCCCACGGGAGGCCAGATGTAACAACAGCGATGATCCTAACCAGGTTGGCCCAATACCTGGCGGAACAGGTCCGTCTTACAGGCCCTGCAGAAACTCTGCAAGTCCCGCAGGGCCCTGATCACTCTTGGGAGCCTGTTCCACCAGGTGGGGGCCAGGGCTGTGAAAGCCCTGGCCCTTGTAGAGGCCAGCCTGATTGCTTTAGGGCCAGGGATCACCAGCAGGTCCTCCTCCAAAAAACGGAGGGGCCTGACGGGGCGATATGAGGAGAGGCGGTTCTTCAGGTATGCAGGTCCAAAGCCATGGATGGCTTTAAAGGTTAAGACCAATACTTTAAACATGACCCGGTACATTGATCCTCTATGTTTGCACTACTTTTTGCTTTGCAGTAGGGTCTCCCCAGAGTTTTTTGTTTACACAGGGATTCTTCTGCGAAGTGTCCTAAGGCAAACCACAATTTTGCCCACCTGCCACTTCCTTGTTCTTTCTATGCAACCTCCATTTGGGGAGGTTGATTGTTGCTTTTTGAGGGGTGGGGGTAGTCTTTGGTCTAGCATTACTTTGCTAGACCATGTTAATTTTATTTCAATTTTACACTCAACATTAGAAATTTTTTTAAAAAAAGAAACCCCTTCAGATTGTTTTGAAATAATGGCCAGAAGAGTCGAAGGAACTGATGGGGTGTGGATGGAAGAAGGTGGGAGAAAGAAAACCTAATGCATATGGATCTCCTTCACTTTCCCTGTGAAGGGAGAGAAAAAGTCATACTTCAAGAACTTTCAGAAACTATGGGGAAAATGTGTGTGTAACCAAGAATCAAACCTGAAGGGAATATACACTCAATGCAAAGGAGACCACATGTGCATACATGGCTATTGTTTTGGCTGTTGTAACATTCTGGTTTAGTTTTTGTTCTAAGCATTGAATAGCTGAAGACAGAGACCACTGGAGCTTCAGGGAGGAGCAAGGTTTGGAAACACATTAGGCTACACATTGATGTCATGTCTATGCAAAAATCCAGACATGGGGTTGTCAATCCCTTGCCAGAAATGGGGGATCCCCATCCCTGCAAAAACAATAACAGCAACAAAAATGGTTGTCAGGCCAATGATATTACATAACTTCCATTAAAAACCCAGAAGTAATGTCACTCCTCTCTAGGAATTCCAGTACAATCTATTGTTTTAACAGAGCGGCATGATGTTATTTTCTGGGGTTCCCCTCTATGCCCCTGTCCCCTATCTCTCACAGTCTGTCTGGCAACCCTACCCAGATTGATATCAATGCATTAGTGGACTCTCTTGGTAATACCACAGAGTGTCTAAAGCATCTGTTGATATCCGATGTCAGATCTGGGATTTTGCTTGGATGGGATGTCACCACATGGCCCAACATTTCCAGATGTTTCTCTTGCTGGTCTGAGAGGCAAGGGAGAGTAGAGAGGTATTTGGCATCCCTAAAAGACCAGCAGCTGGTGTTTGGCATCTGTAGATGTGGTACATACACAGGACCCAGCCTGAATACATGCTAAATAAATAAAACTGATACCTGGTAGAATTGTTATATCTCGCTGTTTTAAGACCAAAATCCACAGTGTAACATGATGAACAGTCTGAGGGAGAACGGGGGAAAGGCCAGACGATAAAACTATACAGTGCTACTGCAATGTTAGCTCAATCCCTGTAACTCTTAAAGTTATTGCTGAAATCTGTTATGCTGGCAGTTAGCCCAAGGGCCAGGATATTCATGGATTCAGGCCCAATGAACAGTGGACAGAGGTTCATTGAACAGATCTCTCATTTTTCTCCCTCAGTCTCCTTGATACTCTGCCAATCTCCTCATGAGGACTGAGGGATCTCTAGGAACAAAATGGGAGAGGGCAAAGGGATAGGTTTGGTAACCTCCAGGCAGGGTCTGGAGATCTCCTGGAAATTGTAACTGACTGCCAGGCTACCCCCACCCCAGCTCCAGGAGTTGCCCAACTAGAGTTGGAAATGTTGCAGGGAAACTGCAGCAAAAAAGTAGGAATCTGCAGAAATTGTTTTCCCCACAGTTATGAGAGCTCTTCTTCTGCCTATGGAAGAATGAATATAGACAGAAGGAGGTGGCTTCTACCAGTTTGTAATGACCCATGCTACATCCCATTCTATTCCTGAGGAGTCCCCTGATCCCCAGAAGCAGCTTTTCAGAGGTCATGGAAGGCCGCAGGGAGAAGAGGTCCATTCCATGTTCAAAGCCCATTGAATCCAACCTATTTGCTTATCAAATAGTTTTTTTTTCTGATAGACAAGCCATATTTGTGGTGGGATGGGTAGTCCTGCAGAATTCAGCAGGCCTCTAATGTTTGGCTCTGAGATAAATATGTCCAAAATAAAATAGGATATCATGGACTTGTGTCACTGAGAAAAGACAGTGAGTTTTAAGGTTTTAATTTAAACCATATCATTTTGCTCCAGCATATTTCCCCCCATATCAAATAACTTCCTTGGATAAGCATGTTGGACATGGTTCCCATTTACTGCAGTGGGAGAGTTAGGCTCACTCTTAGCAGTTAAGAAAACCAGGACTTACAGCACTTAACCTTGGTTAGATCACAGCCATTCAATCCTGCCATTTTTTCATGCTGGGTGGCTCTTCTTGCACGTGGCAAAAGCATTGCCTTTTGGGGTCTCAGAGGAGGAAAAAATGAGGTGGAAAAAGCCTTCACCAATATCTTCTGCTGGCACTGCATAAAACCCACCTCACATTGGGCAAATCCAAGCAATTTCCAGAAAGGGAGCCTGTAGGAAAGCATCTGTGTGAAAGAGGATCAGCTGGGAAAGAGATACAATCCACCAGTCTATAGCCCTTCCCCACCTGGCCCAGTTGTTGCTTACTTCTTAATCGATAGCCAGAAGAAGGGAGGGGAGATAGTAAAGGGCCTTCGCATTGCTTTGTTTATATTAATTTGTATTTAATATTTCTTCAGTAGCTGCCTTGGGTTGTCTCTTGAAAAATAAAGACAAAATAGAAATATAATAAAAATAGATAAATATTTTTTTTTTATCCCTTGGCAAAAGCAATTTACCGGTAGTCATTCCAGCTTTGTCTAAAACAGAAAAATGGCAACACTTTTAATGCTTCAGAATGGCTGAAGGGCAGTTAATGTGGCTAAGTAATTAGAATTATTACATGATGATCGGGGGGGCGGGGGGGAGGCTCCAAGCATTTGCGCTGAGGGTTAGAGGTTACTGTGTATGGACATGAATCAGTTCTAGTCCCAGAGGTGCTGACAGCTGTTTGAAGCTCAGAGACTCTTTTTAGGCCCAGGGTTGGAAACCATCTTCATTGGCTGCTAATTATTATTATAAAGAGGGGAAATCACAGATTTTAGGCCAAGGATTGGTTAGCATCTTAATTGGCCAAGGGAACACACACATTTCAAGCCATCTGAACATCTCAAACCAAGTTATAATCTTCTTGCAGCCCAAAGATGTCATTAACTATAATAACTTTACATAATGTATTCTTTTTTCTCTCTCTACTGGCTAAATAATTGTTTTCTTTCTCCTTTTCATAGAACAACATTGCGCAAGTGGTAAAATTTTCTGGAAGTCAGCAGCCTTCCTCTCCATCAGCTTATACTGGGGATGAGACAATAAGCTACAGGGCCCTTTGGTTTTGTCTGGTATGCCTCTTATCGAGTACAGAAGAGATATGTGTTCTGGAGACAGCTGCAACTCGGGTTAGGCAAGAAAAGAAACAGTACAAGTGAGATTGCTGAAGCAGCATTCTGCTAGAAGAAGTGGTGTGTTTAGTCAGTGCCACAGCCCCACGCCCTTCACCACCAATGAAGCCTCAGCTCCACTGCAGAAACAAAATAAACCAGTAAGAGGAAGTGTGCGGTTTAAAACGCTGAGGAGAACATACAGTTCTGTACAGCTTTTCTGGGCTTTGTGATGCTGTGCTATATGGGAAGGAGGGTGAGGTTAACCTGTGGGAACAGGGCATGCTAGAGCAAGCAAAAGTTTGCACCATGTAGCAACATGCCCCACCTGGTGCTGATGCACAGTTATATCTGGCAGAGAACAAACCTATTCAGGTTATCTGTGGCTGAATGTCAGGTATACTTGTTAAGATCACCTCCTTTCTCTATCAATTTCCTTAACTCTCCCACCCTGATTCCTCCTCCTCAAACCAATATAAATTTGATAGGGGGCTTCTGCTGCTTGATTACCTGAAACATTTATAAAAATTGGGGTGGGGGAAGATATGAAACAAAGTAATTTATAACAAAGTAATTTCTGCATTCTTATTGTGGGAACCCATAAGGTCCATTCACATGTGTATCATTTGATAGCTTATCATTCAATAAACAACCTGTTGTACGTTAAAGACTAAGAGGTTTACTGTGAGACTCACAGACTGGAGACCATTTTGTCAGAAATATTAAGCCATCAAAGTATGCACATATAAGTACAAAGGGCAAAAGCAGAGTCAAAAGGCCACGGAATCTAATGTGTACCATATTTCTACGCAGAGTCCATATTTAAACAAGGTAATAAAAGAGTGAGCCATTTATAGCAAAGCTGGCAATACTACTTTCTAACTAAGCTACATTAACAGCTGTAGTGAGAATTAGCCCCGCAACCTTGACAAAGCCCAGAATGAACAAAACTGAATGATGATAAATTCTTATTCAGCAATTTCATCCTCTCTTTGGATAAAAAAAAATGTGTTGCTGATTTTGAGGCTAGCAGAGTGGTCTTTGGAAGTTTATGCTGCAATAAATTTGTTAGCCTTTGAGGTGCTACACGACTGCAGTGACAGAGTAATTGTGCAATCCCATGCAGTCACTCCAGTCTGTCTATTTAAATGGCTGTGTTTAGATTGGAGTAACTCTGCATAGATTACACTGTAAAATGGCAGACTTTCTGGAATTCATCACTCCATGACTCAGCCGAATGTGTGAACTGCTCAGCTAGAATGTTCCTGATGTAACCGAAAGTTTTGTATCTTGTATTGATCAATAATAGCTCTTTCATACTTGTGAGACATTACTTTGGTAATGAACATTGATTCATAAACTCTTCCTAAGCCCATGAAGTTATTTTCCTTATGAAGAGGTCCAATTAAATCATGCAAGGTTATCTCACAGTTCCTTATCTCCATCTACTCTCTAGGGAGGTAGGGCCCCTTCCCTATACATGGTAGAGATGTTGTGCTGGAAAAATGGAAAAGGGTCTACTCAGCATGTGCAACCCCCTAACATGCAAGAAAATGTATTAATCCTTCGTTAGAAAAACAACCAGTATTCCTTTATTGCAGCTTCCGTATTAGTGGGAACAAGTTGAAGCATGCTCATCACAATATACCACTGATGTGAACATGCCCTATGGGTGAATTCAGAACAAAGTAGATGGATAGTAGATTGTCATACTTCCAAATGAGGCAGCACACTGTGGGCAGATAACATTTCTCATGAAATACCTTTATCAACTCACTCTACCATGACCAATGATAGCTTTAAAATAACATGCTTGGGAAGAGCAATATGATGCATCATTTAAAAAACACCCACCCAGGAGTACATTCAGTTCTGTATACATTTGTATTCCAAGTGAGTTTGAAAGTATTTGAAAAAGAGAATGTGGATCAAGACATAAACTACTGACACATTTCTTGCCGCCCACTTGATGATCTACATTCTATTCCCACAAGAGAAAAGCTATTGTACCCAAGAAGTTAGTATCATATTTCATATCTGTTGTTTAAGTTATCTACCATGAGTATTATCTCTTTATGTAGAACTAGTGGAGGTGAAAGAGAGATAAGATTAAAGCCTTTGTGACTCATACAACTAGGACTTTACTATCCAGAACTTTATAAAAGGGATAGTGAATTATTCATGGTATAGAAGCTAGATATGCTTCTTGTTCTGGGCACCAACAAACTTTCTCAAGAACGTTTCACCACAAGTTGCACAGCCAGTGTCGTATAGTGGTTAGCGTTAGGCTAGCACTGAGGAGACTCAGGTTCATATCAGCTCTTGGCCAGGATGCTTTGGGCAAGACACTGTCTCTCGGTCTAAATTACCTTGGGTTGGCTGGCAATTGGCATGTGGATTAGGTGTGTGGCAAAGATGCGCTGGAACAATGTCCTGTGATACTGCAACATCATTTCCAGAATTTGTAAGTGTTAAACAATAGAGTTTCCTAAGATTCCTCAAGTCCCACACAACGGGGTCACATTACTTGTGGGTTTCTTTGTCCAGAATCACATGCTGCTGCTTTTCCTCACCATTTTCCCATGCTGCTTCATTTACTGCTGTTGGGGGATGTGGGAGTGTCACCAGAGGTTTTGCTGCCCATGGCAGGACGCACTATCCGTATAAAAGATGTGCTATGAGTACAAAATCATTGAAGAGCTGTCTTCACATCTCTTGAACACCTTGGAGGAAAGTTAGAATAAAGTTCTACTTTTTCCAGTTTAGAAGAGTAGTGGATGATGTATTGATTAAAAAGGGTAACTCCACCTTTCCAGAACAGAAAACAAACTAAAGAAAAAGTCATCACTAGCATTAAACTAGAACAAACATTCACCCCCAAAGGATGGTCTTTATATGTTTTCTGAAACGTAAAGGGGAATGGGACCAGGTATATGTCCCAGGAGCTTTGCTGCAGCCATCTAGCAGGCCCTGACATTTGTGTCACTTTTGAAAGCAGCAGAATTTCTCCAGTTACAGATAGGATATGTTCATTAAGATATACTAGTCCAAATGGATGTAAAAATAAATTGGAACCAGTAAAGCTGGAATAGAGCTCATGTAATTGCTCATAGCTGTTAAATCCAGTTGTAGACCTTGTAAAAATATTTACTTGTTATGAAAAAATGTATTGCATCTTTTCACCTTTATAGTTGTCCCTTGCCTGGAAATACTACCCCCTAGAGGGAGGTACATCCCACAGAGGAGGCCAGATGAGTGGTTGCCTGGTAACATATCAGGAGGAAGAATGGATGACCTCCAAGAGAAAGAGGCAGCCAGAGAAGAAGCAGAGGTATATTTCTTCCTGATGGTAAGGATAATTCCTAAAGAAGAAGCTCCTGGGGAAAAGAGACAGTGGAGATGGTGAAAGGCAGTTAGCAGAAGAGCAACCATCTTCTGGAGTCAGCTGTCAATCATGAGATTGGCTTCTCAATGACAGAGGAAAACTTGGCTTCTCATTTACTGAGATGAAGAATGTCTAGAAGACTTTCTTCTTTTTTTGCCCTAAGTTTGGGACTGCCATTATAATTGTATTCATACTGTTTATTAAAGATCCCAGTCTGGCCCGTTGTTTCCTTCATCTTTCCGCAAACATTATTTGTTTAAGTGTCTTCAGTTTTGAATGGAGCATCCACAATCCTGTGACCACTAACCTGGCCCCTTTAAGACTGAAAGGCTTACACAATTAACAAACATGCAACTGTATGCTGGTTTAATTGAAGCTTTTGTATTACAATCACCAGCTCCGTGTAACTGGCTAGATTAGATTTCACCAAGGAAAGCTTCATTTGGTATAACAGTCAGTTGCTAAAAGGACCTCCTGATGGTGGTCCAAGAGCTATCCAATTCCAGGTGAAACAGGCCCCCAACCTGTACACTGGTCCTTTGGAAGAACATGGAGCCAAACAGTTTTACCATGTGGGATAAAATCTACTCAAAGCTGAACAGGAAAGTGCTTGGATCCATCAGTCTTCCAGGTAAGAGCTCCTTAATGGATCCCGGACCACTGCAGTGGATGCAGAAAGCTTCAGTCCCAAACCTGACATACAAGTGACCTGCAAGTGATATGACCATCATAAAGGGATGATAGCTAGTTCCTTGGTTTTCAGATCATCAAACACCAAATACCGGTAATAAAAAAAAATCAAAAGTGTGTCATGCTATGTGTAGGGGCCAATGGTTGTTCTGAAACCTTGAGCTGCTCCGGACAAGGTGGCACAGTATGAATACTGATGTCTCCTGGTACTATATACCTGAGATAATATCTGCTAGTTTAAGCAGAGAAACTGCTGGCAGCAGGTTGATGGGTATACATGCAAAAACTCCAGATCTAGGGGTACCCAAACACCAGCACATGTGCCAAAGTGTGGCATGCCAGACCATTCTGCTTTGTATGCAGTGCTGGTTCTCTGTGCAAGGAACTGAGGTGAACTCTAAGGCAATAGTAGCACCTTAGGTCCTTGCTCCCATTGTGTCTGGCAAAGTACAACTCCTCTCCTTCCTTCCTTCCTTCTTTTGCTGGTACATCAACATTGTATACTTTTGGTACTCATTTCAAAAAGGTTGCATATCCCTACCCTAATCCATCCCTAGAGTCTAACACCAGACATAAACATTAGGAAAGTGGAGGCTTATTGGTACAGAATATCAGTAAAGGACTGATCCCCATTAATCCATGCACCCAGGTCCTGTAATTTATGCTAGGTTGGCTTGCTCATTCAGGATGCCTATAAAAATCCAACGAAGACTCAAATAATCCTTCAATAATATAGCTCTTTCACTATGTATTTAGTTTCAGAATTTATTTATACCTACACCTTTCCTGTTGCAAAGGCAGCTTACATTATTCTTCTCTCTGTGGGGTCAAACTCAGGATGATTTTTGTTGTTTTTCTCTTATGAACATCATTGCTCCTTCATTTTATCCTTACAACAACCCTATAAGGAACATTTAAGCTGAGTGTGTGTGTAAAACTGGCTCAAGGTCATGTAGCAAGTTTCCAGGGCGGAGTGGGGATTTAAACCTGGGTCTCTTCAATCATAGTCCAACATTCTAACTATCACACCACAATGTGGTGACATTATTTCAGTAATCCTTGTATCAATCCTTTCAGCCAGTGATTAATATTATCTGCCATTTTACAGATCAGGGACTATATCAGAAAGACAGGGTTATGTATCTGAGACACTCAATGGCTCTTCTGACTACTGTGCTACACATAACTCGCACACTGCAGCAGTGGCATAGCTTCCATTATGGGATGGGGTTAAATCGCCCCCACACCCCTCCCCCTTCTCCCCTCAGCCGGCCCTGGCCCCGCCAGGCCACTCCTTCAGCTGGTTGAGGCGGCCTAGCAGGGCTTGCCCCAGCCCCACCCCACCCCGCCCCGCCCAGTGGAGGCCTCAGCCGAGCGCCTCTCAACCCCATCCTGAGTGCCATTTCTCCCCCTCCCCCGCTACACCTCTGCACTGCAGAAAATAAATGAAACACTCTTCTTCAAATAGGGTGATGATCCCACATATCCAGAGCTCATCTTTTCTTTCAAGGATCATGTCATTCTTTTACTGAAGTCACTGAGAGCAAAAACAGAGAGAATAAAAACAGAAGACTGCTGACAAATTCAACCAAGCACCAAGGCTGAAAACAAGTAACTCCCAGATATATCTGCTAAAGAAATTCCTTAAAAGTAAGTGATTTGGGAGCATTTTAAACTAACATATTTTTTTTGTATGGGCATTAGTCTCTTACAAAAGTTTGGCCCAAAGGCAGACTGTAAATGAAGTAAATCATTAATGCAGACTTGGCCTGTGGAGCAGTTAGTATCTGTTCATCCTTCAGCTTCCCCAGTTTTCAAAGGAAATCTTTCCAGTATACTTGAGATGAAAGCAGGGGTGGTGGTGGGGATGCCAGTGCATCTCAGTTCTGTTGCTAGATCTTCCGCTGACTCACTACGCATCCTTGGCCAAGTTAACTCAATTGGAAAAAATACTTGTTCATACTGACCTATCTCCAAAGAGTTCTAAAAAATTAACATTTGCAAAGTGCCTGCAGTACTGCACATTAAAGGAACCATATGGTTATTAGATGCAGTTATTCACGATACTTGGAGGCAAAAACATGCACAAACCTACAATACTCCTATCACTCGCTTCTGGAACACCCAGAAATAGAAGGTACACAAACAGTTAATGTTTGGTTAAATAAGAAAGAACTAAGACTTGGTATTCTTAATTATGCATTCTAGTTGAAAGGCAAAACAGAGAAAAGATAGAGCAGCCCGGTGAATAACTATTCTTCTTTGACCTGGATTCAATTCCCAACAGAGTTACAATGATCACTTCCAGGACATCATTGAAGCAACACTGAGATTGTGATGCACACTGGCAATTAAAATTTGCAAGACGAAAAGAAAATAACTGGAATTTTGAGCGTAAAGCATTTTATACCTCTGTTGATGCTAGCAGACTATGGTAATGTTTTTAGGTGGGGGAGGGGATTTTACTTCTTCCAACCATTTCCCCAAAGTTTTAGAAAGCAGAGAAATACTGTTCTCTGTGGGTCATAGTGATTAGTTCTAAACATGGCAACCAGATGTTAAACAAACAGTTGAAAAATCTGAAGACAGTTAATGGAGGTTTCACTTCTGCCTGTTGAGCAAGAGTGTGGTGGTAGAGGATATTAAATGAAACAAACAACCAAAAAAGGACTAATTTGTAGCAGACATTAAGAAATGGCAGGATCTTCTGTGTTTAGTTTTCCTGTAAAAGGCCAGTTTTAATTAAAACTGTTTCTGAGAGATCTGTAGGTAATAATACAACATTCAAACATTGGAGGATGGGGGACTAGGGAGAACCTGAAAATGAAGCTGTGGAATTCAAAACATTTCAAGTGCAATCAATCTAATCCAACCCAACCTGGGCTGGCCCATAAAACAGCAACAGCAGCAAATAGGAGTTCTGTTATACCCACGAGGAAATGTAATAAACCACAACACGCCTGGCAGCCACCGGCCCACAAAGTCCTGCTTCCTCCCTTGTTATTGCAGAACTGTGTTCCTCAACGCCTTTGGCTATGTTTAAACGTTGTAGTGGGTTCCTTTAGAACCTTCTTTGGTTTAGAGGGGGAGGCTATAAATCAACAGTAGCTCTACTCTGCCCTTAGTATTCAATCAAAGCACAGCAGGTATTCATTTAGGATGTTTTAAAGGCCCTTTTAAGACAGAGGCTGTCTAGGGAATAAGTGTAGGCTTTTGTAGAGACCAGACACAGTTTAGTCAACCAGACAGTTACAGACTCAAGAACACATTTACACTACTGGGCAATACCATTCTCTAATGATCTGGTTTAGTCTTAAATTTAGTCTGTGTAAATACCTCCACTGTAACTTGCAAGAGCAAGTACGAACAAACTTGGGTGGACAGAAACTCTATTATAGCAAATCATCTTTGCTATAATAGTTGCCCTCCATGGGCTGAGTTCTTTGTTCCTTCAGTCGCTTGTCCATTTCCCATGGCACGGAAGGCCACAAACCTTCTCTGCCTGAGACTGATGTCAGCTCAATTCACTGGGCTTTCTGGTTCAGAGAAGGAGCTGTGTTAATCTATTGCAGCAGAAAATAAACACTAGTCTTTTAGTATCACTAACACAAATCAGATTTTGTAGCCTTTATGAACTGGAGTTCACTTCTTCAGATGCAATGGTTGGATCTTAATGATGCTATCATTACACTATCATTTTATATAGTGTGAAAAAAGTGTGATGAAACGTAGCAAAATATAGGGCAATATGTTATAGTTCAAGTTCAAATACAGTAAAGAAAAATAGAGTCAATTCCCTATTACGGTTAGCTAGACCCGAAATGGATGGGGAGCCCCAGGTTTTGCTAAGATTATCTCATCTGTCCTAGGCTGGACCTGGATTTAGAATTTTTACCTCACTATAACTGTTCTTTACAAAATCCATCCCAACTAACAAGGGAATGATCCGTGTAACGTTAATTTTTCAAAATTACATTTCATTCTGTATTTTCCAGCATCTCCTGATCCCCTGATGCTGCTTTTTGTTTTTTAATATCTCCTACAATAACAACAGCACACTGAGAATCAATTTATAGCATTTGATCTACTCCATAACAGCTTACCTTTGAATAAAATTTTGTTCATCTTGAAAGTGCTACAAGACTCTGGTTTATTTTGGGGTTTTCTGAATGCTCGTGATGTATATTGCACTCAGGGTTTTTGCTGTTGGCTAGGGGACCTACTTTCCTCTGGAAGCGTGACCATGTTTGTCACTAATTGAACTGCAAGAATTTTTTTGTCAATTGTAACCCAATAAATTGTTAATTAAAAAGAAACATTGATTTCTTCTGAATCAAGTCAATTCTTCTGATATAATTTGAGGTACACAGATACCGCAGAACAAGAGAATGGGTCCAACATATTATAGGCAAAAATGGCTTAAGCAAAAACATCAGAATGAAGTGAGATCACATGTCCTCTGCTGTTATATGCTCTTTAAAGCTGCCGACAGGAAATCAGCCTACTTTCTCTTATAACTAAGTCATCACCTTACAACCTGCGCCCTATGGCTGCCTAACAGAAGCTAATGCCAAACCGGTCCAATGACCAAATCTTATCACATTCTATGCAGGCAGGGTGGGGTCAAACCAGATGACATTCTGGGAGTTCCTCAAATGGAGCTTCCAGCATTACTTTTTCTTAAAAATAAATACATATCCAGCATGCAGAACTCTGCAAGGGGGTTCCTTTCCTTGCAGGCCATTTTCCCAAATGAAAACAGTTCTGTGGGGCTACTTGCCCCAAAGGAGCAAATGCATAATGTACAACGAGCAGCAAGTCTTCAGGGTCATTCCAGACCAGGAGAACAGTGTGGCTTAAAAGCCTCCACCTCCACTCTTTAGTCTGAATCACAGACCTGCACTCTGTGTACTTCAAAGGGGGCGGGGGGAGGAATACTAGGAGCCCCTTGCACATAACCCCCAGGGCCTTTATGATTTGGCTCTTTTATTTTTGAATGTAATTACTTTATTACTTACCTCATTAATTATCATTGTTGAAGACTTCATGCTATCACTGTAACTGCCTTCACAAATTTTCCAAGGCTAGTGTTCTAAACGTCATGACAAACCTTCTTAGGTTCCTAAACCAGTATTTATACCTACTCTTCTTTCAGATCTACAAGCTGTAGCTATCACAAGCTACACTGCAGGCCTCATGCAAAGGTATCTGATCCTTATACACACAGTTCCTACAGAAATTTTGTCCGCTCCACACCCCAAAGTAATAATACATTGCCTTTCTCAGGGCCAGTATCCAGGGGATCCCTCTCGACACTTGCACTGCTCTTCCGAGTCCACAAGCTCATGTTCACTGTTGCCCACTGTGGCTGTCAAAAGTTCTGTCACCTAGCACCACCTGCATACCTGTCCCCAACGATGCTGGGTAATACATGGTGGCAGAGTACTTACAAGGATGATGATTAGACTGCTATTCCAGATGCAGAGAAATCCACCATTTCAAAGGCCCAGAGACCAAAATTTCTTCATTTCTTGCATTTGCATTTAATGTCAATGTCTTCACTCAAGGTTTAAACACAAAGCAGCAATAAATCAAATGGGTAAAACCATACCCTCTCACAGTACTTGCTGACTCTTAGGCCACAGTACTGCAAGGACTACAGAAAAAAGTTTTAAGACAACTCTTCAAAGCAACACACCATGGTTCAGATCCCATGCCAGCCTTCTTACCCATACATGTCCTGGTTGTATGATCCTGCTTGCTGAAAATTCCATTTCCTCCTTGAATAAAATCTGTTTTTATTCCAGTCTCCAATCTCTTTTAAATACCCTGATCATTCTGTTGCAGTCAGCTGCCCAAGCACCCACTTTTAATCCATGCTCATAGTCTCTTCTTCCATTTTGTTCAAGGTATCCTAAGTAATCCCTCATTTCCTTAATTAGTTGAACTGAGAGATTCAGATTTGAATCCCCACTGTAACATGGAAGCTTGCTAGATAAACTTGGCTCAGTAATACACTCAGCATGACCTCCTTCACAGGACTGTTGTGAGGATAAAATGGAGGACAGATGAATAATGTAAGATGCTTTGTATTCCCATTGAGGAAAAAGTAAAGAAATAAAGATTACACTGCACTATTCCCTTCATCTGGACTCCCTTTCTTAGCTTCTCCATCAGCTGGACTTCTTCCTACTCATCCATTTTCAATGTCTGAACCATCTTCTTCTGTCCCTTATAGCCAAACTGGAAATGACATCTCTCATTCACATTTACTGGAAAGGGATTTCCCATAGCCTCAGTGACCCAGTTCATATCTCAACTGAGACAAAGGCTCATTCCGCACATGCAGAATAATGCACTTTCAAACTGCTTTCAGTGCTCTTTGAAGCTGTGCGGAATAGCAAAATCCACTTGCAAACAGTTGTGAAAGTGGTTTGAAAATGCATTATTTTACGTGTGCGGAAGGGGCCAAAGAGAGGAAGGACTTCAGCCTTCCCTCCTTGACTTTTACAACCCAAAACAACCAGTGTGTATGTGTGTGTGTGGGGGGGGGGATTATTTGCTTCACTGAAGGCTTTCAGTGAACACAGCTCACAGGTAAACAAGAGCTCACAAGCAATTCTGGGTCAAGAAACTGCATGAGATTATTCTCTTATCCCATGCCATGATTCCAAACAAAATCAGAGTCCTGTGGCAAATTACCTCCCAGAGGCTGCTGACACAAACATCAGGGGAACTTTTAGCCAACTTAAGGGCACATCTGGCTTGGCCCTAAGATTTAGACTCCTATGAAGAGCTCTGTGATTCCCTCATAACAAGGTTGCAAATAGAGCAGTGTTAATTCCTTAGTAGTCCAAACCTTCATGAATATAGGGCTGTTAATAAGACTAAATTTTACACTTTCACAAGCAAGGCACGTATCTCGCATTTTGAAAAGGCTTGAACTTTTACAAATTTGCCTTTATGAACTAGAGCCCAGTGTCAGGTGTGTGATGTGGTAGGTTCAGATTGGTTGGGATGCAAAAGAGCTGAAGTCCGGAGGCTATAAAATACAAATACATGCTTCTTTATAACAGAAATAATATTCCAAATGTGCAACAAAATGAGCCCTTGTGCATGAAATATACGCTTCAGTAAGGCTGTTAAAGATCAAGGCATCACAAGAACCCCTTCTTCTTTTTTTTGCTGCGTCTGACAAGCATATCTGCCTTTCTAAAATGTATCCCTCATTTATAAGCTTTCTAATGTAACCTAAGATTTCAGAGCAGTGTGATAGCTGACAGTCTTGCCCATATATTCATTTGAAAAGCTGGTGTGTGAAATCAGGCTACACATAGCCAGCTGAGCACAACTGAAGTACTCCGTAACTTTTAATTTGGTAAATATGTGCTTCATTTATAAGCTACTTCCTCCATGCTATCTCACGCCTACACAAACTTGTTGCAGCCTTATCTCTGCAACATCCACATGTCTGAGCTGGTCCAGAGTATGCCGACTTGACAGATGAGAATTCTTTTGAAACAGATTCTTGTTAAATGTTGCTAGCAAGGCCTGAATGCCAGATTTGGTGTTAGTAGTGCTTAGTTTCAACCTATTTTTTTATTCACCTTATGCACACACTCTCTAATGCCCTTTTGTCACTGCATGGTTGAACTGGGAACTCTAAATCACAAAGTTCCATGGCTCAAATTTAGCAGTTCTCAAGACTGTGTATGCAGATGTTGCATTAAGGAACTTCTTGCCAGTTGGAGATGGCGCTGGAGAAGGTTCATAACTCAAGAGCTGTTCAAAGCATATGGCGCAGTAAGACATACTTTCAACTGTTCTTGGAAAGTTTGGATCAGAAGGCACTACCTGGGATTTTGACAATATTTTTTCTGCTACACAATACAACTGAACCTCAAGACAGAACTGAAAAGTTATGTAATACTGTGAACAGCCTATTTTAAACAACTAAATTATTAAAAGCCTCTACTTCTTAACAGCTAATCTGAAAGCCAAGAGATAAGATCCAGCTATCCTAGTTTACCTAATCTCATTGGTGTGAGCTGAAGATGCTTGTGCAGATTAACTCTTACGGTGAAGTGCAAGAGATTTGGCAAGAAAGGATTTTGTTCTGAAAAGTTCTTTGAAAAGTTCTTTTTTGCAAGTAAAACCAGATTCACTGTCAAATTCTTGAAAAAACACTTGGGGTTTATTGATTTAAACTGCAAACAGTCGTTACAAAAGTTTTTTTTAAATAAACTCACACAAGAAAGAAAAGAAAGGCAATGTAGTGAACAGTAATGGGAAAAAAATTACATTCAATGTGTTCTTTGTGCCAGTAATGTTCACCTTAAAAAAAGGAAACACTCCAATCCTGGAATACAGAAATGCAAAGACAAACTGCATTTGGAATGTCTTTCTATAGGCACTTGAAACAAGAGTAGATTTTTTCCTTTAAGTACTTACAAAAAAAAGGAGGCAGGCAGGCTTCCTTTTCATCGTCTCACAGCACAGTGTGTGCATATACATTCTAGAAGCCAGCAGCAAAATCCTGACCCTGCTGAAGTCATTTACAAAAGTTCCAATGACATCAACACAGTCAGAATTTCACCCCATGCGGGAAAGGCCTTGTTGGGGCAAAGAGAGGCAAAGAAGCACATTAAACTCAATTTGCAGTCTGACACAAAAAAGGGAACAATCTAAAATAAATAATCCAAACACAGCTGTTGCATTTTTTAAATTAATTTTTCATTTTTTAAAAATAAAATAACCAAAAAGTGTAAAGTTACAAAAATGTCATTGTAGTATAATATATTAAACTGTGGGGGGAGGGAAAAGAAAAAAGACTTCACAATCTTAAGATTAATATGGAAGATCATAATTTAAACATAAAAGAATATATTCTATGAATTCATCATCCCGATAAATATGAACAAAATTAACAAAAAAAGCATAGGTTTCAGCAATAAATACGTTTTGATAAGTTAAATAAGCTTTATATTGTTGTGCAGTGACAAGCAAAATTTGCTCTCCAATTTCTGAAGTTACACAAAATTAAAAACCCAGAAAAAAATAATAAAAAGCTTGGCGTGAGTGCTCTATGGATAGGTCTATTGTACTCTAGAGCAAACCATTAAAGCTATGACTACTGGAACTTTGTTTACATAGAACTTGAATGTGTGGAATGAACACCGTTAGACACCCCCTCCCCCCACAACTTTTCTGAAGATGTCAAATGTACACATGGGGAACTTGTAGCACCAAAAGCAAGTCTCTCATTGTCCATCTGCTTTCCCCCTCCAGTTGCCAAGCCCCATATGCATGTTACAGTTACTGTCCATTCTCAGCTGTTCTTCTGGTTGACCTGAGCAGGTTCAGGCAAGATTAGTCTTTAAAAAGTATAGACTGGGTTCAATGTTAACAAGCGCCCACATGCCCTTAAGCCGACCAAAAAAAAATGACCAGAGGGAAGGAAGAAGGGGAAAATCCTGCATCACAGCCAGTAACAGGAGCTGCTGGTTCCAGATATTCTCTACACATCTGGAAGTGCACAGAGTTCAATGGAGGCTGCTGGTGCCCTCTGCAGCTGGAGAGGTAATATAGTCACAGTGAAAATGTTAAAAAGGCACTACATTTGTAAACGATTATCACTTAATGGTAATTTGGCACTTATTGTTTCAGCCAGTGAGTGGACTCTAGGCAAGTGGACTATCTTTGTGTCAACATCTAAACCA
Source organism: Sphaerodactylus townsendi (assembly GCF_021028975.2). Taxonomy (NCBI): domain Eukaryota; kingdom Metazoa; phylum Chordata; class Lepidosauria; order Squamata; family Sphaerodactylidae; genus Sphaerodactylus; species Sphaerodactylus townsendi. Next base: position 119,147,043 of record NC_059426.1, read on the forward strand.
GAGATGTTAAGGGGAGGGCGGAGGGAGAGGAGGGAGATTACAAGCTTAACAATGAAAAAGAGAGGGGAGAAGAAGCCAGGAAGCAACACCAGGTTACTCATCAGAGATAGAAAGTCTGCTGAAAATGGGAAGACGTCTTGAGGTGTCCAGAATGGGCGAATCCGAGCCACTGTGGCTGCTGCTAGAGCTGCTCAGGTAGCCCTCCTGGTCAGAGAGGGAGTCCTGAGGACTTGGGGGAGAGTCAAACATGTTAGGTGATTCCGACATGGGTCTAAGAAAGAAAGTAGTGGGAGATCCCCCACAAGGCACCTGCACCCCCATGCTGGGAGCAAAGAGATTGGTCAGCTCCTGACTTGAGAAGGTGAAGGGATTGCTGGCACAGTCAGGCAGAGGGGGAGAGCCCAGAAGATCATCCGCACTCATGATGGGCGGAGGGGTTATCGAAGTGGGACTGTCCAGCAGCCCATTGGTGGCCACAGCACTTGGAAAGCCAGCAAAGCTGAAGCTGTGTTGGAGGCGGGGTCTTTCATTGATGACGGGGTCTCGGCTGCCAGCCACAGCCCGACGCTCTTCGGCATTGTGGATGAAGTGACAGCGGGGCCCATAAGGACAGAAACCAATGGTGTGGAAAGTGCGGCAGAGCTCCGTCTTATACTTGGGATGGCGGGTCAGGCTCCGCAGCTCATGGATGCCATGGGCAAACTGACACTTGTCACCGTATTTGCAGGCTCCGTTCTCCTCAAAAGGGCGGCACAGCTCTGTCTTGTAGCGGCTCGAGTTGACTTGTCCACCAGGCTGCTTCTGCTGGAGTAGACGCTCGCCGCCTTCAGAGAAGGACCGATCACGAAAACGGTTCTCCCTGGGCCCCAGTGTTGGGGCTGGCTCCCCCTTGAGGCTGCCCAGAAGGTGCGCCTGGTGGAACTTGGAGTTGGGCAAGGTGACAGAATGCCTCCTGGAGAAGCCCCCGCCAGCTGGAGTTCCCACTGCCTTTCTGTCCAACAGACACCCTCCAACACCTGAAGGGTTGTAATTCAGCATCTTGTTGCTCTGCAAGGAGAAAGCAAGAAAGAAGTCACCAACCCAGCTTTCTCCAGAACCTTCTAACTAGTTATGGCTTAAAGATGGCTTCTTCCCTCTTGCCCTAGAATACCTGTCCACAATTCCTACCAGAAAACATTGGACTCTCAATCAATCCCCATTATGAACCTCTGGGCTACAAACCCATCAAAATAGAGTGCTTGACTAAACTTCTGCTGTTCTGTATCAGATACCTAGAACACAGTGAGCAATGCTGCCACCCAACACCATTTGCCTGAGGTTAATTCACTCAAAGTACTTTTCATCAATGAACACGTTGGCTTCTCTTTCCAAGGGCAAGAGGGTCCCACCTAATCACTCTGGCAGCCATCCTACAAGCCACATCTCTGTCCTGGATTTCAGACCAGGCCTTTCTAATGTGACTTTTCCAAGGGCCTAGCCAACTGACAGAAAGCCCCTAGAGGGAGAACGAATCAAGTATGAGCAGCAGGAAGAGGAGAAAGACACCTTCTACCACTTTACCACCTTCAAGTATGCCAATGTACAAGCCATCTCTTCTTAGATGCCCAAAACGTTCTCATTCAAGTTAAAAAGACACACATCGGAAAGGAGGCCGAAACATTCAGAAGACATGCTAGTTCCAAATCTAAATTAATCCCATCCCTCTTGCTCCACCTCCTGCACAGGAGTTGCATTTCATGTGATCCTTGCTAGACTTCACCCATAACCACAAAAGGATTCCTCTGCAATTAGTTTTTTTTTGGATGCAAAGGAAGCTGGAGCTTGTAAACGGTTCAAACATCTTGGTGGGGCCGGGGATGAGAAGAGAAGCAAAGCTTAACCTTTCACACATTTTACAGGTACTTCAAAATGCTCCCCCGTTATCACATGTCCACATTTCATCACCTTTAGAATCAGAGATTCAAGTCTGCTTGGGAATTTATAGTTATTGAAGTAGTACAAAGCACTCAGCCAATACTGCCATTCAGCAACTACTTTCAATGAAAACACAACTTTGGAGAAAGCCGCTTTAGCTCCCCCCCTCCCCACTGCTATGTTCTAACCATTAAGACACTCTTTGCAACAACATTTTCCTTCAGAGTCCATCAGTTATACATATGGGGACACATGCGTAGGCAAACCTCGGCTACGCAAAGATAAGCTCGCGAGAAAAAGAAAAATGCAGCCGCGAAGAAGGGGGTGAGAAAGATAAGGCAGACAAGGCTGCAAGAAGCCTCTTCCACTGCTAAAGTTGGGGCAGGCGGGAGGGGGCGGGGTGGTTTCCTGCAAACGTTATTTTTAAAAAGCCTCACCCCTGAATCTCCCTCCCCAAACCAAAATACACTTCCAGTTCTCCCCACCCCCTCAACTAAGAGGAGAAGGAGATCATGTGAAGTGGCAACATACCCAACCTATGGAATATCGTGGCCATGTAAACAGCTTATCCTCCCACACCCTGAGTAGGTCAACTGGGCATGTGGGTCTCAGGAAGTCACCAGAAGCAGGAAAAAGGCAAAATAAACAAGAACCACCTTTTCGAACACATGTTAAAAGCTTCACAGCAATCAGCAAGCAGATCTACTCCGTCTATTTGTTGGGGCTTACTCGGAACAAAGTGCTTTCAGGATTATACTTTAAGAGGGCAGCTAAGTTGATCTTCAACAGTTAAGATGAGATCTCAGTGGCACCTTGGAGACCAACAAGAGTTTCAGGGCTACTGTTAAGGAATCGCTGGATTTGGTTGCCAGTGCAATCCAGAGGGAAACGTCGCATCCGTGTGTACCACTAGTTTTAATTTGGCGTCCGCACCACCGATTAAAAAAAAAACGCTTTAGTGCAATGCACAGAGATGTAGGGCAGTTCCAGAAGAATTTTCCGAGAACAATCCTAAAGCTCCTTTCTGGTTCGAACAAATGGAGGATTAGCCACAGGCGTGAACTTCTCCCTTACACTGCACCACCACTACTTTAAAAGAACATGAGGAAACGAGTTTCAACGAAGAAAAGGGGCTGGTCATTCTGCAAGCGTTACATCTGAAGAGGGGCACGTACGAAGAAGACATTTTTCAGCCCAATTAACTGTATGTCTAAAGTTAGGGAACACAATCCCGGCAAGTCACTGGAAACACCAAGAACAACTCTTCGCATAAACAAGGGGGGTGGGGGGGCTTCCACATTTTCAAGTCTTGGAAGAAAAAAAATCCAGAAAGCCACACAAAACCACGCACGAGGAGAGTCGAATCAGAGTTTTGCTAACAATTCGTAACTTCTTTTCAGGCAAGCCAGTCTAAGAATTTTAGCAGGGCCACGAACTGTAACTACACTCCGAAGATAAAACACTTCGGTTTCCAAACTTGAATATGAAGAAAAGGCGGGAAGGGGGGGCGGGGGGGCTGATGAACGGAAATCAATCGCTTTTAAGTATCCCAGGCGCCAGTGGGGGGGGGGGGGAACTCTTTAAAAAGTTTTAGAAAAGAATATGGGAAACTTACTTTGCATAAAAGTTCACTCAGGTCGAAGATGGTTGGAGACACGAGGGCTGTAGACATCTTCAACTAGCAAAAGAGGGGTGGAATAATTATAATATTAAAAAAATAAAAATGAATCACAGTGTCGTAAGGCACAGCCTCCAGTTTCCCTGGGTTGGACTCCTCTCGCCTCCCCCTCCAGCTCCAACAATTCTCCCTTCTCTCACTTTCCAGAAAGGCTTTGCTTAAGGCTCCATTTATAAAGTTTTAGCCCGTACCCCGTGGGAGGAGCTCCCAAATTCATTTAAATGAGGAAGAAGGAGGCGGGAGATGATTGACGTGAGGCTGAATCACCCATGCGGCTAAACCCAGAAAAACTTTCAAGGCGGAGGAGGGGGAAGGGAGGCGCGGGGGAGAAACTTTTAAAGGCACATTCCAAGCTGAGCTGTTATTTTTAAAGTTTTTAGGAGGGCAGAGTTGGTGTAAGGTACCACTAAATGAGAGCAGGGGATGCTCCGCTAAGGCTCTTTTGTCAAGAGTTCAGCGCAACATGTGACACAACACGTTCATCCCCTCTGACCCACCCAGCCACCCCCGCTCCTTCGCTTGAAGGCGGGATCAACTTTTGCAAACTGGCCCTTTTCTCCGTGTAGCGAGTTCGGCTTCTTCGTTCCGAGACGTTGTCCCACCTCCCTTTTACTATTATTTAACCTTCTTCGGTCCTTTCGTTGCTTACAAGGAAACAAAAGCACAGCTTTAAAACTTGACAAAAATGCGTCGAGGGAAAAGAAGTGTGTCGGTCTCAAGTCGCTCCCAAGTTAGTAAGGCCTGTTCATTTCCCAGGGAGCAAGCCCAGTGGAACTTAGCGAGAATGCGGTTGACTTCGAAGTAAACTCAGTTTGAATTGATAGGACATATTTCCACGTCTGTAAGACTGGCAAATCGGCACGAGTGCACAGGGTGCAGCTGCATGTGTCCGCCTTTTTCACAACGCGTAATTTTGCGCGAAATTAGTGCTATTTGATCAGCTAAACAGAGACTTCCTGCTGCACAAATGTTTCAGTTCGCTTTCTGTCAGTTTGGGCGGGGGGAGGACATAATGCCGTCTGCTTGTGCTTGGTAGTCAGTCCCATTTTATTTTGTAGTTTACGCCGAGGAAAGTGTTTTCAAGATGACATTGTGCTACCATTTCCACTAGGTCCAGTAGACAGATACTTATTCTAACATGAGTAAATCGTGTTTCTGCAAATGCGAGTGGATTTTTCAAAAAGCTCTTTTCTCCATCTTGCACGTTCGAGACGCTACAAGTGGTTTTGTGACGCGTCCTGGGACTTTCCTTTAGTGATTATGCGCCTTTTTTTTGGTTGTTGCTCCCATGCCATTCCTTTTCATCACTTCGCAGATTCCCGATTCATTCAGCTTTTGTTTAGCTGAGGGGGGAAATTCGGGTTAGGCAAGAGACGCATGCAGCGGAACGTGACTCCCCGAAGAGAGAGACACCAGCGTCTTCCATTTGCAATGTAAATCCGCTCCCTCCCTGACCCTATTGAAGTTGTGGAACATAATCTTAGTGGAAACAGCACCGTTTCTCTCCTTCCTTTCTATTTCCGTGCGCCCTTGGTGTTGTGCACCCACACAAACCATCAGACTGTTTATGGCACAACACGGTGAACTGCTCGAGCTGCTATGAAACCGCGCGCCTGAAGTGCTTTTTCCATCGCGACGCAGTGAGCCCCCCCCCCCGCCCCCGTGACCAGCCCGCCCCGCTCTTCCATTCTCTCCGACGCCCCCCTCCCCTCCGGACTGCTCGTGAGGACTTCCGTGGCAGAGCTGAGGTTGAGGTCCTCGTTGCGTTTGCCACCTTGAAAACGCTCCAGCTCGGGTCGGGCTTCCATTTTTGCCTCGCTTTGATTTAAATCGATTGCCTCCATTTTTAATAGTGTATTGCTGCCTTTCGCAGCCTGGCTGGTTTCGCTTTATTTCACAATGCCCCAGTATTATTGCCCCCTCCCCCCCCGCTGGAAATTGGAAGATTGCGCTGAAGGAAGAGACCCACACTCGCATTAGATGTAAACTTAAAACGTGCTATTGGTTTAAAATGTTTCGTAAGTTCTGCTTTTTTTTCTTTTTTTGCACTATGGTCTCCCAAGTTCTCCACCCAGTGCCGGTTTTTTTTTTTCTCAACTGAATAAACTTCTGACTCCACTGCACCCACCCCACATCAATGCCAGCACATGAGCATGACGCGGGAAGCCGGCACAGAAAAGGACTGGAAGGATTCTTTCACTTCACGCTGGGGGAGGGGCATGGGAAGGGCTGCAGTTCTAGGAGGGATCTTGAGAGGGGGCACAACCTCGCTTAGCTCTTTTCCATGCAAGGGAAATTGCTGGAACTGGATGTTAAGGGCCGGGAAGAGAAGACGCGGACTGGGTCCCTCCCTTTTTCGAAGCACCACTCAAAAGCACTTAGCCAATAAAAAGTGTCTGTTTTCCATGCTTGTCATCGGAACTCCAAAACTCGCCTTTTGTCCTCCTCTTTGACGAAGGCTGTTTCACAAAAGACGATTGGGTATAAATTCAAAAACTTCCGCAACTGGAATTCGCATTTAAACATAAATTGTCTGCTGTGTAAGATTTAAGATTAACCACCTTGATCCCTACGTCAACGCTTGTTTCCAGTTTTGCATCCTGACTTTCAAAAATCCAGTTGATTTCAGTAAATCTGGTTTCTTTGTGTGTTGAGGGTTGCACTCCCAAGGTGACTGGTAAAGTAAACTCACAGCGCAAGCCCATTCATTTAAATTGACTTAGATTGGAGTAACTGCATAAGATTGCACTGTAAACTTCCAAGAAAGACAACCCAAATTTCAGTCTAGATCTGAAATTCAGTATAGGGAGGAATAGCAACAATTCAACCTGGTTACCACATTCTTTTCTGTTTTCCTAGTTCACACCTTGGTCTCCATTTTCACAATTTGGTTGTGTTCATGGGAAAGCATGCACTGTCTGCATGAACTGTCTCACATTGAAATGTTTATCCACATTATCCCTGTGATTTGCCCAATCGCAGTCTCTAGAAAAATGTCAACAGGAAATGTAATAAGGGCTGTGTTCCAGACTGCAGCAATGTATCTAAATACAACTTGAAAAACACACACATATATATCCTGAGACCCTGGAGAACTGCTGTCAGAACTGCTGTAGTATGAGGCAGTTTTGTGTGTTCATTTGTGTGAAGTGCTTGTATATGGCTTGCTGGTTAGCGTGAACTGGCCCAGATTTTGTTCTGCTTATGCTGGCAGACAGCCCACACGAGCAGTGTCTTGTGTAAGCCTTATACTACTGTGTGCACTGGCTCTTGGAAACAGGGCTTTATCCTTGTAACCCCCTCCCCTGTATCCGATCAACCAGTACAAAAAGAAGGAGATGGAACCATCCAAAATATGCACCAGAAGAGACAATCTTTTACTTTCTAGATTGGGGTATATGTTGCTTATAGGATCTGTAGCCCATGCTTGTTCCCATGGCTTGGAGCCTTTGCATTATTAAAAGTCCTTCTTTACTGGTTAGTTTAAAAACATGGCAGGGACTTTCCAAGGCTTGCTGAGTTCAAAGCCTTAAACAGATAATGCTTCCACTGTCAGGTTGGTTGACTGGAGCCAGGTCTTTTGTTAGCTTGTTTATTTCTGACAATAATGTAAATTTGAGGAATGGGACACAGTGGTAGTAGTGATCCTTGTACATCCTAAAGCTTGGTGAAATATGGACTGTTTGGAAAGAATGCCAAACTAAAGTTCACAATAATTCTTCACACACCAGCCATATTATATCTATTACTCTTTATATTTAAAACGATGTATTGTAATGATTCCCAAGTGATGAGGCTTTAGCCCCAGAAAGCTGTTCTAGCTAGTGGCTGTCAACAGGCGTGGGTGTGGCCAGGTCTGATCCTGCAAGGCAAAGCAGGTGACAGGCATAAGCATGGTCAGGTTAGTCCTCATCAGATGCAGAGACTTCTAAGCTGCCATAACTTGCTGCCAAACGAGCACTCCTCCTGTGCTTCTGCAGTAGCAACCTCTGCTTCTGCCTCCTATGCACAGCTGGCTCCCTAGGAGGATCTGCAGGCTCCTCCACCTGTATGTCATCAGGCAGGGAAGGACTGGGCGTTGGCTCTGCTGACTGGCCTTCCCAAGGAGCAGCCAACTCTGGCTGCACAGTGTCCTCAGGTTCTGCCTCAGAGTCCTCTGTGTCCTGGTAAGTACCAAGGGACTGGCTCATAACACCTAGATTACTAACAGTCTGATCCTAACCTCTGACCAGGCCTACACAAGTAGGACGGAATTATATATTAGTTTCCTTGCACTGTTGGAAATTGACATTGGACCAGCCTTTCATCAAACTGGAATAAGTAACTGGCAGCCTGGAAGCTCAACCTGGACTCCGGACTCCAGAACTTCTGCTGCTCCCAGTTGCTTCCTCCCTTATTGTTTCCTATGTAATGTTCAGCTGCCTGCTTCATGTTTTATATTAGTTCCAGTATACTAAAATCTGGCATAGTTGCAGTCCAGGTTGTACTGCTGTGTCTGGATAAACTGACTAGAGGAGCTGGCATGAAGGACTCTGGTAGGCCTTGTGTTCCTATTTGTTTTCTCCAGAATAAAGTTACCACATGTTTATTAAAACAACCGCTAGCATTTTCCTGCATGATTGCAGCATCTTACACCTATCAGACATTTTCTTTGATGCAAGCTGAGAATCTTACAGAAAGTGCTCTAACTCTCCTGCCGTACCACCATAAGAGCTTGTGTTACTTGTTCCCATTGGAGAAGAGGGATGGCTATTTATGGATACTGAATCTGCAGACTAATGCTACACAAAAGTGTAGCATTCAAAATACTCCAAATCAGTAGCTTATTGATCTTGCCAAGAGCTTTATATGTCAGGCTCCTATTCTAAGATGCATAATTAAGAGGCAGTGGGAACACCAATGCTTGCTTCATATAATCTGTAGTGACATCTCTGAACCATGGACTAACTTCAGAGGATGCAATTCTCTCCTGGTTTAGGAGCATTTCTCACTGAATTGAATGAGATTTACAGTGCAATCCAGGGGCGGGGGAAGTGCTGTGGTGGCCAGAGGTGGTGTGGCACTGCATTCAGTTGGCACAGAAGGGAAGGAAAACAAAAAACTCTCCCATCGTCTGAATTACCCTATGGGCAATACAGGCTTATACTGCACTTTTGTGTAGCATTAGTCTGCAGATTCAGGGCCTGAATTCCCAGACTGGATTGCTGGTGGAAATCAATGTTGGCTCCACCCCCAGAAATGCACCCCCCGCCTCCATGCTGGCATCCGAGTGGACACCAGCACTGCTCCATGGCAGCCCTGACTTCAGGGTTTCGCCATGGCGGAGCAGAGGAGCAGCTGGCTGCCAGCGCCTTTGCCCCCTCTGCTGGCAGGGGTGATCCTTGTGCGGGTGGAGGGGGCAAATGAGTTGGTGCCTACGCTGCTCCCTATGTGCTTTCAACTTCCCCCCATCTGGATTGAACTGCCCAGGTGAATGTTCACCTTCTAGGGTACCCAATTGTATGTTTCCCTCCTAATGCTAATCTGGGGTGTGCCTTTTGAAGATAAGAATTGACCAGTGGGAGTGGCACTGCTTATCCTTTGCCCATCCACAAATTCTCCCATGCAAATCACACTCCAGTGTTTTGTTGAATGTGTTTTTCTCGTATTTTTTCCAAACTGAAAGTAAATTCAGTTTGGGAAAAAAACTTGCGAGCCTTGTAGGTTTGGAGGGGTGAAGCCCCCTTCCCTTCAACTTGTTGTTTCTCTCTTGCAAGTGCTTCCTTCCCTGAGTCTGCATTTCCTGAAAGGATATGACTGGGATTGAAGTTTAGGAATACAAAGTTTTCTGAGTCAATGTGAAGTTCCTCCTTTACTTCTAAACAAATATGCATAGAATTATGATAGGACGCTACACCAGTTCTCTTAAAGAATTCTTTGTATCTTGACTCTCATGGAGGTGGGGCACTGGACACAGCCAACAGTGCTGCCTTTTGGCTCTTTTGCAGTTCAAAACCCCACCCTCAATAAAAACGAGTTGCCAGCTGGGGTCAGAGTGGGGATCATAAAACTAGAAAAAGATAAATAAGATGATCAGGGAATTAGAGAATCATCCCTTTGAAGAAAGGTCAGGACATTTTCACTTCAGGAAGAAGCCAGCTAAGGGCAAGAGGACTGATCAAAGTTCATAAAAGTATGAATAATGTGGAGATGAGTGAGCAAAGGAAAATTATATCCTCTCTGAACACTGGGTGGATCATTCAGTGAAATTAATTGCCTGTTGATTCAGAACACCAAAGCAAAGTAATTATTTGTACAACTCCCAATTAGGTTATGGAATTCATTGCCACAAGATGGTTTTTTTTTTAAAAAAAAGGATTAATGGAAGGCCTAATCGATGGCTATTGTGCTGTTCAAAAGTGAAACAGCTGTATTTGAAGAAAGTATACCGAAGATTAGGAGGAACTGAGACAAACAAGGGGATGTCTGGTAAATGAACTTCGAGGGAGTATATCTGGCTGGCAACTAACAGAGAAAGCATATTGAAAGAAAGAAGTTTTGGACATTCTTATGTTTTTCTAGTCTGCAATTCTTATGTTTGTGTGCACAAGTGCAATTCTTATGTTTTTCTAGTCTGATGCAAGTGTGTAGGGAGGAAAGGAGTGGAGCATCGGCATCATCCTCTGCTCAGCATTCAGGCCCAGTGCTTACTCATGAGATCTTACAGCCTGCTCATTGGGGAATTAGGGGGTCAGTGGCAGCAACCCCTCCCCCTTTTGGGGAAAATTATACATTCCATGCAAATACAAGTGACAAAGCCCCAGCATCCATGTTTTGTAAAGAAAAACAGCTTTGGGCCATTTTGTGCAAAGAAGTGGCAGGAGAGGGTGCAGGCCCTCTCCCCACCAGGCATTTCCCCACTCTGTCTAGCAGTCCATATTGTTGCTCACTAGATTCCTTTTCCACCTTGAATTATAAAGTCTGAAATGGTTCACATTGTCATTTTTATGGTTCTGATTAGATGTCTGATTTCAGGTCAGGAGTGGGAGAAGATGATTCTTTGGTGTCCCTGTCGTTCCAGCTTCCTAGGCGCTCAACTAGTTTCTTGTAGGAATAATCTTTTCAGAAAGAATATTCTATATATGGAATTTGTGCAGATGAGATAATCTGAAGTTGTTGCAGATTGCAGAGAATTCCTTGAAAGCAAGGGCCTTGAACAATGTGTTCTGTGTCACAGTAGAATTTCTACATTTTCCCCAGTGGCAACTCCAAGGGACTTACAACATTCTCCTCGCCTCCATGTTATCCTCATAACAACCCTGTGAGGTTGGTTCAGATGACAACAAGTGACTGACTTAAGGTCACCAAGCAGGTTTTCATGGCAGAATCTCACAGATCCTAGTTCAACACTCTTACAACTACACCATGGTGACTCACGATAAATGTTGCCACTAGTCTTTCATGAATGGCTGGCGAATGCTTTGGGGAGGAGTCATGCATGGCGGCCTATTTTTCCCCTTCTTCATCTGTATCACTCCTTGCCACATTTTCTCGGATGGCCACTAGGTTGCCAACCTCCAGGTGGCACTTGAAAATTTCCTCCTATTATAACTGATCCCTAGGCAACAGACATCAGTTCACTTGGAGGAGATGACTGCTTTGGAAGGTGGGCTTTATGACATTTTATCCCACTGAAGTTCCTTCCCCCAAACCCCACCCTCCTTAGCCTGCACCCCCAAAATCTCCAGGTATTTCCCAGCCTGGAGCTGGCAACGCTACCAGAAACACAAACAAGATCCCAAAAGCATGTACTGTAAAAAGTGTATTTTGAAAAAACTGTCTGCAATTAGGTGTATTTTCTACTTGCCATATTACTGTGCACCTTCCAAGAGTTATGTATAGGGCCATCAGTGAGAGAAGACTATTCTCTCTACCCCTAAGGGTATGCATTATAGTTATCAATTTGGTATTGTAGTTTTTTTGTTTATGTATGTTTTGATGAGTTTTGGTGTTTTGTTTGGTGTTTTTTTAAAACAAATATTCATTTTTGTAGTATGGTTCTGAAAATAATTTAAAAATGTTTTTTCCTAGGTACGCATGAACCAAGCTGCAAACCACTACTTTTCTCCAGTCTCCGGCCCCTTCCTCACACGCAAAATAATGCGTTTTCAAACCATTTCACAACTGTTTGCAAGTGGATTTTGCTATTCTGCACAGCTTTAAAGAGCTGAAAGCATTTTGAAAGTGCATTATTCTGCATGTGCGGAATGAGCCTCTGTTAGGCAAGCTGTATCAAAAGAAATTGCAATTCTTGGTCAGAAGAAAAAGAGAACATAAGAAGATGCTTAGTACACCAGAAGATTTGTGCACATGCAAGAAAATGCATGGGGAGGCAGGAGCACAGGTGAGATTCTTGGTGTACAAGCAACTCTAGGATTTATACGCCATGTGCACTTGTGTACACATTGTGGAAGCAGGAAACCTGAGTAGCTACCGGTAGTACCATTACATTGCAGAATGTCTTAGACATAATTCCAGACAATCATTGTGAGCTTTAATCTCTTTGACTTTACCCAGGTCAGTAATATGATAGTATCTAGGGTGAGATAAGATTACAAAACTCAATAACAGGTAGGAGAGTGATGAAAAATAGGAGTCCCTGAGCTGGACAGTCCCTTATTCAGTTCTTATCATAACTACTAACTCATGAAAAGGCCCTGAGATTGGCACTAAGTTTTGAAGGCACTAAGTTTTAAGCCTCAGTCCCCTCTTCTGCAGTGTGTAAATCGGGCCTAAAGTATGTCAGTCACTTTCCATTTATTTTCTTTGTAAAGCACTTTGAGCACTTGGGATGCTGTGTGTAAATAGTATGTGATTTTATGGAATAGGTAAGCAATTAAAGAAACTGGAGGATTGTGTTTTCCTCAGCAAGGACCAAAATAGCAACCATGTGAAACAGTTTAGATGTAATGCTGACAAGGTATCTAGAAAATACAAAGGTGTCATTTTTGGCACACCATCCTGTGAAGAAACTGAGCTAAAGAGCATAAAATATAGTTTCCAGTGGTCATGTTAATGCAATTAATGTGTTTCTGCAAAATAGGACATTGAATATGCACTTCATGATGGTCTTAGTAACTATTTCCCTAATTGCTTGTACACTGGAAAAAGCTCAGCGCATTCCATGAAGTCTGTATCATTCTTACTTGGAACTCCATTAAAGTCCTCAGCATCTCTTATTTATTTGTATATCTGTTTGTTAATTTGACCTTACTTACATTCTGGCCTCCCTTGCAAAGCAGTGCTTCAATCATAAAGGCTGCTTATATCTTTCCAGACAAATAGCAGCAAAGACTTATTAATTTCCTGTCATAAAAGATCTTTGGCTAGGCCAGGTTTGGTTGGATTTTAAGAATCCACTGCTTTGCTGGGGAGATGTTGTGGCTCAGTGCTTTGCGTATAGCATTTCCAAGATTTAGTCCCTAGGACAGTGGTGGCGAACCTATGGCACTCCAGAGGTTCATGAACTACAATTCCCATCAGTCCCTGCCAGCATGGCCAGTTGGCCATGCTGGCAGGGCCTGATGGGAATTGTAGTTCATGAACATCTGGAGTGCCATAGGTTTGCCATCATGGCCCTAGGAACTCAGTAGCAGGTGTTAGAAATACTTTTCTGTGCCAGATCTAGATAGTTGCTGCCTGTCAGAACAAATAATACTGACCAATAGCATCTTCATGTGTTCTCAGCACACACCACTGTTATGATCATATATTCTCACCCTGCTGCTCCAGTTAACAAGTCCTTGATTTAATGCCTATGTGAACATTCCCAGCTTTGTTTTATCTTCATCAGAAGCCAAACCCACAGTAATTACCAGTTAGCATGTTTCTCCAACTTTGTCCTGGAACTAGCAAGCCAAAAAAGGTTGCACTAACATCTTGTGCCCATCTGTATATCTCTTCTAAGTCAGTATTTGTCATTGAGATGGGAGTCCCATTGTGGATACTGCTGTCCAAGCAAAGAAACACAAATGACTTCTCCCTCCCTTTTGTCTTCATAAAAATGACATGAAGTAAATTACACTGTGAAATAATAACTAGCTGAAAATTATTCAGTTTAGTTCGTGGCTGTGTGGAGAAGTGAACTCAGGGCTAGTCCAAAGCAGTCTGCTAAACCACACTGGCTCCTCACAAGGGCTGTTGTGTCTCTGTGAGGGATTCTGAAGAGACTTAGGATGAGGTGAAATTAATTTGCTGATGTCTTCTTTTCAGCTAAAGTTATGGATGTTTTGAATGGATGCATGAAGTCAATGATGGACAGGATGAGGGTGAATAAGGTAAAGTTCAGTCCTGTCAAGTCAGTGAGGTTAACAGTGGGATGTTCAACTGATCTGTGAATTGGTGGTTTGCCAGTTCTGAATGGGATACCATTTTCTCTGAAGGACTAGCACACAGCTTGAGGGTGCTTCTGTTTCTGAAATTGCTTTTGGGAGGACAGGTTAGCCTGCAAGTGTGTGATTGGCCCAAGGTCACCCAGCAAACTTCCACGACTGAGGAGGGATTTGAACCAGGGTATCCCAGATCCCAGTTTGACATCACATTGGCAGATGAGGATCTGTGACCAGAAACCTCTTTTCATCATCATAAATTAATTCATTAGGTATAGTTGCTTCTCTAGATAGATAACGTGGCCATTATAATTTATGTTTGGTAATTTTTAGGCTAGACTGCTCTAATTGTCTTGAAGTTCAGAATACTTCCTGGTTCACTGACAGTTCAATAATTACAACCTTCTAGGCTCATTGAAGTTAATGGGCCTAGAAGGGTGTAACTCTGCGGAGGATTTCACTGTAAGCACCTTCAGAAACACTCTGTTCTAAGTTCCTTGCTTTCCAAAGTTACCGTATGTTGTCAGCTTTTTTGGGTGCTCTTTCTCTGGTTTCCTTTTCAAGGAGAACAGCCAGTCAGCCTAACTCTGAGCTCTCTTTCTGGAAAGCAGTCAAGACCTTCTAATTCCAACAGTCAGAAGGTAGAGGAAACTGTTTTAACTATCCTTGTGATAATTTTCTTAGCACTGCTGCTTCCCTGTAACTTTTAATAGGCTGTGATTTGTAATATTTTGTCTGTGTGTTTTTCTGTCCCTTGTCTACATCCCTCATCCTGAATTTTGCTTCTGCAATGAAGCCATCCTCAGTTGCCTATAGGATTTCCAACCTCCAAATGGGACCTGAAGATCTCCTGAAAGTATGGACCTTTGTGAATGGAGTACTTACCCCGAGCTGTTGGCTGCACAGTGAAGAAGTATCCCACTGATTCCTTTGAGCCTAGCTGCCATTTTGCCTGCAGTGTGCTTCCTGGTTGGGAGGTTGTTTGCCACCTTTTTTTTTTTTAAAAAAAAGCTATTTTAATGATCTGTTGCTCCTGTGATAGACTGAAATTTTTTTTAAAGGAGCCCCATAGTTCCCACAGAAATGCCCGCTGAGGAGTGGGCAGAACTGCTCCTGCATGGGCAGGGGAGAACGGGGAGCAGCAGAAAACCCAAAGGAAGCCAGACGTAAATGGTCTCCTTTGCTTTTCCTGGGCCGGCAGGGAAAAAGTCACACATTACCTGGTTTCACAAACTGTGAGGATAATATGATCTGCAGCACGATGAGTTTGAGAGGGGTGAAAATGTGTGTGCAACCAAAAATCTGAACCTAAGGGAATGTAGGCTCACTGCGGGGCAGACCACAAGTGCATAAATGGCCTACATCTTCAGACATCGGTTCCCTTGTTGAAAATGGCTGCTTTGGATGGTGGACTGTATGGCATTATACCCCACTGAGGACCCTGCCCTCTCCAAATCCTGCCCTCCCCAGGCTCCACCCTCAAAATCTCCATGAATTTTACAGCCCAGAGTTGGCAACCCTCATTGCCCAGGACTCCCTCTAGTCTTTTTTGTGGCTGTTATTCCTGGAACTCTTTCATTGAATGTTCCTGGTGCTGATTCTCCTTCACGTTTTTTCTCAGAACTCACCTTTTCTGTGAAGGTTTTGGTTTTTCTCCTTAATTCTCATCTACTGCTATAGAACCAACACAGGTAAGTACATGTAACAAAATGTGCTCCCTTTCATCTCTTGCTACCCTTGTCACACCTCCTATGCAATTTTCTTTACTGTCAAATTTCGATTGTAATCTCTTTGGGTGTAATGATCTGCGTTCTTTGCAAAGTATCTCTATCTCACCAGCTCCATACATATTTGTGAACAAACATACAGCATTTTCTTGGTTCTGATGCACTAGTGCTTTTTAAAAATATCCACTCTGCCTATTACCAAACAGACATGGCTTCTGAATCCAGCTCCCAGCTTTTAACAGCTCTGCTATCTTGATCTCACTGCCACCTCTTCTCTGCAGAACACACCCTTTCCCTCACCTCTATTAATCCCCACGCCTTCTCTGTTGGTTATTGCTGCCCCTTTGTGTTATCTTGTATTTGCTCTTGTTTAAACCATAAATGCTTCAGGGTAAGGAGCTTTTGTCTTGCATATGTTTGTCAAGTTCATGGGGCTTTATAAGTTGTTTAATAATCATAGCAATTTCTAAAGTAGGTCATCTTTAGAAAAAGGTTTAGAAATAGAAAAAGTATGAAATTGATTAGAGGAAGTTGCAGTGTTTGTTTGACTCCTGTTCCAACTTATGTTTTGACTTATAAGAAGTATACTTAAGAGTAATTATAAATAGTGTGGTGGAGAGCAAGTGGTTTAGGGTTGCCCACTCTGGGTTGGGAAATGCCAAGAGATTTGTGGATAGACCCTGGGGAGGGTAGATTTTGTGGAGGGGAGGGACATCAGTGAGATATAATAGCATACAGTACATACTCCAAAAACAGCCATTTTTTTCTGGGAGAACTGACCTTTGTGTTATAAAGATAAGTTGTAATTCTTGGAGATCTTCCGTCCCAACCTGGAGGTTGGCAGCTTTAGAGTAGCTAAACCCAATTATTGCTGTTGGTCTCCTATTCTTTCCCCTTTCTCTTTGATGCTCCCAAGATTTTGTTGGACTCACCAATCTACTCGAGTCTGGGGCTTTCACCATGGCCCAGTGCCAGCCACTCATTGGCCTTTTCTATACAAGTTATGTACAACAAATCTTGCCACCAAATGCTTTTTTTAATTGAATTTTTCATTGAATTTTTCTTCCATTTGGTTCCAGAAAGTTTCTCCCTTCATTTTTCCTCCATTCTTTTCCTGAGCATTTTTACTGCAATATTTTTTCTATCTATTTCCAAGCCATGATCATACAGTCATGTTGAAACAGTATATTTCTCCTTCCCACCAAACACCTGGCCCTTATCCATGTAGTCACCCAACTTCCCATTCAGCCATTTTCTCCTCCCCCTTGTCCTCCATTTTGGAAATGAATTTTTCATTTTTTCCTCTTTGTCATATCAAACTAGTGATGTAATGTTGAGGCAGAGATAAGAAGCAGGGGTGTTTGGACCAGCGTTGTCATTTCACCTAGAGCTTGCAATGTGAACTTCAGGCACAGATAGAAAGAAGCAGGAGCAATTGGATCAGTTATGTCAATTTCATTTGGCACTAGCCATGTAACCTTAAGGTGAAGATACTGTGTTCACAGTTGGGGGGAAGTGAAATTGACAAGAAATGTCCACAGTAACAATTGTGCATTATTGTAGCTCTAATTTGACTGAAGGAATGTGTTTTTTGGGGGGAATAGCTCAGTTTGGCTAAATTTTGGGGCTATGTGTTTCAGTTCCTTCAGGTAATGGTGCATATTCCAGTAGGGTTTTTGGCTTTCATTTTGTGTGGTTAGTTCTCAATAGTAAAAGTAGATGCTGCAACATTTTTTGAATTGCCTCTTCAATGTAACTGAGCAGTGTTTCATGGGTTCTCTATTGCACATGTGTGCTTTCATTTTTAATATAATCTTTAATTTTAATTTTTTAATCTTATCAATAGATTGCTATATCAATCTATTGATGTATTAACATAAAACAGGTGAATTATTAAAGGAAAGTCTTGAATACGGCACCTGTACATTTTGCCCAAACACTGACTGTCTTTTATGGCAGGAAGTGAGGGGGGAGTAATGGCAGCGTGCAAACTGCAAAACCACAACTGCAAAACCACAAAAGGACAATGTGAACTGCCATTTGCTAAGCTCCCCAGGTTCATGATGATCCATCTCCTGATGTGCTGTCAACCCAAGTGTCAAGGCCTTCAGGCTTTTCCTAGTGTGATCCAGAATCACTGATTGCTTGTGTATAAAACTATGATGTCCCAGTTTGTTGATTAAATGCAAGGGGCAAATCAGGTGTTTGGACTGATTTCCTAGTCTTATTATTGTTATATTTTAAAAGTATTAGTATGGATTTATCAATCTATCCATACGTTTATTTAATTTTTTCAATGTTAATTTCAGGCATAGGTAGGTAATGTAAAGATCTAAAGATAAGCAAGATCAGGGAGGCCATGGGCAATAAAGGACAAGAAACGGAAAGTAGTTGGCAATGAGGAGGAGGGCGAGGGGGAAGCATACAAAGCAGTGCAAGGGAGTGGGAGGGTAAGACTAGGCAGGCTGGTTGCCAGTAGAGCGAAAAGGTCCGAGGTAAAGCTGCGCCCACTGGGAAATTTGTCCTGCTCTGGCAGCAAAGCAAAATTAAAATCATGCTATAAGTGAATTTGCTTGCTACAAAGAGAGTGGAAAGTGAAAATGAGGCTGGAGGAAATACATCTGCACAAGAAATCTTGCTGCAGCAGACATTTGCCTCCACCATTCAGCAAACACCTTGTGCATAATTGGCCGGCGAAAGCCTCACTGAAAAACATGATGCTTACATTTGGGTAGACCTGGCTAGGTTTGCTCTTTGCAATCTTTATGTTTCTTTACAACTTGTTATTACTGTTTCTATTGTTGTCAAGAATTGCAGATGATGATCAACTGTTTAAAATAATGTTTATCCATTTGGACCTCCCTATTGTGGTATGTTCCTTTCTTCTTCTGGTATTGAGACATTGCAGGTCCAGTACAACGATACAGGGTTTTTCCTTTGGATGAAAGAACACAGAAGATTGATGCTGTATTTATGATATTTGCTTTGTTTACAAATGGACAAATGGAGCAAAAGTGATAACAAACAAACTCTTATAAACAGTCTGTTCCAGACTCCCAGAAGACAGCTGTGGCAGCCAGCACCAACACTGCAACTGAGGTTAGCTCACTTTGGCTAAATTCTTCAATTTTCCATTCAGAACTCCAGATTTTTTTTCCTGTTGTCCTTCTTCCTTGCAGTTGGAGAGGAAAACATATTCTCCGAACTCTGATAGGTATCTCATCAGTTACCTTCTCATCATTTCTTCCCATTGATGAAAATCAATTGATCTCCCTGTTCTATTAATCAGCAACCTACTTAACAAAGGGATGGTTAATATTTAGGAAGTAAAGTTGCGAGACTGAGACTTGGTCAGGGTCACGCAGCAAATCAATCACTAAGGGCTCTCAGGTGCAATGCCCACTCCTCTCATGACAATAGAATCTTCTCTCTGCAATGTTTGAGGTGAGAGAACATGGAAATCAGAAGAAGTACCACAAAAGCAGATTAAGCAGATATGGAGGCCTCCTTCATCTATCCAGGTATATATGCACCTAAAGCTAGTGTGGATGTAGGAATGTATTACTGGCAACCAAGACCAAGTTACATAGTATTCCCTGTTACTACAAATGAGTGTGAAACTGG
This sequence comes from Sphaerodactylus townsendi, assembly GCF_021028975.2. NCBI lineage: Eukaryota > Metazoa > Chordata > Lepidosauria > Squamata > Sphaerodactylidae > Sphaerodactylus > Sphaerodactylus townsendi. The sequence continues at coordinate 119,166,353 of NC_059426.1, forward strand.
AACAATGAAGAAATCTAACAGGAAGAAAGTAGATTCCTTTGAAATGTGATACAAGGCTGATAACAGTAGAACTTTTTGGAGGACATTGATCTGGAAGACATTGATTCAAAGAGTCACCATGAGCTGGAAGTGACTTGGTTGTACTTAACACACACACACAAATGAACCAGGGAGCTCTGGGTTAAATATACTGGGCAAATCACACAGTTGTTGGAAGGATAGAATAGGATGACCCCACATATGCAGAATGGACTCCTTGCAGTAGGATGCTAATGGAAGGCATACATATAAATCTATAATACTGTAGAAGCTAAATGGCCATTTCATCCTGTCAAAAAATTCTATTTGCACTAAAACTTTCCACACTTGGTCTCTCTGCCAGTAGCTGTGGTTCTTTAAAACTTTGGCAGGAATGTTACAGCAATTTTCAAGAAAGCAACTGAAATAAATTAAGGAAGTTTTGCCAATGTTTAAATATTTTCAAACTATATATATTTTAATAGGCGAATGCCTTCAGGGCTTGAAGCAGGAGCTTGACATTTGGCAGTGAAGAAGATGGGAGATCAGAGAGCAGCCTTTTGCTACTCTTGTGAAACCTTGTCTAAATTAAACCAAATTTACACAGTTTTGAAACCACTTGCAGATGTGTGGAGCTTGGGTTCCATTACTTTTTGAAAAACATTTATTTATTTATTGTATGTGTACTCTGTCCCTAAGATTAAAACCGAGGACTGTATTTTTTAAAAAGACAGATCAGGAAAATACTTTTGGCAATTTCATGTTATGCCATCCTGTTTTTCTTTATGAACTGAATATGCACAGAGCAACCTAACAGAATAAGTTCAGTTTCCCATGCACTCGATTGAACCAGCATGATTTATGAGAGAAAATCTACAAATCCCCCTGTTCGTTATGAGTTTGCATTTTGTGGTCATGACGGAGCAGTGCTAGGGCGATACATACATTTTGCTTTTTAAAAAGTTCCAAATTCTGTGCTGAGAAAAACTGAATTCTGCAACTTATATAAACTATGAATTCAGCAAAACCTGCAATTTTTGCTGATTTTGCTGTAGTTATTCTGGTTTTGGAAGTGAGGAGGTAGGTCGAAAAATCATGCAAAGCACCCCAACCCTGACCCCAGAAGAAGCAGCTACACAAGAGGCTTCTTTTCTGCATTCAGGGACTTTTTCATATCCATTGTTGCAACCTTTAGGAACTTAGATTCTTTTCTATATTTTAAAAAATAACAAAAACTGATATTCTTAGAATGGTCAGTTTATGCCCAATGTCAATTCCTGGGAATACCGCTAATACAATACCATAGCTGTATGCAGATACAGGCTCATTATACAGGGAATGCTTACCTCAGGGCTCTTCACTGTGCAATGGGCTTGTAGTGAGGTCTCCTCTCACTTCTGTGTTTACATGTGAGGAGGCAGGCCACAGTTTGCAGTGGAGTTTGTCTGTTGAACTCTGTTGGGCCTCTGATTCTTCCAGTCCTTTTAATTCTACCCAGCAACAGCCTTACAGGCACAGAGCTCAGCATACTCAGTAGTCCCAGACTAGATATTTATGAGAGAGCTGATATTCATCGTTGTGGGTATTCTGTGTGCCCTCACACTGGGACTGTGCTTCTGCAGGCCTGCCACAGAAAGATTTTCAAGCTTTTTGTTTGATCTACAGCTCTGAAGAGCACTTGCTCCCCCTTCCCTTCCATTTAGGAGGGAAGATGCCTGCCCAAATGGTCACGTGATAGAAAGGGGAGGAATGCTATTCCCTTGGTTCTTCTTTTGCTGCCAGAGTTTTGCTGCCCGAGGAGGGGACTCAGCCAAGCAGATGGCCATGTGCTGACTGGCCCTTCACTGTCAAGGGGTGCAAGCCTCTGCCCCAGGGCTTGCTCCACCCCATCAACCACTTATGGAGGTTCCCCGACGAGGGGTCACTCCCTGGCTCCCCTCCCCCTCAGATCAGTTCCCATGCGCAACCTGCCTGCTGACTATGAAAGATCATGAATGCATTAACAATATCCAATCAAACTTAGGGAGAGGTGTGTGGAAAGCTCGATCCCGCCCGCTAAAATAGGAAGGAGCCCGCTTATAAGGAGCCCGCTTGCCCCTTCTGATGACATTGCTTGCCTCCCTGGGTGCAGAGGAGTTGGCAACTATATCTGTATCCATCATTCTGAAATACAAGATGACAGGGAACCTTTTCTAGGGTGTAGTTTGTAATTAGTTGATAGAGAGACCAGGGATCCTACATGTCACTTTAAAAGTTGTGAGGTGTCAGGGAGGATGTGGCTGGTGGGCCACCCACCCATTGCCCTGTTGCCCACCCCCACCTTGCTTTTCTAGCTGGCAGGATAAGAGAGTGGGCTGTGGGACCCAGGGGAAGGAAGCTGCAGCTGCATCCTCTTTGGTGTCTGTAAAGTTATTAAAGACACCGGTGAGAGTTCTGGGTTGCGACCCACCAACCCACAGGCAGGATGACCAATTTGCAATCTAGAAACTTTATTTCCTGTTCGTTCTTGACTCTTTCATCTCTGAGTATAACTGAAGTGCATTCAGATTATTGTTATGGGTTGGCTAGTTTGAGAAATGGACACGCATATGTCGTATAAACCACATTTACAAACCTTCTAATTAAACATTGTCAAGTGTACTTTGATTCAGGGGAAAGAGTAAGTCAAGAAGTGCATATTTTCTTTGCTGGAAAGCAGCTGCCAGGTAAGTCTCTGGAAAAGCATGTTGCTTATCCAGGTCTGTGCTAAAGCTCAATCAAGTCAATTAAATAGTGATGATTATCATTGATAACCAGAACAAAATGAGATCATAAGTGAGATCTGGGAGAAAGGGTCCACTTTCTTCTTAGTAGCTGATTATTAGATGTCACTGTCTTTTGAAGCAGTCTAATAAGATTTACAAGAATGACTCACAAACAACCAAGATAAGCCAGGTACGACCTGTTTACTCTCTTTTTTATGACATGTTGAAAAGCTGTAACAAGAGTTCTTGCTCAAAATTTGAAAGCCACTTAATGACTTCAAATGCAGAGGTAATTTCAAATATTTTGCCTGCACAATGGTTCACAGTAGATTTCTTGGTTTGGAGAGTATAGATATTGGAGACCAATCAAACTTTCATAAAACAATGCATGTTCCATATAAAAAGAACAGGTCAAATTACTTCCTTTATCTTTCTTTAGGACCAACATCTTTCTGTAGGAGTTAAAGCATTGTTGGTTAATTCTGTCCTAAAATCGGGGTTATTTCTTTTTCTGCAGGCATCTCAACGTGTGTTTAACAACAACAATGGTCAGAAATTCAGCGGAGGATACTTTTATCATCACTACATAAGAAGTGAGTCTGATTATATGTTTCAATTAGGGAAGGAAGACTTCTGCTGTCTAGGGAGTCAAATTAGCTTGGGATCATCTGCATGTAACTCCTAGCTTCTGACTTGAAGGGTGTTATAGAAGTCCCCTGTCAGTTCGGATAAGATGAGCTATTAAATACCTTTTAGGAGCTGTCTGAGGGCCACAGCACATGTTGCCCTGTTGCCATTGGCAAGGAAAAGGGCACAAATGGGTGGCAAGTTTTGGATGAGATGGAATCTGAAGTCAGTGCCTTGAAAAATGAAGAAACTCCAAAGAGTATATCTGAGTAGGAACAACTTCTAGACAAATTAATCATAATATGAACAGGGATAAAGTTCTCTCAACCCTTTTTTTGCTGGGTTCCTTTATAGCTGCAAGAAGAAGAAGAAGAGTTTGGATTTATACCCCCCTTTCTCTCCTGTAGGAGACTCAAAGGGGCTGACAATCTCCTTTCCCTTCCCCCCTCACAACAGACACCCTGTGAGGTGAGTGGGGCTGAGAGAGCTACAGAAAGCTGTGACTAGCCCAAGGTCACCCAGCTGGCATATGTGGGAGTGCACAGGCTAATCTGAATTCCCCAGATTAGTCTCTACAATTCAAGTGGCAGAGCTGGGAATCAAACCCAGTTCCTCCAGATCAGCGTGCACCTGCTATTAGCCACTAAGAAATGTTTCTTGACATATGAAGACAGTGGTGGGAGAGTGTGTGTAGAGTGGAAGTTGACCACTTCCTAGTTCAAAAATTAGCATAGTTAGTTGTGATGTCCAAACAGAATGCCTTAAATTGCAGTTTGCTTTTGAACTGAGAAGCACTTTTATTAAAAAGGGATGGATTTGTAACAGTATGTTTTGTTGTCTTTTAGCATGGCATAGTGGTTAAAAGTAGGTGGACTCTGATCTGGAGAACCAGGTTTGATTCCCTGTTCCTCCACATGAGGGGGGGGGGGACTCTGGTGAACCAGATTTGTTTCCCCACTCCTACATTCCTGCTGGGTGACCTTGGCCTAGTCTCTGTTCAGAACTCTTTCAGTCCCACCGACATCACAAGGTGTCAGTTATTGGGAGAGGAAGGGAAAGTAGTTTGTAAGCCCATTTGAATCTCCTTACAGGAGAGAAAGGGGGTGGGGTGTATAAATCCGAACTTTTCTTCTTCTAATGTGATGTGTGAGTTATATGGCAACTGACTTCTTTATTTAATACACTCGGACTTTGAACAAGAAGAGCAATAGAGAAAAAAGGAGGAGAAAGGATGCCAGTTAGTACTGCACAGCTAATAACATTTAGATAAAGTCAGTAAAAGTTTAATTTTAGAGGGACTTTCACAAGCTATAAGCAGCATAATCAACATAGTCAGGATGTGGCTTGCTGCTCTACTATTATAAACGTAAGTTTTTATTTCAAAACAATTCACTTCTCTCTTCAGTTTTTCCTTTAGGAAGTGAAAGCTGAGCTCTTGGTACCATGTTGAATTTCCTCAGTCAAAGTTCATTTAAATTAAGCTACTTTGTTTTGAATGCAAGAGAGAGTATATTGGATTACACACTAATGTACTCTAGACTTTCTGTTGTTTTCAAACTATACACTACTATCCATTAATCCCCCCTCCCTTGCTTCTAACTTTCAGCTCAAAATGTAACATTAAAAGGCTCACTTTTCAAAGGATTTTTAACTCAGTTTGATTGCAAACCTTATTTTTTTTTGCCAATGAAAGGACATTTCCACCAGCAGGGGGCTGCTTTAGCCAATTCTCCCTTCCCACTGTAGATCTTCACATTACATCCAGTATTGTTCCTGGGGTGTAGCTTTTGCCGCTGGGACAATTTTGGGGGGCACAGTGGGTACCGCAGGGGAGGGGAGAATGGTCAGTTCCCCCACCCTTTTTTTTTGCTGAACTATGTTCATGATACTTTGGATCCAAGACAGAACTAGCATCTACAGCCAGTTCAGTGTGTGAATGTCAAGTTTCCAAATGCAGGTTATGTACGGTGAATATATTGGAACACTTAGGATGGCCCTGTTCATGGGTCTACACAAACCTGAAAGAAATACCACCTGGAAACCCTGTGCCTGGCACTCTCAGCTGCCTAATGGAAGAAAGGTAGAATATTGATACGCAAGCAGGACTGACCTTGACCCTCTACTTAAGCAAGCCCTATTTAATTTAGATTAGGTGAAAGTCTGAAGTCTGTGCTTGCCAGAGCCAGAAAGGGAGAGGGGGCCTATCAAATCTAATAAATAAATAAATAAATAAAATTCATCACACTAAATGGGATGAAGAGGCCATGCAAACTGGCCCTCAATTTCTGCACTTAATTATAATAATTGTAGAGATTCAAAATAGGTGATAGAAAATGTAAGTGTTCATGTTGTGCAGAATGCTTCATCGGGCAAAAAGGGGCATTAGTTGGCTCTCTTGGTTCTTAAATGTTACAGTATTTTGTTGGTCTTACTGGAACTTGTTTCCAGAGACCTATGCATAAGGGAGATAATAAGGTGGTGTGATTGCCCTCCAAATAGCTTCACCAAATCTAAAAGCTTACTATCGCTTACATGAACACAAGTAGAGCCTTTTAGTGAAGCTGGGTGATGTGCTTTGCATATCTTGTTCTCAGAAGCCAGCTAAGACAGCAGCCATCTCACTTGCTTTGTTTTTATTTCGATGTCTAGATTTTTTTGAAGATGTTATAACCCCAGTCATTTTCTGTGATGATTTTGTGAACACCTACTTCACTTTCCATTTCTGTGTGTTTTGCTCACTTTGAGTCATACTTTATACAAGTGAGATTTGACAGTTCCATTTCAAGTGGCATGTCAGTTTCATTGTTACCATTTTTGGCCTTAACTTATGCTTAACATCATAATACAATTTCCCGAAAACTGGGGAAGTTTATACCCTCTGCACATAAGTCTTGTCTGTCTATAGATTTAAGGCCCATGCCTATGCAAAGTGGTTGATCTGTAGAGGCCAGATGTAAAATTCTCTTTGCACCAGGAAAGAGCATCTCCTCAGTCACTTAGAACTGCTGTGGTCTAGATTGTGAGCTGGGAAGTCCCCTGTTCAAGTCTTGCCTGTGCTACAAACCCACTATGTGTCATTAGCCAAGCTGCTTGTTTGTCATCCTCAGCAGTTATGCGGACACATGAATAATATCTCCATCCTCGTTTGCTAGGGTGCTGTAAGCATTATTGAGGCCACACACAAATATAAATGCCAATTATTACTGCATGCTGTTAAGAAAAAGATAACGGGCCTTGAGGGGATATATTTGATGTGACAAGGTATTTTCTATACTTGCCACTTGCTTTACTCTTGCACAGACCAGCAAAATTATTGTGGCATACATTTTCAGAGGTGGAAATCCCAAACTGTCCCATGCACAAAGAATTTAGAATGCTAAATGTCCTGACAAAGCCTACACAAGCTTGAGCCACAGTAAATGCTTTAGGAGCTTAATGCTACTGGGCTGTTCTTCTACAAAAGAATAACACAATGGTCTTCTCTACCTGTGGTGACCACCCAAAGTCTTCTCAGCTCGTGTCACAGTGACATGGAGGTTCTTTTTCTTGGGCTGATGTAAGGAGCAAATGAAGTTTGCTTTTCAACTTCTAAAAGAAGCAAGAGTGGGACCCATTTTTCCCCTAGAGCTTCTTCATGTAATAGGAAAAAGATGTATCTGTCACATGATGTGCCTGCCATTGCCCCCTGTGAACAACACCAAGTTGGATGGGGAATTTTTTGTTTGTAAACACATCATAATGTCGAGCACAGCTTTTTCATAAGTATATAACAAACAGCTAAAACCAGTTGTTAAAGTCTAAACAAGGGAACAGGGGTCACTGATTTTTCCCCTGAAGAGTGCAAATACTATGGAAAGGATTCTTACTGGGAAATTTGTCACAGGAGGCAGAAGACTATCATAATGTACCTTTTGCAGAGCAGACACTTCTTGTGATACTGTGGGCTGTGAGCAGATATGGTGGTCAATAACTCTCAGCCAAAGAAACAGAAGAGCCTTTGTAGTTCAACTAAAGTAATGCTCTGCCTTCTAGTTAAAGAGTTACTGGACTTTACCTGCTGTTATCCTCTGTGAGGGGAAAAGAGTTTAATAGGTCACTTGGCTTGTGTCCGATTACAATTAAAGGGGCATAATCAAGAAGCATAAATGACTGACCTTTTCTTTTAGATCCCCATCCAAAGTCCATGGCATTCTTTTAACTCTGACAGGATGCTTCAGTGCTCTTTTAATTAAAATAGAAAACAAACCATAAATCCTTTACAACCTAGCTTGTATCAAAGCTATTGTATGTAGTGCTACACGTATGAGTTACCTTGCGATAACAAATAGTTGGTGTGTTATTCATGAACAGCCTTGACCATTAAAGAACCCCACCCACAGGAGGCTCACAGCCATTTGAACTGAGACATGGTTAAGTGCTCAGGGTGGAATCTAAAACATAAAGGGAGAATTTGTGAAGAAGTATAGCCTCAAATGTTGAACCTTCTTTTTAAAAATGGAGGTAAAATCCTGTCAAGAGAACTGAAAGATTATAAGCAAAATGGTGGGTGATTTGTGGATCTGCAGCCATTCTCCCCTTCACTTTACAATAAAACTCTGAAAGTGGCTCTATACTGCTAGATTCTTTCAAGCTAGTTTGTTTCAGTCTGATTTTCTTTGAATACGCACTGGGGAAGCTTTCGCTGCCACAATGAGGAATAGATTGCCATGGTTCCTGTGCTTAGCTCAAAGCTATATTGGGTAGTTATCTGCTTTCTTGTTTCAGAACCTAATCAGACTTCTTAAATATTTATTTTATTTTAATATCTTTATTGTAGTTTCAAACAAAACAAAAAGGACATGTAGAACAACAAAAATACAAGATACATACATAAAACATACCAAACAATTAAAATTACTTCCAACTATTTGCATAACAGGTTAATTGCTTTCCAATATTCATCTAACATGCTAAATCTTATTTTAAGGATATTTTCATATTTAAAAAGAATTAATACGACTTCATCTAATGATAGATTACTATCTAAACTACTTCAGATATCAAAACCCATGAGTGCTGAAAAAATGTTTGTACTATTTTTCAAGAAATTTATAAAGTCCTCTTAATTTACTGTACTTTTGTACATGGTGTTTTCAGATTTTTCCAGTATTGGGCATATAGGATCCTTGCTGCTATATTCACATAAAATATTATTGTTTTTTGTTGCTTCTCAATTTCAGGATCTAAAATGTTCAGCAAGTACAACTCTGATTTTCATTTAAAGTCAGTTTTCACATTTCCCCCTATATTTTCTTGAATCTGTAGACCATTTTTCCCTATATTTTCATGAATCTGTTTGTTTCTATGCATGCCCATATTTATTTTAATGGTGGTAGGGTTAAATAGTGTCCTCTTTGTGAGCCTGCATACCACAAGTTAGGAATATAATGTGTCTCATATACCTGCCTGTGGTCACTACCTTTATTGCTTTTATGGGTTACAAAGGGTATCACAATATTGTCTTATGCACAACAAAGGGGTCTTCTGTGTGTCTTCTCTTTGATATAGATGACTTCCAGGGACAAAAGTCACATGGGTTAGGAGCTGTTATAAGATGGAAAGGTAAGATCGAGTGACTTTTGATACCACAGACTATGGTATTTGGCTGAATCAGCTCCAAGGGATGGGGTTAGGGGGCATTGTTTTGCAGTGGTTCTCCTACCTTCATGGTCAGTTCCAGAAGACAGTGTTGGGGGACTCATGCCTGCAGTTCTGGGAGGTCCCTTGTAGGGTTCCCCAGGGCTCGGTCTGTTCCCTATGCTGTTCAAAATCTACATAAAGCTGCTTGGTGAGCTCCTCTGTTACCCAAAATGTTGGGGTCTGTCACTTTTAGAGTGGGGAATTAGCAAAGGCAGACCATACTTTAACAAGAGGTTGGGGAAGCACAAGATATTTGTTGCTCATTTTTACGAAGGTGGGTCTCTGTAAGAAATCCACAGGGTAACAAAATAACAATTTTATTTAGAAAATTAAAATAGTAAAACACACACACACAAACCAAACCAGCAGAGAATTCACACAGTCCTAGAATGTATAAAGAGTTGAGGGTATGGGTCATGCCAGTGAACAGCACCTTGCCTTTCTCAGCTGTGCTGACTTCCAAAAGAGCAAGAAATGCAGTTCTACCCCTCACCCACAGAAGTCCCTACAACATGTAAGTCCTCTACATGTTATAACAATGGATATTTCCATACTTATGTGTAAGTGGAAGATTGAGAGGCAGTGACTTTTTAAAAAGCATTGATGGTTTCATTTTTGAGCAAAGATCCAAGTCTTGTCCAATTTCAGCACTAAATATTCCAGTGGCTATGCCATAAAAAGTATTCTCTACTACCCATATCTAGAGGATATTTTTGCTTTTCTCATACATTGCAGTTAGTTCAAGAGGAACTTGTTGGTCATAGTGCTAGAATCTGCTGGTTCAGCTCTTCCAACACGTCATTCCCTCAGGACACCTGATGACCTGGTTAATCTCTGGCTCTTCTCTTCTGACTCCTGCCTGTAAATGATTGATCAACTGGCGTGGATCCCTGTTTGCTCAAGGAGGCGTGTTGGTGACCCCTGGCATGCCCTGTGTGCAAAGAGACAAACTGCATTTGGCACCATTTCTAGGGCTCTGGTTGTGACCTTTGGTGCAACAAGCAAGAGCCCACCTCACAGTGAGGGTTAGAAGTGAAAGCAACTATTACTGCGGGCACTGACCCTGTGAAGTGGAGACAAGGGGAGGCCAGAACTAGTTCCAGTAGCAGCAATACCTGTATTAATGAGTATATTGGGGGTTGTTTCCGCTTGCCCACATCAATGTGCAGAGAACAATATGCAGAATAAGGATAACTAACATAATGTCCTCTGAGACAGTTCTCCCAGCTGCCGTTGAAAGACCTGCGTGTGGTTAAGCACACACATGGCAGTAGTACAGGCTATGTGTCCACAGAAAAGGTTTTAGCAAGCTAGATGTCTGTTTCAATGTAGAATATATTGTGGACATGTGATGTCAAAGAGCCATAAAATGTGGGTAACAGCTGCCTTTCATTGATAGTGTCTGCTTACCTACAGTATAATAGAGGTGCTGTTTTGTTTCACAGTTGTGGTTTGCAGGGGAAAGCAGGTGAACCAGAAACAGAGACCAGCCCAAGAAATCACAACAAATATTCTCTCATTGTATAGAAATGTTGTTCTAAAAACCTCATTTAGCACAAACCTAGTGTCCTCCTGGGTACTGAATGGAACATGGAGGTGACATCACATGGCCTTTGCTAGATCGAGCTTTATACAAGCATGACAAATATGTAAGAGAGAGAGGAGAACCTGGGTGGAATACATGACGGTTTAGAAATAACTTGCAAAAGAGAGAGGATTTTTAAAAGAAAGGATTAAAGATGACAGAAACAGCATTGCAGAGATTGGTGCAAGGCTGTCCCAGATACCAAAAATGAAATCAGCAAAGACATCCAACAGCAGATTAGCTTGTGTGGAACAGAGAGAGCAAAAAAAAAAGAAACAAAAGAAAATGCAGAAGGGGTTATAGTAGGGGTCAGACTAGTAGTAAAATCTTAAGCACAAGAAGCCTGATATAAACACAAAGAAAAGGTCTGGTCAGTTTAGAATTAGATGCATAAAGAAACAAACCACATAACTCTTATGAATAACAGTGTCTTAGCTAAGGATCCCCCTCCCCCAGTATCTCCTTTTTAATCCTTTTCTCTGTTCATGGATTTACACTGTCTTGTTGACTCCATTCAAGGACTAACTGGAGTGTGCATGTCATATCCACAGTCTGGATATCAATTGGCCAGTTCTGCATAGCCACCAGAGACATCTTAAAATAGCTAGATAAAATTTTTGATCCAAAAGATTTAGTTTCACACTGTCTTTTTCCCTTTGGATCTTATTTGTTTCTTGGTGTAGTACCATCTACCACAACACTTAGGAAACAGAGGCACTCCACTATATATGTAAGATCAACCCCCGAAGTGGATCCCACTTCCTAATTGTAGGGAAATCTTTTCTCAGTGGGTCAACCTAATTAAAGGTCAACCTTTTCTCCAGTCTTAGGACCTACCATTGGTCCACTGTTTGCCATCTTAGGTCCCCTCCCCCTAAAAGTTCTGGATTGAAAAGTGCTTCAATTCCCCATTGGGGAGAAAAGAGGGGTACAATTAATATAAGAAAAAAATTAATATAAGACCCTGTCTTATTTTCAGGGAAACACGGTATTCTCCCCATCTACTTCTACAGTAGCCAATATAGAACTGATTAGTTTATTCCCTTCAAAGTGGTTCCTTTTTTTAGTTCAGTGTAGATAGAAACGGCTTCCTTCACACAAATAGGATTTTAAAATCATTAAAAACAAGAGGGATACTTCTGTTTAATTTGATGTATACTTGACTCGTAGAAGTACTATTAGTGTAAATAAATGATTCTTCCCCACCCATGTACACTTAGGGTGCAATTCAGCCATAGAGGCAATCCTATTCATTTCATGCTCATGGATTTCATATTCTGGAGACAGTCAGTGCTTAGATTTGGAAATATTTATGTGGGAGGCTTATTGAATGTGAATGCCAGGCTGGACTCTGGTGAAATATTTCTGCAGGTCTATGAACTCTGACCTTCCAAATATCACAGGAACCAAATGTGTGCATCCTTGGCAAATGTTTAACATGATGTCCACAAGGGCTGATGGAAAATTAATGTATTATGATGAAAGTGCATGGAAACTTGTGAAAAATCAAGGTGATGGGGGAACCCAGCTGGTCTAGATTTCTAATTTCCCCTCTAAAGTTTGAGATGTCATCAACTACATGGACACTGTCTCCTTGTGGTTGTCACTCGACATTTGCCTTCTTTCAGTGGGAGAGGACAGAAAGAGCAGTGGGTACTGATTTATTGCAAGTTTAGTCCTTTGTTTTCTCATCATCTTAAAAAAAATTAATATGCTTCTATTGTTGAATATTACGTATTGTCTCTTCCTTCAGTGCAGCAGCAGGCCTGTACCTTGTTCACTTATGCCCTTTCACAGGGCTCCATTATATCAAATTACCGTATATACTCGTGTATAGGTTGACCCGCATATAAGTCGAGGCACCTAATTTTACCACAAAAAACTGGGAAAACTTATTGACTCACGTATAAGTCGAGGGTGGGAAATGCAGCAGCTACTGGTAAATTTCAAAAATAAAAATAGATACCAATAAAATTACATTAATTGAAGCATCAGTAGCTTAAATGTTTTTGAATATTTATTTCAAAGAAAAACAGTAAACTAGCTCTGTAAGTGGAAAAGGGAGTCAAAAAAACCAATATGGTCTCAACAATAACTTTAAAAGTACAAAAACCTTAGCTCAACTAGCAACCAAGCTAAAACTCAAGAGTTTGAATCATTCAAAACTGGATTTGTGGTCAGGGGAGGAATGTTTATGTTAGCAGTACCAACATTTCAGAGTATCTTTAGGAGACCCTCCTGATGATACCACCCAGGTTTGGTGAAATTAGGTTCAAGGGGTCCAAAGTTATGGACCCTCAAAATGTAGCCCCATCTACTATTAGCTCCCATTGGAAACAATGGGGGATGGGGGCACCCATTTTGGGGATGCATACCTTTAGACCTCGTAAACCAAACATCACCAAACCTGGCTGGTATCAGCAAGAGATTATCCATTGGAAACAATGTGGGATGGGGCACCCTCTTTGGGGGTCCAAAGTTATGGATCCAAACTTGAACCAAACTTGGCTGGTATCATCAGGAGTGTCACCTGATGATATCCTGAAATTTTGGTGCCACTAGCCTAAAAATTGCGCCCCCTGGCGGCCGACAAAGTAAAAACCCTAAAATATTTTTTAAAATACAGCTGACTTGTGTATAAGTTGAGGGGGGCTTTTTCAGCACAAATAATGTGCTGAAAAACTCAACTTATATGGTACTTTTAGCAAAACATCATCATTATTGTACGTGAAAAGTAGTTATAAGTGGGGAGAAGCTACTTGAATCATTTCCAACAGCTCCTTTGTCCAGAGGTGTAGCTCCAAGGGGGCGTAGCTTCCTGTGGGGGTGGGGTGAGGGCGTTCCGGGGCAGGGGCAGAGGATGCACCAGTGCACTGGCTGCTTTCCCCCCTTGCTATGCCTCTGCCTTTCCCTCTCAAAAGTCATCCCCTAAATTGCTTTCTCCCACAGAGGAAAAGATACATGTTGTTTTGGGGAGGCATTTTTGAAGAGAGAGAAACAAATAATTGAGTTACAGATTCACCGTAGGTTAAAATGCCAGATACATGTTTATATAAGGCTGTGGATAATATTGGTTCACATGATGATCCAAAAATAGAAAAGGAAGTTGGGAAGCACCCTCAACAGAAAGGGAGGTCTTCATGTTTATGGTGAGGAAGACAACATTTCTAGACTCGAGGGTGCCTTAGAACAACTAATAATGGTTTTGATAATAGGGAAGGATATCAAGCAGTGTCCCGACTCTGGTAAGGAAGGAAATTGTTGCCAAACTAGATTATGAAAATCCAACATATACTTGAACAGAAACTGCTTAGAAGTCCAGCACAATAACATTTTTTTTCAAAAAGAGACTTTCCAAAAAAAAGGGGGTGACTGAAAACTACTGCATCAGACTCAGATAAAATGTGTGCTAAACATTTTAAAGATAACGAACAAGCCAAAAAGGATGCCAGTGTGGATAAACAGCAGTGCCAATGAAACAGAAGGCAAAGTATCCATTTAAAGAAGCAGAGCCTCCCTGTCATTCTGAGTACCAGATGCAGGACAGACAAAACAAGGTCCTCAAGCTTCCTGATAGCAGCATACAGAGAATTAGGTCTTGGGTGGGGTGGCAACTATAATTGGCCTCAACTATAATTGGCCTTGGGTGGGGTGGCAACTATAATTGCCCTCAACCCTTACCTTTTTCTTGCAGAACTGTTAAGAGCAAACATAAGCTTATGCATATTTTTGGAGGCTGAAAAAACCCCCAATACAATCTAAACCCTACAGAAATATTAGTGCATCCCTTTCTTCCATGACCCCTCTTCCCAAATGTGTCTGACTTAATTCATGGACATATATACACATACACACAACAAAATAAAATAGGAGCCTCCCCATTTTTAAAAACATGATGCTGGAAAAGGCTAACCAGTCTGTTTCTCATTATGACTGCCTGCAGGTGAACTAGTGAACTTTACAGACTATATTTGATTTTTAAAGAAGGCCTCTCCAATTTCAACAATGTTCTTCTTTCAGCTGCAGCTTGAGTGCCATCCAGTGGCTGAAATGTGCCTTGAAATTATCCCAGAAGTGATCCTCCTCTAGCAGGCTTGTGTGCAGTGCCAGTCACCTATTTCTGGCTTTCTATAGAAGCAGCCATCAAACAACTTCCATCTTTCTCTTCCTGCTTCAATTTTGAAGTTATTGTAACATTCACAATGATTGCACTCTGCAAATCTGAGATGCCTGGGTAAGAAGTTTAAGTCAAACACTGAACTGATTGCTGATTACCCTCTAATGGAGTAGTAAGTTCATCGCAGTTGACTTCTCTTTCTGGCCATCAAATCACAACCAACTTATGAAAACCGCAGTTTCAAGGCAAGTGATGTTCAGAGGCAGTTTGTCATTGCCCACCTCTGAATACCAACCCTGGTATTTCTTGATGGTCTCCCATCCATATACTAACCAGAGTGACTCCGACTGGATTGGGCTAGCATAAGCTATCCAGATCAGGGCATCGTCACAGAAAAGAAGGAAAGGAAGAACTGGGCCTGGAAGTTGGCACTTTACCTTGGCTGATCTGGCCACATGGATCCACACCACTGTAACATCAAGACTCGTCTACTGTGTATAGATCTCTCAAACTCAACTGAGAAACTCCAGCTAATGCAGAATACTGCAGCTCTGTTACTATCAGGAACTAGGCAGTGCATGCATATTACTCTGCAGTCACTCCATTGGCTGCTCATTGGTTATTGGGTTAAATTCAAGACACTGACCATCACATTACAAAGCCCTTCAGGGCCTTGGACTCTCATATCTGCAGGACAGGCTCTCCTCCTATTCCTGAGCACAACACTTTTGCTAATCTGAACAGGGTCTGTTACAGGTGCCCCCCTCCAAATGGACAAGGACAAGATCAACTACTGCTGGCACACATGTATTCTCTGTAGTGGCCCCCACTGTATAGAATGGCCTGCTTGAACTGGCCAGTATCTAAGACAGAACTGTTCTGGACAGTATTTTTTATAAAGGAATAGCAGCATAATGGAATGATTCAAGGAAGACATTTCAATAGGTAGAACAGTACTGAGCACTTTATTAATAATATGTGTTATATGTTGCTGTAAGCTTTTATTTTGCTCGCACTGCACTAAATTTCTACTCAGGGCTTTTTTGTGTAGTAGTACTCACCAGGATTAAATACTGGCACCTTTGGCAGGAGTTCTCCCAAGTACTGAGGGGACAACTGGTGGAGATCAATGCAATCTTATAGTTAAGGTCTTAAACTATTTCTATTGGTATAATAAAATGGCATTATACTGGTATAATAAAAAGGCATTATACCATTTTATTATACCATTTCTTGCACTGTTTAACATGTCACATTCAACACTTATGCCTTGTTTGAGATTTCTGCACTTCTAGTCTTCTTTGCGTATTAGGTATCATCCTATTGATTGTACTGAGTTCAATTATGTAATCTACTTTGAATCTCTGTGAGAAAGGCAGACTATACATAACTAAAAATAATTTCAGCACAGCTACCTTCACTACCACAAAGAAAGAAGAGCCAAAAGTACAAAATTTTCAAGTTTTTCAGTTATGTTTTAGCTTTAGCCTGAAAAACTTTGGGAAAACTTGAGTATCCTTGATGTAACAGGATAAACCTTGAATACAGTGGCAAACATGATATAAGGCTAAAATAATATAAAAATGTAATGATACTAAATGAGGGTCTCATTGGAGAGGTCCCAGTTCAGGAAAATTATCCAGAAAACTGAGATAGTGCTAAATACTGGGGAGGCAGCCATTCATCTGTTCACTCTCCATGTCCCTTGATGGCCAGTTAAGTATTTACTAACAAGTCCAATTTTGCTTCATTCCATGCATTTGCCCCACACTGTGCTATTTCAGGCACTAGAGACATATCAGGGCAGTAGTCACCAAACTGTGTGCTATGGGAGATGAAGAATACCTTTAAGTTACACCACCCACCACTTACATTCCTCAAAGAATGGGGATCCTGTACAGCATTAATCTCCTCTCTCCTTGATATGGGCAGTGCCACCATCGCTAGGGAAGAAGACTAGATCACTTCAATTCCCACAGGCAGCCCATGCTGCAAACTCACAAGGGGAATTCCTAGAACACCATCATCACCTTCCTAGGAAATGTAGTGTCATGGTGACGGAAGGCAGGAGGCATTATCACCTTGGTTGCAGTTGTAAAGATTTCTACTCATTATTCTGGCTGATGACTGAAAAACTATAACAAATTTTTTGAGCATGGAAAGAACATGCTCTAACCCCTAACCCTTTTAGCTGAGAAAAAAGCACATTCCCAGTCACTGAAATATTGCTCTTAAGATTAAGGTAAATCTAACGATATTAACTATTTGGAGATACCAAAACAAAACAAACCTATTTGTTCCAGGAGGGCACAAACACATCTTTTCATGCTCATGTTCAGGTTTGGAATCTTGATTTTTAGCAGGGAGACATAATTTAAACATGGGTCCACATCTGGACATTACAGGTCTGATCAATGGCTTTTGAAACAGGGAAGTTTTCACACTACAAGCTTCGATTATGGCTGTTGCAAACTAACTGGGACTGAATAAAGCTATTCAAGTCTCCCTAAGCAGACAAGGGAGTCTTTCTCTCTTTTATTGCTTATCCCTTTGGGCAGGCAACTGAAGAGTTTGCTACTTTCCAGTTTCAAAAGACATTGATCAAACTCTAGTTTGCTGTGATGCCCTCACGTGGACATCTGCAGTCATGAACATCTTTCTCTGTCCAGAGATACTGCAGTAATCTGAAACAGGTCAGTTCAGTGTAGTTCTTCCTGGCTTGCATTCTGACAAGTTGTATTCAAGCATCTAGCTCTGTTTCTCACCTTTAAGCAATCATTACGCATCTTCCATGTTACAGCCAACAGCATCTCATTTTACCAGTTCCTGTCAT